>NW_024070203.1:85892528-86039370 GCF_014754425.2 Oryx dammah | reverse complement strand
GTGTCATAGGAAAAGAGACACGCATACAGACACATTCTAGGAAAAGACACACATGTGTCATAGGAAAAGAGACATGCATACAGACACATTATAGGAAAAGACACACATGTGTCATAGGAAAAGAGACACACATACAGACATATTCTAGGAAAAGACAGACACACGTGTCATAGGAAAAGAGACGACTGATTAGAAGTAATTAGTGAAAGGCAAGAAGCTGGAGTATTGGTGCCCACTATTTCCCTACTAATACACATGTGGTACGTGGTGCCTGGTGAGAGAAATCACTGAGGGAGGGCAGTGTAGACAGATTGGCATTTCTCCTCTTTCTGTACCGTGTCCTCTTGCTTTTTTGTATACTTGGTGATTTTTATTATCGGAGGTCGGGCACTGTGAATTTTAACCTGTTGGGTACTAGATTTTTGTATTCCCATATATCTTATTGAGTTTAGTTACTAACAAAACGTTTGCTCCTTTAAGGTCTTGCTTTTAAGACTTTTAAAGCAAAATTAGACCTGTTTTCTAGGGACTTTTTTTTTTCCCCTACTACTGGAGCCTCCTGATGAAGGTGAAAGAGGAAAATGAAAAAGTTGGCTTAAAACTCAACATTCAAAAAAACTAAGATCATGGCATCCAGTTCCAACACTTCATGGCAAATAGATGGGGAAACAATGGAAACAGTGACAGACTTTATTTTCTTGGGCTCCAAAATCACTGCAGATGGTGCCTGCAGCCATGAAATTAAAAGACACTTGCTCCTTGGAAGAAAAGCTATAACAAACATAGACAGCATATTAAAAAGCAGAGACATTACTTTGCCAACAAAGGTCCATATAATCAAAGCTATGATTTATCCAGTAGTGATGTATGGATGTGAGAGTTGGACCATAAAGAAAGCTGACCACTGAAGAACTGATGCTTTTGAACTGTGGTGTTGGAGACGACTCTTAAGAGTCCCTTGGATGGCAAAGAGATCAAACCACTCAATCCTAAAGGAAATAAATCCTGAATATTCATTGGAAGGACTGATACTGAAGCTCCAATAACTTGGGCCACCTAATGTGAAGAGCCAGCTCATTAGAAAAGAGCTTGATGCTAGGAAAGATTGACAGCAGGACGAGAAGGGGACAACAGAGGATGAGATGGTTGAACAGCATCACTGACTCAATGGACATGAGTTTGAGCAAGCTGCAGGAGAGGGTGAAGGACAGGGAGGTCTGGCATGCTTCACTGCATGGGGTCAAGAGTCGCACACAACGGAGCGACTAAACAAGAACAATAACTGGAGCAAGATGCTTCTGAGCCCTCTATCCTCATGTTAATCATGAGGTTTCTCAGTGTGGCTGGTGAGAATGGACACTATTCCCAGCCCCGTGTGGTTTGCAGGCATGGCCCCCTCTGATTCTGCTGATTGATTCTTTCTCTAGCCTGCACCAGTTACTTCAAAAGAAGGTGCAGATCAGTTCTTAATTGAATACTCAAGGGAAATGCCCTGCAGATCTCCATGCTTTCACTCTACAGAATGTTCCTATCTGGTATTCTGACTTATAAATTCCAACTTCCTTGATTTCTGCATATGCCCAGCTTCATTTCCTTGATTCGGGGAGTCTGCTTGGCTCTGCCTTCCCTGAATTGTCACCAGGAAACTCTCTCAATGAAGTAAATTGACATAATCAGAGGGAGCATCTTGGGTAACATCTTTCAAGGATGACTATCCTTCATTACCTGATGTCCAATGACTTAAAACCCACTGTTTCATATGTTTTGTCCTTTTTTTTTTTATTTCAGCAAGAGATAGAAAGTCAGAAGCCTATAACGTATCTTGACCCATTATCCTTTACCTCTTTAATCTTAGAACAACCCTTGAGTTGAGTATTATTACCCCTGTTTTACACATGAGAAAATTGGAGTGTAGAGTCAATAACTTGGCTCACTCAAGTTCACTGAGCTTTGGTGACACAGCTGATGTTTAAGCATTTTTTCTCAAAGTTCTTGAACACAGCCATTATAATACACTGCCTATAAAGGAAGTGAGACACAGCTGAATGAATATTTAACACTGACTATGTTTTATAAAATCACCTTTGTAAATTGGTTTAGAAATAGTCTTTCCTTAAAAGGCTAATAAATGGACCAAGTGATCCCTGAAAGCTATACACAGCAACAAGCTTAAGGACTGAAGTTTTGTTACATCCTTAGGTCAACCACCAAAATGAAGTTCTCACTCCCTCTACAATAAAGACAAATATCAAGCCTATTCTCAAACAGTGAGCTCTGAGTCACTTCATCTATCTGAAATGATCTATCTATAAGTTATCTTTTACATTACAGGAAAGAAATATATTGGACTTCCTAGATCACACTAGTGGTGAAGAACCTGCCTGCCAATGCAGATAGATGCTGGAGACAAGGTTGGGTCAGGAAGATCCCCTGGAGGAGGGCATGACAACCCACTTCAGTGTTCTTGCCTGGAGAATCCCATAGACAGAGGAGCCTGGCAGGCTCCAGTCCATAGGGTCACAAGAGTCAGACATGACTGAAGCAACTTCACATGCACACACAAAGAAATATATTAGAAGTGATTACATAAACCTGTTTCCTTGTAGCTTCTAACCAATCAAAGCAATATATAAAAATAATAAACTCCAGAACTCATGACAGTCAGCAGCCATATACATAAACATTCTTTCCCAGCAGGACACGGGAAGGCAGATCTGACAGGCTTTCCTTTACATGTTCTAAAATGTTCTATTCTTTTCATCCTGGAATGCAATCAGATCTTCCCAAAACCTTTGAAACTCACATGACAAATAGGTGAGGAATGAGATGTTATGATTAATGTTATATATAATTTAGCTATTGTTTGCAATTGAATATAGGTTACCAATTTTCTATGTGGGTATTAAACAGTAACTTTATATTGAGTACCACATAATCAATCCTGAATCAACAAATCAAATAAATAACAGTCTATTCAGGTTTTATTCCAGGTAAGTCTCCACACTAGGATGGATTTCACATTTTCTTCATGCATGTCAACGATTCCTTTTTCAGTTTGCAATATACAAGATGTGAACGATGGAAGTGGATTACACTGCCCCTACTGGAAACCCAGGAGTTAATTCTTGCCTGTTAAGACTTGGTTAAGACCCAGGGCTTCACAGCCAACCTGCCTGCTTTGATTCTGAGCTATTTCACTTCAGAAGAATCCAGAGCTATGTGGCCCTGGCAAGTTCCTCAACATTTCCATACCTCAGATTCCTCAAATGTGAAACAGAAATAGTAGTGCTAACTCACAAGATTGTAATAAAATTTAAATGAGTTAAAAGATATGAAACAGAACACTATCAGGCACATAGCAAATGCTCAACCCGTGCTAATTAACATTGCTTTTATTATCATCAAAATAAGGTGTTCGATGAAATCAGTTCCAGGCACACCCATTTTACTGGTTATTTGGACCTTGTCTAATTAGAATATTATGCCAGCATATAATTGCTTCTATATTCCCAGTTATAGGCAAGAATGAGGAAACAGATAAACCCTGTTCTTAAGAAGAAAACCGCTTGGGCTTGTCTCAATACTGTCATTACAAAATCTGTGCTATAGTCAAGCAATAAAGAATACAAATCCACTTTATGAATGATCAAAATAAATCAAAGACTGCTTTAGTAATTTGTCTGAGTCACCCAAGGGACAAATAGTTTCACTCCATCTACATAGTAAGTAGTAAGGAGCAAGTCAGTAAGTTCTATGACAGAGCTGTTGTGATATTAAAACACGCAGATGTCCAAAAGAGTTTTATCTGAAACCGTGAGAGCTTTTTTATAAGTTGATTACCAATTTCAGGCAAATCATTGAGTGTACAGTGGATTCTGGAAATTCTTTGAATCTATTCTGCCTTATCCACAGTGAAAGAGGAGAGTAAAAAATGTGACTTCTTATAAAATTTTAACCAATTTCCAGGTCAAGTGTCCTGTAATATGGCTAAAACATAAAGTCCCACAAGATTCCAACTAGGAAAAAAAAAAACAAGTAGGACCACAAGGAGGAAGTGGCTTGCAATTATTTAAAGGAGGAATAAATGCACAGGTATTAGAAGCCTCACATTCAAATGTCTAACTGCTAAAAACAAGGAGAAACTATTAACACATGGTATGAATTCAGTAGTGAAAAGTTCATGGAAAAACTGCCTCCACTGACATGACTTGGGTCTGACTGCTTCAGCCACCTGCAGAGGGCCTGCACACCGCTGAATGCCGCTGACATCACCGCAGGTGCGTGCCGTTTGGGGACATGAAATCAAGTTCATAAAAGTATCCAGCTTCCTTGAAAAAAAAAAGGCAGTTTATTTTCTCCTAGTTTGAGCATGACTAAAACAAGGACTCATTGGAAAAGACCCTGATGCTGGGAAAGATTGAAGGTGGGAGAAGGGGACGACAGAGGATGAGATGGTTGGATGGTATCACCGACTCGATGGACTAGAGTTTGAGTAAACTCCAGGAGTTGGTGATGGACAGGAAAGCCTGGTATGCTGCAGTCCATGGGGTCGCAAAGAGTCGGATACGACTAAGTGACTGAACTGAACTGAACTGGAAACAAGGCCTGTAAAATTCCATTCCAGTGAGTAATCTATTTGGGTTTATTTGGTTATTTGAATACATCATTCTAAGGACTGTCACTCCTGAGAATATTCGTCTGTGGGTCGATGGCTTACTTCATTTATCCGTATTTCCCTTAACTGACAGATGAGAACCTTTAAAAATCTAAATAATGCTTGTGAGTAAATTATAATATCTTAATTAAATGTTAATATTCCCCAATGCATTAGAGACTGCCTCTTTTTGAACCCCCGCTTATGGAAAAATATGCTCATCTGAAAACCTGTTAAAGGTGCCTACTTAGAGATAAAATACTGTTTCACACTTCTGTGTCTCATTCCTTACATATATTTTAAAAGATGAAGAGGTAAAATTATATTTTAAAACATCCTTTCATCAAAAAATATTCACTCAATAATTTCCCCTGGTAAATATTAAAAAATAAAATAACCATAGTCTGATAAGTTTCTAAAGGCAGATTTTTGCTACATATAATCTAAAAGGCATAGTCAAATTAGCTTTATCTCTCCTTTAATCTGTAAGACTACAATCATTTCATTCATTTTAGTTAAAGTGAGAATACCAAAAGCACCTACAGTCACTATTATGGATAGCGCTGACTTATTCTACACTTAAAAGGGAACGATAAAGCAGCTCTACATTATAACCATCTTTGTCATATTGTCATGCCCAGAACTCCCCCCAAATTCCCCCAAAAGTATTAATTTCCTTCTTAGTTCATCAAATATGTAATAACCGGCACCAAGTAGCTATCAGTAAACCTTTAAAGCTCACACATTCAATCATGAATCATTCATTGATTTCCTTAAGCTCCCTATGATTGGCTATGATTCATTTTAAGATATGTAATTGCACCTACTGGCCTTGATTTTTAAACCAACCTCTCCCATTGGAATCTTTAAACAGCTGACTAGCTCCCTCTAGCCTTCTTTTGTATACTACACCCACAGGTCACAGTCAAAGGTTAGGGGCCTGCTGTGGGGTTACTCTCACTCTCTTGGCTAAGCTTATTACCGTGGCTCATCAAGATATTCCACTGATCCAAACCCAAGGAGGCACGGTGCCAAAAGGTAGTGGTGAGACTAACACAAAGAACATCCATTCAGAGCGCTAAATGATAGGAATCAACAGTCAAACACAATTGCATAAATAACCTCAAAATCTATAAATGACTTTCCCAAGGGAAGAAAGCAAAAGAAAAAAGTTGAGTGTCACATCTATTTTTACTTAGCAAATTTATCCTTTTTACCTGGAATATGTCTGCTGTCTGCATAAGCTGCATATTTCATAAAACAAATGCAGTCAGATTTTCACATTCAAAATCAAATGTGAAGAACTAAAATAACCCTCAAAAAGCCAGGTGCCAAAATTATTTTCCACAGTGGGCAAAAGGGACATACAGTATAAGCACTTCATTTCACTATAAAATATGTATTTTTTTTATATATAGATAGGTGGATTTGAATTTTGAGACTCCTTTCCCCCCCAAAGAAACTGTTTTGATCTCATTCCAACTTGCCTTTTTATGGCTGAAGTACCACTTGTAGATGATATGTATTTTTCAAAATAACATCAAGCCATGTTTTTAACATTAAATTTTTAAAGTTTGCTACCTTGGCCAAAAATTGATTTTAAAATTACATATAATTTGCTGCCAGTGTTTTTACTACTCAGCAGAAGGCTCGGATCATTTCCAAAATGGAACGCCCTGTGTCAATACATATGATAACAAATGTTAGCTTTAAGTTGCACATTCTAGATTTCCTCATGATAGGCATTTCAGTTAAAAAAAAAAAATTCTGAACATTCTACCTTGGCTGTGTAGTTGTCCCCAAATGTACAGGGTAAATACATACAATTCCCCTATCTGGCTATATAAATTAAAGGTTGGAAGTGAATACAATAGAACATCACATTTAGGCCTTAGTGACAGGTTAGTTCAATTGTCATTTTGCCCCAGATCAAAGCTATGTTGGTACACGAACCAAAATTAAAGGCCATGTCCCTTGACCCTCTGTTCTAGGTCTCCATTACCCTATATTGCTAGTTATCTTCTGTCCCCAGTGTGACATGAACAAGTTGCTTTATTTTAAACTGTACTGTCACTGAATAAACCACTTTAATGTCTTTTTTCTGCCCATCCTCCTCCTTCCCCTATTAATTAAAAAAAAAAAGACATGTTCTAAATTTGGGGTACTACATAGAGCTGGCTGAAGTCATATAGCAAATCCTACCCCTACCGTGAATAGGAAGCACTTGGGCATTGAGCCAATTAAAATAAACAGGCCTACGAAATCATAAAGGCCTATTTCTTTTCCATGGTATTAGAAAAGATGAACAGATTTCAGTAAACTCAGTCTTATAAAAGAAGGTGTGAGCTGAACTTGACATTCTATGATAGTAACAGATGACAAGACAAAATGTGAAAATCACATTCTTGAACTAAACTGTCTAAGAAAAACCCACGGGAAGAAAATGTACCGATGTTAGCTTGGTTGACTTTCAATATATCAAATTTTGTAAAAATTTTAAAAGTATTAAAATCTTCCTAGACCAGCTGGTATATTCTAACCTGATAGACTTTTCTGTAATTAGATGCTATCATGCCAAGTACCTTTGAATCAGCATTTATTTTTACCAAAAACATCTAAAAAGTATGGAGTTAAATATCTATCTACTATCTACCGAATACGATGTACATCTATTCATTCAATCATCACAATAATCCCCTACGAGAAAAGTACTGTTGGTATCTCTGTTTTAAAGACATGTGCATTGAGGCTCACATAGAATATCTTGTCTCTTACTGACTTAATCATTAACTTGCAAGTAAAAGACCTGGACCTGGGGTTAGAATTCAGGCAATCTGGCACCAGAATATGAGCTCTTTTTTAAAAAAATTTCTACTTGATTTACAATGTTATGTTATTTTTTCACAAAGTAATTCATTTTATATGCATATATGTATATATACATATACATGTATATATTCTTTTTCAGGTCATTTTCCATTATAAAGTCGTACAAGATACAGAATACAGTTCCCTGTGCTATATAGTAGGTCCTTGTTGTTTACCTATTTTATATGTAGTAGTGTGTATCTGTTAACCTTAGACTCCTAATTTATCCCTCCCCTTCTTTTTCCCCTTTGGTAACCATAAATATGTCTATGAGTCTCTTCCTGTTGTGTAAATAAGTTCATGTGTATCATATTTTTAGATTCCACATATAAGTCATACCATATGATATTTGTCTTTGTCTTATATACTTCACTTAGTAATGATAATCTCTAGGTCTATCCATGTTGCTGCAAATGACATTATTTCATTCTTTTTTATGGCTGTATAATCAGAACATGTGCTCTTAATCACTATAGTATACCACAATAAAAATGAGCTGATAAATATAATTACATTCACAGATATTTAAAATAAATTGTGATGCAATTTGACATAAAAGAGGACAATCTCAATTTTAAATAAATGTGCTAAAGCCTCAGAAAGCTCCTGAAGGAGCACGATGAAATAAATCTTTCTCTTTGTCAATGAACAAATTTAACTAATTGATTCAAATGTCCAGTGTCTCTTTTTGCAGTCCAGAAATAATTTCAATTGGTCAGTGACCAAATATTCTGAAGAGGTACATTTTGAGTAGTACACTGAAGTAACTCAAGCCTTAAAAATAAATTTATGTAAAATAATTGATTAATCCAACTTAAGAGAAAATACTTATACCACTGAAAAAGTGCATTGAAATTTTCTTCTGTTCCTAACCTGAAACAGCATGAAAAAGAAAGAGGAACTTTAGCTCTATCACTTTTAACCTGACTCTAAAAAGTTATTACTGAAACCAACTCTATTCTTCCTTGAAAAGGAAGAGACTAAAAAAGAAAACCCAGCTGTACAGAGGGATGGGCTTGGATGGTTGTTCTTTGCAGATTTCTCGGGGGTAGTAAGAGACAATATGCCTCACTCGTGTAGGTTCATCTGTAAGCATTTCATGAAAAAACACTAGATTTGGGCAACCTGACCAAGAACACTGAATAGAGAAACACACAGTTAAGGTGGAACACACAGGAGAAGTTGAAGATCTTGGGGACGAGTGAGTCTTCTGGTCTCCTGGTCACAGTTCTTGACCCTGATGATATTCTGAATGGCCAGCACACTTGGGATTCCAAAGCATGGAATCTTGCTGCAGGTTAAAAACCTTAATGAATCAGTTATGGAGCACCTGCTATTGACTGGTATAAAATTGTTACAGTGGAGAATTAAAGGATATAGTTAGAGTATCTTATTCAAGGAGGCTGACCAGATAATGTTGTCACCATCCTTCCATTAGCAAATAAAATAATGCATGTTGATTATTTAAGCAAGTGGAAACAAAAACAGGAAAAGGTCCCAACATCTGACATTTTAAAATCTGTAAAGTACAATTTTTTACCTCTGAAATGCCTCACCACTAATTACTGCTAAGATTATACGCAGAACAAAGCTAATCCAAGCAAACTCTGAACGTATAGGTAGAGTCAGATAAACCTGAGAAAGGTAAATAAATACTAAAGAAACATACTGCAAGAAAAATGTAGAAGGATTACACTCACAATTCATAGTATTTGTCATAGAATAGCCTTTTGAAATCTAGAATCTCCTTCTTTCTTTAAGAGACAACGCAATCAAGTTTTGCTTTATCAGATTTTTGATATGTGCATTATTCAGAGCATCACATGTTTTTATTTTCCCATGAAATTGGTTTAAAATAAATTTCCTCACTAGAGGAATAATGTGTGCTATTATTTAAAAAAAATAAAGAACATGTTGTTCACATAAATACTTAACACCTAACAAACTATGAAAGTTGATGATGAAAGGTATTGATTATGAACTATATTCTACCTTAAGTTTCATGATAAAAGTGCTTGCAGTTTTAAGGAGCTCTAGAATCATTAGAATTTCCACTACAACAAGAACATTATGCTAGAGACAAACTGATTTTTTAGAATGTAGAGATTAACTCAGGATTCTTTGTTAGCATTTAGCTTCTTCTGACTAATGAACACCTCTAATCAAATGACAACAGTCTTTGAGTTTTCATTAATATTAACAATGTACCTCCTTGGCATCATGATAATGATTACACAGAGAAAGGCCCGCCCCCCAAAACTGGATCCAATGATATACAAAAATCAACAAAGGTATACAGAAATGTTACATTAGAAAGTGTTCTGCCTGAAGTATATAAGGAGGGGGATTTACTGAATGTCTTCCATAGTACTACTTCGGGTAGTGTCTCATCCTTCTTCTTAGCTGTAAGAGATGTTCCTTTTTGCTTCTTAAAAACAAAACAAAAAAACAAAATGCACTCTTCCTCTGTAACAGGCTTTCATCAGCATATTAACAAATATCTCCTGCTTGAGTAATTAAAAATTTCAAATATTTATACTCTCAAAAATCAGACAGGAAAGAGATGACATGAATAGCTCTAACCAACTTAGTCCCACTTAGGGGGGAGGGAACATAGGTTTTTAAACCTTAAATTGTAGAAAGGAAAAGTATGGGGGTCCCACCAATTGTAAAGTTCAGCAAGAATTAAAGCATTGTAATTGCAGTTGTCAGCACAGAAAGCTTCTCTTAGAAGCTTCATTCCAACTATAATAACTTAGTGTGCCTGCTAGCAAAAAATTTATGATACAAGCTTCATGCGTGATTGATACCATTACTGTTTATTTTAAGACGGTTCACCAATCAAATAAAGCATTCTCAGTGTATGTTTTGCAACCAGAATAGGAAACACTATATAAACGCCTTTTCTGAAGCTGTGATGGATCATTTTTCCCATTAGTGTTTTCTACCCAAAAGAAACATCTAATAAAAGCGAATCAGGCAGAAATTCATGTCAGAAAATATCCTATCATCCTGTGTTCTTTATAGTATGCTGAATTAACTAGCATCTATCCTTATGATTTTTTTAAAATAAGAGATTATTATTACACATATATAAGTATATAAACCCAACTAATGATATGTTCAAATGCTTTTAAAAAAAAAAAACTATTTGGGAATAATGCAAACTACGAAACATAATCTACTTTAAATCTTAGAAAATCTTCTTTGTATCAGATATGGCACACGCCTCTTATCTTTCATAATTAAATTTTTGCATTGTGTAATAAATATGGATGAACTTAAATAATCTCCAAATGGGGGGGGGGGAGCTATTTTTTCCATGAACCACTTTTAAACATATATCTTAAAGAAAGTGAATGATGGAAATTCTAAAATAAAATCTTGGTTAGCAAAATCACAACTTTTTGTCACATAATAATATCTTCTGGAACTGAATGAGAGATTCAAACTATGAACAAATACAAGCCCATTTATGTTTAGGCTCAAAAGGAAACCTAAAATAATCATCAATACACTGATATTATTCCAATAATCTCTGAAAGCAAATCTAAGACTTTTCCAAAAGAAGTAGCCATGAACCCAGGCTCCCCCTTCCTTTTCAGAGTGAGCAAGATAAAAACTAATGCCTACTTTTAACCACCTCCCAAAACCCCACCTCCTCACCAGGACTCCAACCTGAAGCAATAGGCCCTTCTCTTTATAACCTTATAACAGCAGCTTGCCATGTTCATTCCTCTAGTCTATGAACTAATTACTTCTTCATTTCCACATTAAATTATCTCTTAAGTGTTAGAAACAAAAATCCATCTGTGGCGTGCAATTCCAAAAGTTCAAATTGGAAACCAAGGAAAGTGTAGACTTAACAGTTCCTTTCCTCTTTGTATTCAGAAAAACAAAGTGGTATTTTTCAAAGGATTTTGGTTTGAATTGGGGTTTTGGTGTAATATGATCATATTTAATATCTGCAAAGTTAGCTTTTGATGACAGCTCTTACTTTTTCAAATACTTTGTTTCTCTACCAACCATCACTACAGCAGTCCTAAGAACAGTTCATACAAATGCAGAATTATATTCAGAATATGCCCTCACATATACCATTTATTATGCACACTTTGTATATAAATCTGTTCTATGAAACATGGTCAAATACTGTGCAACAGGTTCTGCTGTTGTGTAAACACACACTCCCAACAAAATGACAATAAGCTTTAAAGAGTCAAAAATATAGGGGGAAGAAAATCACATTAGTCTTCAGAGACTTAATCATAATTCTTTTGAGGTGACAGAAGATCTAACCAAAAAGAGTATACTTTAAAGGTCTTCACAAAGACAATAAGCCCTTCTTATTTGTATTCCGCCCTGTAGGTAATAAACTGACTAAAAACCAGGTGTATACAAGGTTCCATTGATGTACTGCACGGTACTGACTTTAGTGCTGAGTTGACGACAGGAAGAGTACTTCGGCAGAGCTCTGACAAGTCGTTACCCTTAAGTTCCCTTTTGCTTTGTGCCTGTCGGCTCCCAAAGCTATCCACGTAAAACAAATGGCAATCTACATTCTCTCTGTTTTGCCATGAGAGCGTGAAATCCAATTAAAGACACACCTCAGAACTACTACACTGGGTCACATTTATTTTCACTTGGCGGGGGAGGGGAAGAGAAGACACTTTAAAACGAGACGGCTTTCACGCCCTCTGTGTAGCCAGATCCAGTTACAGTGTATTAAGTTATGTCTAAATGAGAAAAAGATTCTGTCTAGGCAAGTGTTTTATCACCAAGCCATGTTATTAAACAGATCAAGGATTCCCACGCTCTCCTCTAGACTCTTTGATTTTTAACCTCCTTTGTTAGGCACAAAACACAGGGAGAAAGATTTCAGGAACAATACCAAGGCAGCAAGCACATGATGCCAAGCAGTGAAATCTGTGTTACCCGAGCAGAAGCAGCTTATTTATCACCAACTCAGACTGCTTTTATTCGACTACACGTTTGCTCTAGGTAGGCGTTCGCCTCCTTCCTTGGTAAAAAGAATAGACTGGCCACGATCGTGTCTTTGAGCGCGCAGCCCCGCGCTTTGTGCTGCCGGGGATAACGGATTCTGTCTCAGGCGCATCCATCACCTAAGACGCAGGGAAACTCAACACGGGTCCCGGCGGCTGGAAGGGGAGCAACGTCTGCAGCCCCCGGCGGCCGGGGGCTACCGGGATCCAGGGAGCGGACGGAACGGTCCGGGGAGCAGCCCCGGCGAAGGGGAGGGAAGGAAGCCCCGGCGCTCTTACCTCCACATTGAAATACTGCTCAGTTCCGCACACGGTAGCACATAAAATCCAAAGCAAGGTTTGCAAGTACAATATCCCCGAATGGTGCACGAAATCCAGCCGTCTCCCAGTGCTGGAGGTGAGTACGCTCATAGTGAACTGTGCCTCCGCGGATGGCCTGAATCCCCCCGGGCTTCTCGTCTCTCCCCTCTCCTGGTTTCCTCTCAGAAGTCCTCGGTGGCCGAGGAGCCTGCAGGTTCACCCGACGCCGGGCAGGGGAGGGGACGCGGCCCCCGCGCCTGGCAGCCCCGGAGAAGCCGCGGCGGAGGCAGCTCAGCAGCAGCTCGCCTTCACCATCCTCGGGGGCCCGTGGCGCCCAGGTTCCCCCGCGGGGCCGCCTCTAGGCTCCAAGTCGCCGCCGCCGCCTCCAGCCCGAGCGTCCGCCGCCCCCGCCGCCGCCGCCGCCGCCGCCGCCGCCGCCGCCGCCGCCGCCGCCTCCTGCTGCGGGCAGGGCCTCGCCGCTCCGGCTCCCTCGGCTGCGCGGTCCCTCTCCCCGCGCCCTCCGAACGCGCGGCCGGAATCTACATAGCTCCGCCTTCCCGGGGTCCGCCCCACTCCCGGGCTCGGCGCTCGCGCGCGCGCGCACACATACACACACACACACACACACACACACACACACACACAACCGGACACGCGCACACACACACATATCTGCACACGAACACACAGATACACACATCTGCACACGAACACACACACACATACACACACATCTGCACACGAACACACACATACACACACATCTGCACAGGAACGCACACGAATACACACATCTGCACACGAACACACATACACACACATCTGCACAGGAACACACACACATACACATACATCTGCACGTGAACACACACATACACACCTGCACACGGACACGCACACAGACACAGACACACATCTGCACACGAACACACACACAACCGGACTCCCGCGAGCGCATACACACATCTGCACACGAATACACACATCTGCACACGCACACACACACAAAACCAGACACGCACGCGCGCGCTTCTTAAAGGAGCCAGCTGGTAAAGGGGAACCGCGACTGTACCGCACTGCGAGCAGCCACCCCGGGAGAAGGGCCCGGGTTGAAGTGCGGTCGGAACCCGACACCCACAGCCGATCCCAAGGCGCGCCTCGGAGAACGGAGCGGCCCGGTCCTTGGATATCGGCCACTCTCTGCGGAGCGCCGAGAAACAAGTGCGCCCTTCCCCTGGCAGGGGCTGGGGGGCTCCGGAGGCGCCCCTAGTGTGGAGTAGGGAGCGGCCGGGCCCGCGGGGGCGACCGGCACCCTCAGTCTGACCCGCGCCGGGAATCAGGGGAGCCCCCGCATCCCTGGGCGCCGCTGGGGGCGCGGGTCCGGGGCCCCGCTGGCCAAGTTTGAGGAGCGGGAGATGGCAAGTCTGCCGCGGCCAAAACTTTGCTGGGGCCCCGGGATCAAGCCTGTGGCCTGCTGCCCCCCTGGATTCCCTCTGCCATCACTACTGCCCCCTGCCTCTGGGGGCTCCGGGCGGGGCGGGGGGAGTTCGGGCAGGGGGCGAGACGGAAACCGGGTTTCGGGAAAAGGCGGCGGGGGACGGGGGGGGGGGGGTGGCAAGAGGGAAATCTCAGTCAAAGGAAAGGCTGGCTCCCCAGAGATGCTCTGTCCCGGGGAGCCCAGGGACACACTGGACCCCAAAGAGGTGGTCCAGGTGTTCACAGAAGGCCGGGTCAGAGGGGGCGCGGGCAAGAACCGGGACGGGGGAGCCCCGGGGGAGAACCGGGGAGGAAGGAGAGGAGGGCGGCGGGCAGCGGCGGGAGCCCCGAGCGGGGAGAGGCTGCCGAGAGCGGCGGGCGGGACGCGGAGGCTTCTGGCACGCGGGCCGCGGCCGAGGCGGCCACGGGGAACGCGAGCGGCCGGGGGATGAGGCCGCGGACAGGGGCGGCAGCCGCCACCGGCCCTGGGCAGGTGATGGTTCGGCTCCAAGAGGAAGGGGGAAGCGAGACAGGCAGGCATCTGTCTGGGGGCCGCGCCAACAACTGCGCTTCTCCGGGGCGGCCAGCAGAGGGGCAGAAGGGCCCACCGGAGAGAAAGGCAGGCCAGGCTGAAAAGGGAGGCTGTGCCAGGCATGACAGCTCGGGGGTGGAAGAAGGAGTTGACAAAGCAGATTTCATGGGTGAGCTGGTAAAGGAAGAAGTGGAACGGCAAGAGGTCACGCAGATGGAAAATGTTGAAAAACACCTTGCCAAAAAACTGCATTGGACTGTAATCGTTTGTACCCTAAAGAGAAACACAAAAAGGCTTCAGGATTGGGCCTTTTTGAGCAATGTTTTAAAAACTCTAGGATATACGACCCGGGCTTTCCTAGTAGCTCAGTTGGTAAAGAATCCGCCTGCAATGCAGGAGACTCTGGTTCGATTCCTGGGTCGGGAAGATCCCCTAGCCAAGGGTTAGGCTACCCAGTCCAGTATTCTTGAGCTTCCTTGGTGGCTCAGCTGGTAAAGAATCCGCCTGCAATGCGGGAGACCTGAGTTCAATCCCTAGGTTGGGAAGATCCCCTGGAGAAGGAAAAGGATTCCACGGACTGTGTAGTCCATGGTGTCTCAAAGAGTCAGACATGACTGAGTGATTTAAAAGAAAAAAAAAAAAATGACCTACCCAATTTGATTCAAGTCTCTCAGAGAGCCTTTCCTGACAGTCCAGTCCGTTCCATGCACAGCATGTCCTGTCAACAAAGAATTTTGTTTTTGTTTTTTTTTGTTTTTTGTTTTTTTTTAATTTATTATTTTTTATTTTACTTTACAATTCTGTATTGGTTTTGCCATACATTGACATGAATCCACCACGGGTGTACATATAAGAAAAAGAAATACTTTATATTGTCTAGGGTATTAAAATCTGCAGTATGTTTCCACACATAGTGTCCCATTTAATTCTCACAAACATCCCCGAGGCTTTTGTTTTCATCTCACAGATGGAAAAAATGATGGTAATAAAAGATAACTTTCCAGCAGATCATTCAAGTGGCAGAATTCAAACCTGAGTTTTCTGACTCCCAGTTCTGTGCATTTCTCAATACACTCCACTGACTTTCCATATAGAAATCTATATCTGCTCTTAACAGTTGCATAACACATAGGTTTAAATGACTTACATAAATGAACAATTAGAAGGTGACATGAAAGCAAGATCATTATGTAGAAGGTATAAGGTGCTGTATAAACCTTATACCTTATGCCTATATAAAGTAACTTTTATATATTGGTATATTGGTATAATTTATACCAATATAAAGTAACAAAATGTGATGGGATATATCAATAAATCAATAACAGTTTTCATTTATACATTATATCCAGCAAAGTACAAAATTTAAGAGGGAAGAGATACAGGAAAAAAAAAGTTCATGTTCTTTTTCTAACCCTTGAGATATCATTGAAGGAAGAGAGTTAAAACAAACTTACACAATATTTACATGAGGCCACATGTAACATCCTTACTAAATGACCCAGAATATTAGAAGACTTTATCAAGGAGGTAGAATGTAAGTTAAAAGTTGCTGGGCTATCAACAGGAAGGGATTTCTCACTGCAAGCAATCTGTTTGTCAAAATATTTGAGCTCAGAACACAGAGATACATTAACAGAGTATTGATAGAAACCACGATATACAGAAGGGCTAACAATGTAATATTTAGTTAACATTTGATTAAATTAGCAAACAAGGATTACTAAAACATTTTATACAAGAATGGGTATCTAGGGAAGATTATCTTCAAAGTTATGCATAAAACTGGACATGGGGAGGACTGGAAGCAAAGACAGGTAAAACAATGTCTGAGTCCAAAAGTGAAAATGTAATGGTCTGTACTAGTGAGGTGTCCTTGGGGACCCATCCTAAGGGATATGAAAGTAGGGAATACTAAATTCAAAAGATAATCTCAAATTAGTGATTAGTAATAATTGCAATTTTTAAAACATGTTAAAATTCATTAGTGAGCATTCAATGAGCAATGAATAAATGAATATACTAAAATGAATGAATATTCAATTCTACAATATGGAAATAATAATGTAATTATATTTTATGTAGTAAAGACTCAGATAATTACATATGCAAGATGCTACACCAAGGGAACATTTCATGCAAAGATGGGCTCGATAAAGGACAGAAATGGCATGGACCTAAGAGAAGCAGAAGAGATTAAGAAGAGGTGGCAAGAATACACAGAAGAACTGTACAAAACAGATCTTCACGACCCAGATAATCACAATGGTGTGATCACTCACCTAGAGCCAGACATCCTGGAATGTGAAGTCAAGTGGGCCTTAGAAAGCCTCACTACGAACAAAGCTAGTGGAGGTGATGCAATTCCAGTTGAGCTCTTTCAAATCCTGAAAGATGATGCTGTGAAAGTGCTGCACTCAATATGCCAGCAAATTTGGAAAACTCAGGGGTGGCCACAGGACTGGAAAAGGTCAGTTTTCATTCCAATCATCAAGAAAAGCAATGCCAAAAATGCTCAAACTACTGCACAATTGCACTCATCTCACATACTAGTAAAGTAATGCTCAAAATTCTCCAAGCCAAGCTTCAGTAGTACGTGAACCATGAAATTCCTCATGTTCAAGCTAGTTTTAGAAAAGGCAGAGGAACCAGAGATCAAATTGCCAACATCCGCTGGATCATCGAAAAAGCAAGAGAGTTCCCGAGAAACATCTGTTTCTGCTTTATTGACTATGCCAAAGCCTTTGACTGCATGGATCACAATAAACTGTGGAAAATTCTGAAAGAGATGGGAATACAAGACCACCTGACCTGCCTTTTGAGAAACCTATATGCAGGTCAGGAAGCAACAGTTAGAACTGGACATGGAACAACAGACTGGTTCCAAATAGGAAAAGGAGTATGTCAAGGCTGTATATTGTCACCCTGCTTATTTAACTTCTATGCAGAGTACATCATGAGAAACACTGGACTGGAAGAAGCACAAGCTGGAATCAAGATTGCCGGGAGAAATCTCAATAAACACAGATATGCAGATGACACCACCCTTATGGCAGAAAATGAAGAGGAACTAAAAAGCCTCTTGATAAAGTGAAAGAGGAGAGTGAAAAAGTTGGCTTAAAGCTCAACATTCATAAAACGAAGATCAGGCATCTGGTCCCATCACTTCATGGGAAATAGATGGGGAAACCGTGGAAAGAGTGTCAGACTTTATTTTGGGGGGTTCCAAAATCACTGCAGATGGTGGTTGCAGCCATGAAATTAAAAGATGCTTGCTCCTTGGAAGAAAAGTTATGACCAACCTAGGTAGCACATTAAAAAGCAGAGACATTATTTGCCAACAAAGTCCGTCTAGTCAAGGCTATGTTTTTTCCTGTGGTCATGTATGGATGTGAGAGTTGGACTGTGAAGAAACCTGAGCACTGAAGAATTGATGCTTCTGAGCTGTGGTGTTAGAGAAGACTCTTGAGAGTCCCTTGGACTGCAAGGAGATCCAGCCAGTCCATTCTGGGGGAGATCAGTCCTGGGTGTTCTTTGGAAGGAATGATGCTAAAGCTGAAACTCCAGTACTTGGGCCACCTCATGCAAAGAGTTGACTCATTGGAAAAGACCCTGATGCTGGAAGGATTGGGGGAAGGAGGAAAAGGGGCAACAGAGGATGAGATGGCTGGATGGCATTACCAACTCGATGGACGTGAGTTTGAGTGAACTCTGGGAGATGGTGATGGACAGGGAGGCCTGGGATGCTGTGATTCATGGGGTCTCAAAGAGTCGGACATGACTGAGCGACTGAACTGAACTGAACTGATAAAACAAAGTGGAAGAAGTAGTTGATTTTCCCTGAGGTCTTTGGACAATACATCACAAAAATAGTTGTTCTCAAATGGTATCTTGAGAAATTTAATAGGCAGATAAGAGAAGGAAGGATACTGCTGACCTGTGTGCAGTGGAGGTATAAGGTCTGGAGACTATAAATGGTTTGTCACCACTGGAGGCCAAGGTTAAGATCAGAAGTCTCATGGTTGTGCAGAGATTGGATCAAAAAGAGTCTTGAGTACCATTTCAGGCATTTTGCTTTTCAGTCGCTCATTCATGTCCAAATATTTGCAACCCCATGGACTTCAGCCGCCAGGCTTCTCAGTCCTTCGCCATCTCCTGGAGCTTGCTCAAACTCATGTCCCTTGAATCAGTGATGCAACCATCTCATCCTCTCTCATCCCCCTTATCCTCCTGCCTTCAATCTTTCCCAGCATCAGGGTCTTTTCTAATGAGTCACCTCTTCACATCAGTTGGCCAAAGTATTGGAGCTTCAGCATCAGTCTTTCCAATGAATATTCAGGATAGATTTCCTTTAGGATTGACAGGTTTGATCTCCCTTCTGTCCAATCTCCAACACCACAGTTCAAAACCATCAATTCTCCAGCACTCAGCCTTCTTTATGGTCCAACTCTCACATCCACACATGACTTGAAAAAAACATAGTTTTGACTACAAGGACCTTTGTCAGCAAAGTAATGTCTCTGCTTTTTAATACACTAGGTTTGTCATAGCTTTTATTCCAGGAGCAAGCATCTTTTAATTTCATAGCTGCAGGCACCATCTGCAGTGATTTTGGAGCCCAAGAATATAAAGTCTATCACTGTTTCCATTGTTCCCCCATCTATTTGCCATGAAGTGTTAGAACTAGATGCCATGATCTTTGTTTTTTGAATGTTGAGTTTTAAGCCAACTTTTTCACTCTCCTCTTTCCCCTTTATAAAGAGGCTCCTTTAGATCCTTTCGCTTTCTGCCATAAGGGTAGTGTCATCTGCATATCTAAGTTTATTGATATTTCTCCTAGCAATCTTGATTCCAGCTTGTGCTTCATCCAGCTCACATTTCAGGCTTTAGACTTTACCTTAAATAAATTCTTCAGTTCAGTTCAGTTTAGTCACTCAGTCGTGCCTGACTCTTTGTGACCCCGTGGATCGCAGCATGCCAGGCCTCCCTGTCCATCACCAACTCCCGGAGTTCACCCAAACTCCTGTCTATCGAGTTGGTGATGCCATCCAGCCATCTCATCCTCTGTTGTCCCCTTCTCCTCCTGCCCCCAATCCCTCCCAGCATCAGGGTCTTTTCCAATGAGTCAACTCTTCGCATGAGGTGGCCAAAGTATTGGAGTTTCAGCTTCAGCATCATTCCTTCCAATGAACACCCAGGACTGATCTCCTTTAGGATGGACTGGTTGGATCTCCTTGCAGTCCAAGGGACTCTCAAGCATCTTCTCCAACACCACAGCTCAAAAGCATCAATTCTTCAGTGCTCAGCTTTCTTCACAGTCCAACCATACAGTCCATCCATACATGACCACTGGAAAAACCATAGCCTTGACTAGAGGGACCTTTGTTGGCAAAGTAATGTCTCTGCTTTTCAATATGCTATCTAGGTTGGTCATAACTTTCCTTCCAAGGAGTAAGCATCTTTTAATTTCATGGCTGCAGTCACCATCTGCAGTGATTTTGGAGCCCCCAAAATAAAATCTGACACTATTTCCACTGTTTCCCCATCTAATAAATTTTTAGGAGAAGATAATTGAATTTTCACTACCTCTGTTGTATACTTTGCTAATGCTATGGAAATTGTCATGATCTAAAAGGTTTTATATTTTTTCTTTCATATGTTCCATTAAGCATTTAATATCTATGACCTTATAAGCCTGATAACAATTATCTATGTGAACTCATCTAGGTACATATGGAACCATAATCATTTTCTTTATCTGGTGATTTATTATTTCATCTCTCACCTGTTGACCAGGTTTATCTTTCAAAGGGTAGAGTTATGAAGAAGTTTCTATTCTCCTATCTTGCTAGTGTAACCATCCTAGTTGGTGGTCTTCTTGAAGAAGGACTTGTATTCCTATCCACAGTAAGTTAAGATATAAAATATCACCCTTCCTTTTATAGTGTTAATAAAATCTTGACTCAGACTCTTTTCTCTCACTGTGTGTGATTTCTGTCAAATACTTTCTTTCCACAATTTCACAAAGCTAATGAACAATCTCAAAATTACATCTGAACAGAGAACCGAAAACAGAAAATGAATAAGGAAGTCAGAAGAAATGAATAATTGCCCCTGGTGAAGGTTAATAGCAATTCAATAAAATATTCCAGGGGAGAGAAATGGTCTGAGGAAGGAAATGATATAACTCTCAGGAAGCGAGTGACAAAAATTTAAAAGTGAGCAGTTGAGTGGCATGTTGTGATGTGTGAATAATTATAACTACCTAAAATAATATAGGAGGTAAATAATATATTACAACCACCACTGAACCATATTTCTTAATAAACTAGAGCTTTAGAAATGACTTTTATGCCTTTGTAAAATTACATAAACTTGTTCTTTCTTCTATCATATCAATTAATATGCTTTCTTCCTTACTTCTACCACTTGAATCTACAGTGTTGCTTCTTTTTAATCCAGAGACTATTGAATTCATGCTGAGCTATGGGCGTCTCTCATGCATCTTTTTTTTTTTTTTTTTCAGGGCATGCATGTGTAGAACAACCATTTAAAGCCTTATTATTTGAGGCATACTTCTTGGTGGAGCCTCAAGTTCTGAGAATTGTAGAATGTCTGGCTGGTGGAAAAGTTGTCAAAACTGTGGAATCTCTGGCTTCACCAAGATCCCCCATGATTCATGTTGTTGATGTTTGGTCACCAAGTCATGTCCAAGTCTTTGTGACCTCAAGGACTGCTCACATCAGGCTTCTCTATCCTTCACTATCTCCCCGAGTCTGGTGAAATTACATCCATTGAGTCAGTGATGCTGTCTAACCATCTGATCCTCTGTCTCCCCCTTCTCCTGCCTTCAATCTTTCCCAGCATCAAGGTCTTTTCCAATGAGTCAGTTCTTTGCAATCAGGTGGCCAATGTATTAGAGCTTCAGCTTCAGCATCAGTCCTGTCAATGAATATTCAGGGTTGATTTCCTTTAGGATGGACTGGTTTGATCTCCTTGCAGTCCAAGGGACTCTCAAGAGTCTTCTCCAGCACCACAATTTGAAAGCATCAGTTCTTCAGCTCTCAGTCTTCTTCACGGTCCAACTCTCACATCCATACATGACTACTGGAAAAACCATAGTTTTCATTAGATGGACCTTTGTTGGCTGAGATAACCTTGCTTTTTAATATGCTGTCTAGGCATGTCATAGCTTTCCTTCCAAAAGCAAACATCTTTTAATGTCATGGCTGAAGTTACCATTCACAGTGCTTTTGGAGGCCAAGAAAGTAAAATGATCCATCAGTTCAGTTCAGTTCAGTCGCTCAGTCGTGTCCGACTCTTTGCGACCCCATGAATCGCAGCACGCCAGGCCTCCCTGTCCATCACCATCTCCCAGAGTTCACTCAGACTCACGTCCATCGAGTCAGTGATGCCATTCAGCCATCTCATCCTCGGTCATCCCCTTCTCCTCCTGCCCCCAATCCCTCCCAGCATCACAGTCTTTTCCAATGAGTCAACTCTTCACATGAGGTGGCCAAAACTGGAGTTTCAGCTTTAGCATCATTCCTTCCAAAGAACACCCAGGACTGATCTCCTTCAGAATGGACTGGTTGGATCTCCTTGCAGTCCAAGGGACTCTCAAGAGTCTTCTCCAACACCACAGTTCAAAAGCATCAATTCTTCAGTGCTCAGCCTTCTTCATAGTCCAACTCTCACATCCATACATGACCACAGGAAAAACCATAGCCTTGACTAGGCGGACCTTAGTCGGCAAAGTAATATCTCTGCTTTTGAATATGCTATCTAGGTTGGTCATCACTTTCCTTGCAAGGAGTAAGGGTCTTTTAATTTCATGGCTGCAGTCACCATCTGCACAGGGTAAAATTGAGAAGTTGCTATTACCACAGTCTGTGAAGATAGTAGGATTTTTTTCCATTTCCTTCATTGACTTATGCTCTCTTTTCACCTCCACAGCTATGAGTGTTTTCACAAATATTTGATTTTCTGCTCATTTATTTGCTCATTTTTCCTCTACTGAACATTCATCAACCACTGTAAACTACCAAGCAATTGAGGATGTAAAAAGGTAAATGTGAAGTGGGTTGAGATAGACCACCTCAGTTGGTTAGAGCCTAAGACAGATGAAAATGAAGTCTTGCCCCTTACATTTGTTTTCAGATGGATTTATTATCAGCATAAGGAAATAGATATCAGTGTAAAACTTAAAAATACGATTTTGATGTAAGCAAGTGGAAATAACCTCCAGTGTCCCCTTATTATTTCTTCATCATGGAGTATCTGAAGTTTGGAGGTCCAAGATAACCAGGGAATGTTGGGAACATACCAGTTGAAAAAAGAAAGGAAAGAGTGGATACGCAACCATTTAATACCATAGGCTCTGGGTCGGGCGGGGGGGGGGGTCTTGTCAGTGCCCACAGTTACATCCAGCAGCCTATGAGTCTGTTCCTCCAGCACACCAGGTATAATCTTCCCAGGTACTTCGGCATGCTACAGCACATACCAGGACTTGCAAAATCTCAGAGTCTGATGCCGCTCCTCTCTACCATCTCCTTCAGAAAGTTTTGTCTGTTACTTCTGCTCTAGTGATTTTCATATCTCCGGACTTGAGCTCAACCCAATGGCCTAGAATTCATTTCATCACGTTCCCCTAAAACTCAGCATGTTCCCAAACAAGTTCAGCGCCTTCTCCTTAGATAACGTACCCTTTACTTTCCCCGTTTCAACCTGGACCAACTTTGCTGCTTTTGACTCTAACACTAGTTTATAGTCTGTGCGGAAGCAGTCACCGGCAGCTGGCGTGTCTTTCTCTTTGGTACTACCGTGACGCATTTCTTCACCTGCACCTGTAGCTATCGCTGGTCCTGCCCTTCGCACACCCTTGGCTCTTCATGACGAACCGCTGCAGTAGCCTCCAGTCTGCTGTGCATGCACGTGCTCTTTTGGGTCTCCAATTATTCTTCATGCCCGTCCATTGAAACCTCCCCTGTTTAGTAGGCTTACGTATCATTTTCAACATAAATATGGCATTTATATGCTGAAAGGACATTTTTTTAAAGTTCTCTTCTTCAAATCCCTCCTTATACAGAAGAGGAGACTGAGGCTCAGTGAGGTTAAATAAGTCACGTGCCTAGCAGACAAAGGTAAAAAACGCATGTATTCTGACTGATTCATAGCTGATTGCATTTTTTTAAAAAAGAAGATTCATTATAAGCTACTTCAACGTGCAGGAAAACACTGTGAACACACAACTTCGTTTAAGAAATAGTTTTGTTGCTATTTCACTCATGCCATATAAATAATTATAGTACAATGGAATTGAGTAATATTCTGTGGATTATCAGACTTATCACATGTAAATATTTAAATGCTAAACAATATAAGGTATCACTATACCATGTGACAATTGCATATTATACATATGCAAGCAGGCAGAAAAGACTCATTTGAGACCCCAGTTAATAAAGGAAGTTAACAAAAAAGAGTTAGAAATGTTCAGAGTGAAGACACTGTAAGAACATTCCTAATAGGTTATATTGGAGAGGAGCAAGTACTGTATATTTAACTAGTTTTAATAGAAATGATAAAGGTTTTCATTTCTTAGCAAAAGAAAAGGAGCTTTAGAATGGCAGTTTTTAACATTGTTATCAAAATATAATTAATCCCTTTTGAACTATTACTTAGTATATTAAATGTACTTTTTATTAGTTCATAGGCAAAGTAAAGGAAATGGAAAGCAGAATGGAAATTAAATTGACATCCATAAAAGCCATAAGATCACAATAAAAAGGTATGACAGAAGTGAATATTCTAGATTAAATTAGAGGCATTACCTTGGAATTAAAGTTAAGGAGTTCAGAAAATCTTTTATGAGCTAATTTCCGGCAGTAATGAGAAACTAAATATCTTAAGTTGAAACGTTCTTTCTCTACAACTAAAACCAGAAATAAAAGTGATTTAACCCATAACAATACAGTTGTAATTAGAGGAAAGACAGTACTAGAAAGATGAGAATAGATATAGAGTAATCTTAGTTCTACTATAGCTAGTGCTTCCATGGTGTGTTTCTTTGTTTTGAAATGATATAACTTCACTTAATGGCAACCCACTCCAGTATTCTTGCCTAAAAATCCCATGGACAGAGGAGCTTGGCAGGCTACAGCCATGGGTTGCAAAGTGTCAGACGCATACACACACGCATACACACACAACTTCATTTCTCTTTAATTTCCCTTATGCTGGAGTAGGAAGAAGCATTCATATGTTGCTTATTACTGTTAAGAAACTGAATAAAGCAGACTACATTGTCCACTACCTCTTTCACTCTAACTCACTTTCCCTCCCTTTGTTGAAGAAGACACTTTAATGGTCAAGTTAGTCTAAAAGGCAGTTACTATCCACACATTTAAAAAATCCCCCCCAAAAGATTCACTTTCCCTATCACATGTATTAAATGTTGTCATTGCTTTATCAATATCAGCAAGATATATCATTCTGTTTACACTGGACTAGGTGTATTTTTATGTCATTCACAAGGTCAAAAATAAATGACTCATTCACCATCAACTGTAAAGTAATCAATGTCAGGGAATACGGAGACTTACCAGAATTTATTTCTTCCTTTAAAAAGTGGCTATGGTCATTTCAAATGAGCTAAGAATTACAGAATTTTTGTCTATATAATCAAAATCTAAGCAGTGTGATTTCAATTTAAGAGCATTAGTCAGTGTAAGTAAATGGATATTAGTCAATATAGGTATTTGACACTATAGTTATTATAATACTTAATCATTTTTGGTAAAATATGTGGCTATTCTCTGTAATATTAAAATTTATTCACCAAAAATCTTAAAATGAATTAGAAAAAATTATCTAATTTTTAAACAAATTTTTATCTTTGATATCAGATATCATCATATATTTCTAAGTAAAATCATCATCCCAAGAAATCAAAAAAGTATTTTATGCATTGGTTTAGATTTTTATAGTTTCCATGGACAACCAAATACACTACACACAGATACAATGTTACAGTAAAAATTATAGAACAGGAATATATACATATATGTATGCATAATAATGCTTTCAGAATTGTGTCTGTAACAATGTTACATCTGCACAAACGAATTTTTAATTACTTACTTTAAAAAAATTCCATTAGTGTAGTTAATTTAATTACTTACTTTTAAAAAATTCCATTAGTGTAGTTAATTTAAAGATAAATTTTGTTTTCTATCTTTAAAGAATCTTATTCAACTGACTGTTTTGCCTTAGAAAATAAGACAATGAAGTTAGTTGGATATTGTTTACATGAAATTTTGATTAATGCTTAATTTTTACTTAAATGAACTGGGACTGAACTTCATAGAACTGTGAGGACTGAACTGTTAATCTAAACTTTATAGATTGGAAAGGCAGTGGATGCTCTTACCCAGTGAAAAAATTAATTTAACTATTCCCAATAGATAGTTATTCAACACTTCTTGAAGACATCCAGGAATGAAGGTTTTACTACAAAGCAAAATATCCAATGATGTTTCCAAGTACAAATGAACTTCGGCATTTTAATAAACTTGCCTAAACTAAAATTGCATAGTTTTTCATAGCTAAAACTATTTTAAAAATCATATAAAATATATATAACACCCTATCAGAAGCCATTCAAATACCTCCATTTTAAAATTAAAACTCATAAGATTGAATACTGACCAGGAAAAGAAAAATCTATTTGATATTTGCTGATGAAACTACAATTGGTTTAAATTATTCATAAATACAGATCCCATAAAAAGTTAAATTTCAAGGCTTCTGGGGACTTTAGGTAGTTCATTTTCCTATCTGTGATTTGAATCTTCTCTACAATGTACCTGAGTTTTTTTTATACTCCATTATTAATAATAATTATTTAAATATTTATGAGCTCTTACTCAAATGTCATACTAAAGTTGAATGTGAAGTGTTGTTCTCTGTTCAAATGAAATCTATATTTTCAGAATATTGTTACATTTCTTGATCCTCTGTTATTATAATATTTTAAAGTTATTAACTCAATTTTAATAACTTCCCAAATTGTATTTGTCATTGATATATATACTTAGCTATGCCTTTAACTTTAATCAGAATATAGGACCTTTTTCTTGCCTCTTTGGGTATGAATATATTCTGTAGAGAATAAGATTAATACCTTCCTTCAGGAAAGGTGTAGACTTACTTTAATGACTTTTAGGTCCCTATACAAAACCTCACATTTCTGCTCTCTTTTCCTCTTTTTTTTTTAACATTTTTAGAATTTTTATTTTTTTTCAATATAGGAAAATCTCAGTTTTATTGCCTATATGTAGAGAATTTGATAAATTGACAGTACCTAGCCTGATGTTTCTTATTCCCAGTGAATCAGGAATTATAGTAAATATTGTGACCTTTTAATAAGGAGGCACTGGTGGGTATTAGAAAATACACTGAGATGGTAGCCTAAAGACTTTTCTTAGTTCTAGCTCTGGTGGTAAATAGCCAATAGAATTTAAGCAAGCCTGTAAATCATTCTTTGCTCAATATATTCTTTTCCAAAAAGCTTTTTATTTTGTGTGGGGGTATAGACAGTTAACAATGTTGTGATAGTTTCAGGTGAACAACAATAGGACTCAGCTATACATAGTCATGTTTGTTCAATATATTCTAATTGTCAAATGAAGAATTTGAATCAGATACTTTCTGAAGTATTCTAAATTTCTCAACTTCTGTGAATATATAAATTGATGTTAACTCAAAGTCATAAGCAATATCTGTTTTTCTTACAAATCAAAAATTAAAATTTGTTACTATATACTGCTGCTGCTGCCAAGTCGCTTCAGTCGTGTCCGACTCTGTGCGACCCCATAGACGCCAGCCCACCAGGCTCCCCCGTCCCTGGGATTCTCCAGGCAAGAAAGAACACTGGAGTGGGTTGCCATTTCCTTCTCCAGTGCATGAAAGTGAAAAGTGAAAGTGAAGTCGCTCAGTCGTGTCCGACTCTTCGCGACCCCATGGACTGCAGCCCACCAGGCTCCTCCATCCATGGGATTTTCCAGGCAAGAGTACTGGAGTGGGGTGCCATTGCCTTCTCCTTACTACATACTAGATATAAATGTAATCTATTTTTCTATTAGTTTATTAATAGTAAGTTTCATAACCTGCCTGTGCTAAGTACATTAAAGTATATTTATATTACCCAGAATTAAATTCAGAAGAACACATGGATTAATGTAACAGTAAGATGAGCCTTTATACCTACAGAAGGCTTTTTAATTAAAAACTGTTCTGTGTCTGGGTGTGTCTGTATATGCCTGGTACATATGCTTACCTTTACCACTAGAGGTCATCATAATGTGCACATCTGAGAAAAGGAAGGCTTTGAAGCCTGTCATTGACTCTGTGTGTGTGTGTGTGTGTGTGTGTGTGTGTGTGTGTAGGTGCAGCAATGCATGATAATCACTTTCTTTATGGATTATATAACTTGAAAGAGGACTCTTGTTTCAAAATAGATTTTCGTGTTGACATATATGTGAAATTCTTCTGCCATGAGAATTGTTTATATGGAAAGAGAAAAAAATTATGTTTTGTTTCCCATTCGCTATACAGTTGCATCTGATTTAGCATTTGCTTTATTACAAACTTCCTGTATTTAGTTTGTATTCTATATTATCAGTTGCTCAAGGACGGTAATACATTTCTGAATGTTTTAGAATAAGTTAGTATATTGATTCAATATAAGATAGCTATTTACCTATTTGTAAACAAATGTGTCCATTTTTAATTCCAATAAAATAAATCAGAGATAGGCTATAAGAATATATTCAATTATTTTTGTAAACTGAAAATAGTTTTATTGTGACAGGTATTACACATCATAAGGAGTTTTATCATGTTAAATTTGGCAAATTTTAATTTTCCTGATGTATATGTTGTTCATATCTCCCTGGTGGATAACTGACACAGTTTAACATTCAAAATTATGAAATGATTTTAACACTGCATGATTGAAAAACACATTTATCAAGCCTGTAAGAAATACTTAGGTCACAATTGCCAAATTTAGCAAACATCAACAAAAATACAGTTAAATGTGAATTTCAGATAAACAACAAATATATTTTAGTATAAGTATATCCCATGTAATATTTGTGACACACACTGAAGAATTATCTGTTACTTATCTGAAATTCAAATTTGACTGGGTATCTTCTTGGTCTTATTAGCCAAAAGATTTGTTTATTTTTTTTCCATAAAATGACTCTAGTGGTATGTAACTGTCTTTAACCTCATTTGAAATAAGTTTGTCAGATTGTATTGTGACAGCTGTCATATCAGCATGCATTAAGAAAACTCATCAAAATTGGTGAGTTTTTGTGTAGCCATTTTTAATATTGAAGACGGAAGGAAAAAGCAACCTTTTGGGCATAGGTTATGCTTTATTATTTCAAGAAAGGTAAAAACACAATTTAAACTCAAAAAAGTTTTGTGCAGTGTTTTGAGAAGGTGCTGTTGCTGATTGAATGTGTCAAAAATGGTTTGCATAGTTTTGTGCTGATTGGTGCTGGACAAAGCTCCATGGTTAGGGTGACCAGTTGAAGTTGACAGTGATGAGGTGGAAACAACGATTGACAGCAATCAGTGTTATACCATGCAGGACATGGCCAACACACTCAAAATATCCAAATCAAGCACCAGAAGTCATGTGCACCATCTTGAATATGTTAATCACTTTGATGTTTGTACTCCACAGAAGTTAAGTAAAAAAACTTTCTTAACTGTATTTCTGTATGCAGTTCTCTCCTTAAATGTAATGAAAACATTCCATTTTAAAAACAAATCGTGATAGGCAATGAATGTTGGATACGGTACAATGACATAGAATGGAAGAGATTGTGAAGCAAGTGAAATGAACCCCTGCCAACCACAGCAAAGGATGGTCTTCATTTAAAGAATATGATGTTGTGTATATAGTGGGATTGCAAGGGAATCTTCTATTATGAATTCCTTCTAGAAAACCAAATGATTAATTTCAACAAGGACTGCTCCCAAATAGACCAACTAAAGGCAACGCTTGACAAAAAGCTTTCAGAATTAGATAACAGAAAACACATCATATTCCATCAGGACAAATCAAGACTGCATGTTTATGACCAGGCAAAAACTGTTACAATTTGACTGGGAAGTTCTGATTCATTTGCTGTATTCACCAAACATTGCATCTTCAGATGTCTATTTATGTCCATTTATTCTGGTCTTTGTAAAATTCTCTTAACAGAAAAAATGTCAATTCCCTAAAAGTCTATAATAGGCACCTGAAATAGTTATTTGCTCAAAAAGATAAAAAGTTTTGGGAAGATGATGCTATGAAGTTGAGATTTATACTTTATATGAGATTTATAAAGTTCTCAGAGAAAATGAAAACTGTGTCTTTTATTTTACTTAAAAAAAGGCAGGGAATTTGGCTACCTGAATATTTCATATGACAAATGTTCTTAGTGTATAAATATGTACAGTTAAGTAAAGTTTGCTTCCCCTGTGGCTTAGCAGTAAAGAATCTGCCTGCCTTGCAGGAGACCTGGGTTCAATCCCTGGGTCAGGAAGATCTGTGGGAGGAGGGAATGGGAACCCATTCCAATATTCTTGCCTGGAAAATCTCATGGAGAGAGAAGCCTGGCAGGTTATGCTCCATAGGGTCACAAAGAGTTGGACACGACTGAAGCGAATGAGCACACAAAAGTGAAGTTATGTCTAAACTATGTATATATATAAAATTATATTATAAAATATACAAAAAAGAGCTATACAAAAAAGATCTTAATGACCAAAAAAAAAAACCATGATGGTGTCATCACTCACCTAGAGCCACACATCCTGGAATCCAAAATCAAGTGGGCCTTAGGAAGCATCACAATGAACAAAGCTAATCAAGGTGATGGAATTCCAGCTGAGCTATTTCAAATCCTGAAAGATGATGATGCTGCTAAAGTGCTGCACTCAACATGCCAGCAAATTTGGAAATCTCAGCAGTGGCCACAGGACTGGAAATCATCTTTTAGGATTGCATTCCAGTCCCAAAGAAGCGCAATGCCAAAAAACGTTCAAACTATGACATAATTGCACTCATTTCACATGCTGGCAAGGTAATGCTCAAAAATCCTTCAAGCCAGGCTTCAGCAGTACGTGAACTGCGAACTTCCAGATGTACAAGCTGGATTTTTAAAAGGCAGAGGAACCAGAGGCCAAATTGACAACATATGTTGGATTATAGATAAAGCAAGAGAATTCCCAAAAAACTTCTACTTCTGCTTCATGGACTATGCTCAGTGTTTTAACTGTGGATCACAACAAACTGTGGAAAATTCTTAAAGAGATGGGAGTACCAGACCACCTTACCAACCTCCTGAGAAACCTCCTGAGAAATATGCAGGTCAAGGTGGAATAGCTAGAACTGAACATGGAACAACAGACTGCTTCCAAATTGGGAAAGGAGTAACTCAAGTCTGTATATTTTCACCCTGCTTATTTCACTCATGTGCAGAGTACATCATATGAAATACTGGGCTGGATGAAGCACAAGCTGGAATCAAGATTGCCAGGAGAAATATCAATAACCTCAGATATGCAGATGATACCACCCATATGGCAGAAAGTGAAGAGGAACTAAAGAGCCTCTTGATGAAGGTGAAAGAAGAGAGTGAAAAGGCTGACTTAAAACTCAACATTCAGGACACTAAGATCATGGCATCTGGTCTCATCACTTCATGACAAATAGATGGGGAAAAATGGAAACAGTGACAGACTTTATTTTCTTGGGCTCCAAAATCACTACAAACGGTGATGTCAGGCATGAAATTAAAAGATGCTTGTTCCTTGGAAGAAATTCTATGACAAACATAGTAGACAGCATATTAAAAAGCAGAAATGTCACTTTGCCAACAAAGGTCCAATAATCAAAGCTATGGTTTTCCCGGTGTTGTGTGTGAGTGTGAGAGTTGGACATGAAGAAGGCTGAGCACTAAAGAGTTGATACTTTTGAACTGTGGTGCTGAAGAAGACTCTTGAGAGTTCCTTGGACAGCAAGGAGTTCAAACCAATCAATCCTAAGGGAAATCAACCTGACTATTCATTGGAAGGACTGATGCTGAAGCTGAAGCTCTAACACTTTGGCCACCTGATGGGAAGAGCTAACTCATTGGAAAAGACCCTGAGGCTGGGAAAGATTGAGGGCCAGAAGAGATGAGGCAACAGAAGATGAGATGGTTGGGTGGCCTCATCAAGTCTATGGATATGAGTTTGAGCAAATCCCGGGAGATAGTGAAGGACAGAGAAGCCTGGTGTGCTGCAGTCTGTGGGGTCACAAAGAGTTAGATATGACTGAGCAATTGAACTACAACAAGATGGGGGGGACAAAAATCCTGTGTACAGAAAACTATAAGCCACTGATGAAACAAATCAAAGGTGACATAAACCAATGGAGAAAAAATTCATGTTCTTGGATTGGAAGTATCAACATTGTGAAAATGACTACAGTACCCAAACAATCTACAGATTTGATGCAATCCCTATTAAATTACCAATGACATTTTTCACATAATCAGAAAAAAAGGTTTTTTTTGTTTAGAAACACAAAAGACCTTGAATAGCCAAACCAATCCTGAGAAAGAAAAATGAAACTAGAGCAATCAAGCTCCCTGACATCGAATATACTACAAAGCTACAGTCATCAAAATAATATGGTACTGAAAGAGTCAATTCCTAGGTAGGTTGATAAGCCCAGGGTCTCCAAGGAGGAGAAAGGAGTCTGGGACTCTCAAGGAGGAGATAGGCGTCTGGAGTTGTCAAGAAGAAGAAAAGGACAAACTTCTTTTTTTCCTACATTCCTTCATCTTAATCACATAAAACATTTTTTCTTTAGGCCCAGAGTTGATGATTACACAGAAAAACAACTCATCTTAAACTCTGTACTAAGGATTATATAACTACTATGTATCCTGCTTGAGGACATGTTTCTCCTTCTTGAGAATCTTCTAACCAATCCTGTCATCTTAAAATGTATGTTGTGGAAGGGGGTTTGGTAAGATCTTTATATTGTTAGTTCTAATCTTGTTATCTTAATGTATATTGTGGGTCTGGTAAGACTTTTACAACCTTGAGACATTCTTTTGATTTACTGTAATAACCAATTGAAAAAGTGTATAGCTCTCTTGCTAAGACTAGCAAGGTGGTGGGGGCTGTCTCTATCCCCCTTCTGATAACTATGTCAGAAGGCTTATCTGTCCTCTTTCACTTAATAAAACTCTGCTACACAAAAGCTCTTGAGTGATCAAGCTGGGTCCCTGGTCCTGAAGCTAAAGTCCTTGGTCCCAGATCCAAATCTTCTTCTTCAGAGATCACAAATCCAACATTGTTCACCATAAGCTGGCATAAATATAGAAATATAGATAAATGTAACATGATAGAAAGCCCAGACATAAACCTATGCACCTATGGTCACCTTGCCTTTGACAAAGGAGGCAAAAATATAGAATGGAGAAAATGTAGCCTCTTCAATAAATGGTGCTAAGAAAACTGGACAGCTACACATAAAAGAATTAAATTAGAATACTTCCTAACACCATACACAAAATAAACTAAAAATGGACTAAGGACCTAAATATAAGTCCAGTCACTATAAAACTCTTAGAGGGAAACACAGGGAAAACACTCATAAATTGCAGCAGATCCTTTTGGACCAACTTCCTTTATTTAAAAAAATTTTTTTTTATTGGACCTAGTTAAAATCTTTTTTACAGCCAAAGAAACAATACACAAAGCAACAAGACAACCCTCAAAATGGGAGAAAATATTTTCAAATTAAGCAACTGACAGAGGATTAATCTCCAAAGTACACAAGCTATTCATGCAGTTCAATAGCAAAAAACAAACAACCCAATCAAAAAATTGGGCAAAAGACCTAAACAAAGATTTCTGCAAGGAAGTTATTCTGTTTAGCTGTTTAGTCTCTCAGTCATGTCCAAGTCTTTGCTACCCTGTCATGGGATTTTTCAGGCAAGAATATGGAAGGGGCTGCCATTTCCTCCTCCAGTGGATCTTCCTGACCCAGGGGTTGAACCCACATCTCCTTCATTGCAGGCAGATTCTTTACCCACTGAGCCATTGGGAAGCCCCATAGAAATCATACAGATGGCCAAGAAACACATGTCAAGATACTCAAAATCACTCATTGTTAGAGAAATGTAAATCAAAACTACAATGTGGCATCCCTCACACCAGTCAGAATAGCCATCAACAAAAATCCTATAAACAATTGTTGGAGAGGGTAGGGAGGAAAGGGAACACTCTTGCATTGTTGGTGGGAATGTCAATCGGTACAGCCATCATGGAGAACAGCATAAAACAGTATGTTTTCCTTAACAAACTAAGAAAAAAGGACCATATCCCCAGTAATCCCTCTACTGGGTATATACCCCAATAAAAAGCCACAATTCAAAAAGACACATGTACCCCAATGTTCATTTCAGCACTTCAATAGCCAGGACAGGGAAGCAACCTAAATGTTCATCTACGGATGAATGGATAAAGATGCAGTATATTTATACAATGGAACATTACTCAGGTATAAAAAGGAACTAAATTGATTATTTGTAATGATGTGGATGAACTTAAACTCTGTCATCCTGATTGTAGTAAGTCAGAAATTAAAAAAAAAACAAATATCGTATATGGACATATATGGAATCTAGAACATATGTATGGAATGTAGAAGAATTTTAGTGAGGAATCAATTTGCAGTGCAGAGATAGAGACCTAGATGTAGAGAACAGACTTGTGGCCCCAGGGAGGGAAGGAGAGTGTGGAAAGAATTGAGATAGCCGCCTTGACATATGTCCACTACCTTATACATATACAAAATAGATAGTTATTGAGAAGCTGCTGTGCAGCACAGGGAGCTCAGCTCAGTATGTTGTGACGACCTAGAAGGGTGGGTTGGAAGGAGTGGGAGTGGGAGAGAGGCTCAGGAGTGAGGGGATGTGTACACACACACACACATGCACATAGCTGATTCATGTTGTTCTATGGCAAAAGCTAACACAGTCTTGTAAAGCAATTATACTTCAATTGAAAAATAAATAAAAAGAAATAGTTCTTCAGGCCAGAGAACATAGAAGCAAAATGTAATCTGAGTAACAAAGTTTGTTGATAGATGGCTTAAACTAAAACCACCTAAACAGTATGACTATTTCCATCCATTCTGGCATTTTTCTTGCTCCAAACTTAGCTTTAAAATCCCAACTCTATTTTTTTTCCCCCTCTAGTTAGAATGTGTTAGATGTAACCACATGGTAAGCTTTGTTATCCAGACACCATTATTGCCTTTTTTTTTTGCTATATTAACATATATATCTATTAACAAATTAAAATATTTCCTTGATTACATGCTTATATTTTTAAGGGTACAATGAAGCAGAAATTTAGAAAATATTTGTGTTACTAATTTAAAAATCACTACAATAAACTGGAATGTACTATCCAAATTCTGTAAGAAAAAAAGTAGTAGTTTATATTTAGTAAGAAGTAAACTACAGTAAATTGCCACCTTTGAGGAAAAAAGCACTGCTCCGTTTCCTCCAAAATAGTGTTTCAGTGTGTTGTTTTTGTGAAGCAACCCTTCATATGGATGCCATTAAGTTACTACTACAATTAAATATAAACAGATGTTAGCAAATACAATACTTACTAGGTTTCTTACGTAAAGCATGTTACTACAGGGTAAACATGTATTCATCTTTTTCAGGCTAGAATTTCAGCATCAACAAGTGCTTCCTTCTTCAACTGTGAACTATGTATACTGAGCAGGAACTTGTCAGCTTTTCTTGACCCTGTCCAGCTCACGAAGAATCCCCCATGAATTACTTCCATCCTTTCTTATTCAAGTAACATCTTAGCACTCTTTCTAAGAACACAGTTTCTGTGTAACCGTGATATTTCTAGCTAGTCTGGGTAATGGAAATAAATATTTGAACTTCAGTGAAATATATACACATCGAGGGCTGATTGTATGATATTCATACATAAATTACAAGAGATATCACCCATGCATTTTATGGTCTTCTTCCACTTATGATGGGGTAACTTCCAGATAAACCCATCATAAGTTGAAAATATCATATCAAAATGCATTTGATACACCTAACCTATCAAAGATAATAACTTAGCCTCCCAGAGATTGAACCCAGGTCGCCTGCATCACAGGCAGATGCTTTACCATCTGAGCCACCAGGGAAGCCCTCAGTTCAGTTCAGTTCAGTCGCTCAGTCACGTCCGACTCTTTGCAACCCCATGAATGGCAGCACGCCAGGCCTCTCTGTCCATCACCAACACCCGGAGTTTACCCAAACTCATGGGCATCGATTTGGTGATGCCATCCAGCCATCTCATCCTCTGTCATTCCCTTCTCCTCCTGCCCCCAATCCCTCCCAGCATCAGGGTCTTTTCCAATGAGTCAACTCTTCACATGATGTGGCCAAAGTACTGGAGTTTCAGCCTCAGCATCAGTCCTTCAAAGGAACACCCAGGACTGATCTCCTTTAGGATGGACTGGTTGAATAACCTTGCAGTCCAAGGGATTTGCAAGAGTCTTCTCCAGCACCATAGTTCAAAAGCATCAATTCTTCGGTGCTCAGCTTACTTCATAGTCCAACTCTCACATCCATACATGACTACTGGAAAGACCATAGCCTTGACTAGATGGACCTTTGTTGGCAAAGTAATGTCTCTGCTTTTGAATATGCTATCTAGGTTGGTCATAACTTTTCTTCCAAGGAGCAAGCATCTTTTAATTTCATGGCTGCAGTCACCATCTCCAGTGATTTTGGAGCCCAGAAAAATAAAATCTGACACTCTTTCCACTGTTTCCCCATCTATTTCCCATGAAGTGATGGGACCAGATGCGATGATCTTCATTTTCTGAATGTTGAGTTTTAAGCCAACTTTTGCACTCTCCTCTTTCACTTTCATCAAAAGGCTCTTTAATTCCTCTTTACTTTCTACCATAAGGGTGGTGTCATCTGCATATCTGAGGTTATTGATATTTCCCCCGCCAATCTTGATTCCAGCTTGTGCTTCTTCCAGCCCAGAGTTTCTCATGATGTACTCTGCATAGAAGTTAAATAAGGAGGGTGACATTATACAGCCCTGACGTACTCCTTTTCCCTATTTGGAACCAGTCTGTTGTTCCATGTCCAGTTCTAACTGTTGCTTCCTGACCTGCATATAGGTTTCTCAAGAAGCAGGTCAGGTGGTCTGGTATTCCCATCTCTTTCCGAATTTTCCTGTTTATTGTGATCCACACAGTCAAAGGCTTTGGCATAGTCAATAAAGCAGAAATAGATGTTTTTCTGGACCTCTCTTGCTTTTTCGATGACCCAGCGGATGTTGGCAATTTGATCTCTGGTTCCTCTGCCTTTTCTAAAACCAACTTGAACATCTGAAGTTCACAGTTCATCTACTACTAAACTTGGAGAATTTTGAGCATTACTTTACTAGCATGTGAGATGAGTGCAACTGTGTGGTAGTTTGAGCGTTCTTTGGCATTGCCTTTCTTTGGGATTGGAATGAAAACTGACCTTTTCCAGTCTTGTGGCCACTGCTGAGTTTTCCAAATTTGCTGGCACAATGAGTGCAGCACTTTCACAGCATCCTTTTTCAGGATTTGAAAGAGCTCAACTGGAATTCCATCACCTCCACTAGCTTTGTTTGTAGTGATGTTTTCTAAGGCCCACTTGACTTCACATTCCAGGATGTCTGGCTCTAGATTAGTGATCACACTGTTGTGATTATCTGGGTCGTGAATATCTGTTTTGTACAGTTCTTCTGTGTATTCTTGTCACCTCTTCTTAATATCTTCTGCTTCTGTTAGCTCTATACCATTTCTGTCCTTTATCGAGCCCATCTTTGCATGAAATGCTCCTTTGGTATCTCTAATTTTCTTGAAGAGATCTCTAGTCTTTCCCATTCTGTTGTTTTCCTCTGTTTCTTTGCATTGATCGCTGAGGAAGGCTTTCTTATCTCTCCTTGCTATTCTTTGGAACTCTGCATTCAGATGCTTATATCTTTCCTTTTCTCCTTGGCTTTTCACTTCTCTTCTTTTCACAGCTATTTGTAAGGCCTCCTCAAACAGCCATTTTGCTTTTTTGCATTTCTTTTCCATGGGGATGGTCTTCATCCCTGTCTCCTGTACAATGTCACGAACCTCTGTCCATAGTTCATCAGGCACTCTGTCTATCAGATCTAGGCCCTTAAATCTATTTCTCACTTCCACTGTATAATCATAAGGGAAGCCCTAGTCTACCTTAAACGTGCTCAGAACATGTACATTAGCCTATTGTTGGGCAAAATCACCTAATGCAAAGTCTATTTTATAATCGTGTTGTCTGTTTAGTATAATTTATTGAATTAGCACTGAAATGGGAAAAACATGATGGTCATAACAGTTGTTTACCCTTGTAAACAATGACAGACTAGAGCTGTGACTTGCGCCACCACCCAGCATCAGGAGAGAGTTCTGTACTGCATGTTGCTGGCCCAGGAAAAGATCAAAGTTCAAAATACAAAGTACTGTCTCTACTGAATACTTATGGTTTTTTCACCACCCTAAAGTTGAAAAATCATAAGTTTAAGAATCTTAAATCAGGGACTATGTGTAATTCTATAGATAGAACACTAAACTTATATGGGAAGCATTTGTTAATTAGGAAAGAGATTCTGAATTCCAATTCTTTCCCTAAAAGAGTCAATGTAATTTTTATCAAAATTATGAATTATGTTTAGTGATAATTTCACATTACTCTTATTGTTAGGAGACAATTTTCAGTGGCTCTTGTGTGTGTCTGCATGGCCCATGGGCGAGTCACTAATTGCCCTTTTCTTTGGACCCTCTTTTCAAAGATGTTTGCATAGTGATCAGACGTAGGAGGTACAGTGTCTCTGAAACAAAGAGTAGGCTTGCTTGCTGTTTAACATAATGAGACAATAATTCCCACAGAATCAAAGGGCAAACATACTTGCTTCCTATTACAGAATATGCAAATCCCTGAAACCCACTATATTTGCATGAGTCATCTGGCCTTCTTTATGTCTCCCTGGGAGAATTGGAATTTATGTTATATACATATATAAAGAAATAACACCTTTGTCTCTGACACAGGAGACATGTGTCTTCTCCCAGCATCCACAAAACTCTCTGTTTTATGGCACTCTTGCTCAATAGCTTGCAAACGAGGTAAAGATCTCAGATCTTTCATAGTTCTTAAAAGATGTTTAGGCAATGAAGATGGGATGCTGATAGAAGCAGGAATTTCTGAAAGAAGAAGAATAAAAGCCATACAGGTTAACAGAATTTATGGGAGTCCATGGAAATTGGTAATGAAAATGTCGATCAAAGTTTATGGTCAACCAGAAAATAAATGGTTCTCAAATTTATTGCATGTTAATGAGAAAGAAAAATTGAGGCATGGTTGCATTCTGACAAGTGAAAATTAGGTTCAAAGACACCTATCTGAACAGTGTGCTGTAATTGTTAATTCCCCTCCATGTGGGGACAAGGACAGAGCGAGGAGATGGATGGAAGGGGGAGTTTCTTACCAATGTGTTGAGCAGCCTCAGGTCCACCCATTCTATACCCAGTGCTAAGATTCATCCTGGAATGGTAGTGGGAGTTCTACTTACTTTCAAATAAGTTAAAAGAAATGGGCGCCTAAATAGCATGGGAGGAGGAGCATTCACAAGAGGTCTCAGCAGAAGCGACGCAAATCTTTGTTTTAAGAAAAATTGCTATTTCATTTCAGAAAAGAGGGAAAGGTTATGCAATGCTCTTTGAGGGACAATGGAAATAACTGGCCTCAGCCTCTCTTTCTGTCTATTATGCCAATCTCAGATTAATTTGAAGATGAGAGTCGGAGATCTGAGGGGTTTTATTTTGTTTGTGTTTTTGTAACAGGTTCTGGATGCTATAAGAGAGATTCTATTCTCTAGGAAAGAATTCTCCAAGGGGCGGGGGTGGGGAGGGTGCCTTTTATGGGAAATCATAGACTAGGCACTGACTAAAATTCAGGCTTTTGCTGATCCAGATCGTTTACAATCCTGACAAAGGTGACCTGCTGGAGAATGAACCATGATCTCCAAAATTCAAATTCTTATGAAACTAACGTAGATAAATTCTTGTGATCATGTGCAGCACCTCTGGAAACCAAACCTTACTTGTTGGTGTACAGCATCTCTCTTTCTCCTCACTGATCCCTGCTCTCCCTCAAGGCCAACTTCAGCTGCTTTAATGAGAAAGCTTATTAAGACTGAGATGAAGGTCTTATTGTCTCCATGAAAAACACAAAGCTAAACTCCAAGTATGTCGGGAAACTTTGGGGAGGGAAGTTTTACGTAATGTATGACATTGTTGGATAGAGTCCTCAAGTCACCATCATATCTGGTCCAATGGGAGGAAGGGGTACTCAAGTTCAATATATAATTTTAAGGCAGTGTTCATAACGAGAAGGAAAACTAAGTGACATTGTTGGTGGGTTCCACTGAGCCAATTCAATGCACTGCTGAATGTATAATTAATTGTATTGATATTTTATATGTTGAATTCTCTTAAATACCAGAGGGAACTCCCCAGATTGGAAAAAGTCTCTTGGAAAATTCTTAAAGAGATGGGAATACCAGACCACCTAACCTGCCTCCTGAGACTTCTGAATGCAGGTCAGGAAGCAACAGTTAAAAGTGGACATAGAAAAATAGACTGGTTCCCAATCAGGAAAAGAATGTCAAGGCTGTATATTGTCACCCTGCTTATTTAACTTCTAGGCAGAATATATCATGTAAAATGTCAGGCTGGATGAATCACAAACTGGAATCAAGATTGCTGGGAGAAATGTCAATAACCTCAGATATGCAGATGACACCACCCTTGTGGCAGGAAGTGAAGAAGAACTAAAGAGCCTCTTGATGAAAGTGAAAGAGGAGAGTGAAAAAGTTGGCTTAAAACTCAACAGTCAGTAAACGAAGATTGTGGCATCAGGTCACATCACTTCATGGCAAATAGATGGGGAAACAATGGAAACAGTGACAGACTTTATTTTCTTGGGCTCCAAAATCACTGCAGATGGTAACTGCAACCATGAAATTAAAACACACTTACTCCTTGGAAGAAAAGCTTTGACAAACCTAGACAGCATATTAAAAAGCAGAGAAATTACTTTGTCAACAAAGGTCCGTCTAGTCAAAGCTATGGCTTTTCCAGTATTCATGTATGGATGTGAGAGTTGGGCTATAAAGAAAGCTGAGTGCTGATGTTTTTGCACTGTGGTGTTGGAGAAAACTCTTGAGAATCCCTTGAACTGAAAGGAGATCCAACCACTCCATCTTAAAGAAAATCAGTCCTGAATATTCATTGAAATATTCATTGACTGATGCTGAAGCTGAAACTCCCAATACTTTGGCCACCTGATGCAAAATACTGACTCATTTGAAAAGACCCTGATGCTGGGAAAGATTGAAGGTGGGAGGAGAAGGGGATGACAGAGGATGAGATGGTTGGATGGCGTCACCAACTCAATGGACATGAGTCTGAGTAAACTCTGGGAGTTGGTGATGGACAGGGAGGTCTGGCGCGCTGTAGTCCATGGCATCACAAAGGGTCAGACACGACTGAGTGACTGGACTGAACTAAACCAATAAGCAGTGCTAGTACCTGGAGTCACACAACCCTAATATCCCATTTGAGTTACCAGTGTTGAGGCTTTTGGCACTGGAGCCTCTGACAATGAGAAGTGGCCGCCACACTACGGTGTCTCTCTGAGTTTTGCATTTATGTCTCCTCTGACATGGTGACCAGGGGGACTCCTTTTGTAGAGCAGCTGCTGATTTGTCACTAGAGCAAATACCTGAATCATAGAGATATGACTTTCCATTTGGTATTTTCATTTTGAGGTGGCTCAATTCAAACTCAACAAACAAGGTGAGAAGAGCCAACAAGCCTCCCTTGTTAAGTGGAAATTGTATATCCAAGAATGCAGTAGGTGAAACCCCAGCAGCATTACAGTTTTATATGGAAAAAAAGCCTGCTATAATTTTGGGAGAATGTTTATTCCTCCTCAGCCTCCGAAAGTGAAACTGGCTTCATAAAGGGTCTTGATTCACAGAGGTTTCCTTAAATTCCTGGGAATAGGTCACTCACATTTGAATGAACTAAACTTTGATGGTGTCTAAACTAAACTAAACTAAACTTTGGTCTATTGGCCGAAACTGATGGTGTCTACTGGACTATGTAGACTTAGCACCAGCTATGTTGAACTGAAAATGAACAGGTGGTCTTCTCTTGGTCAGTAGAACTCAAGGATGTTGTCATAGCTCTGCCAAATTGTCTGCTTAATGAATCTTGTTACAATTTCACTGGCTTTGGGGCTTTTGCCAATGCCCTTGAATCGTGGTCTGCCACACAAGTCATGGTAACCTGATCACATTTCCTGGATCATACCTGTAGATGTCTAAGGTAAGTACCTTTTCCCTGATGAGTCTAACTAAACTGCAGCTATTACATGAGACTGCATTCCCCAGATAGTCAACTTTGCTACCTAAATTTATTGTTGTATAGACATAGCAATGCTTCCTTCATCATAAAGTAAGGACTCTGTATTTCTGAATTTGGAAATTTTTATCAATGAATGAAAGAAATCGCCATCATGTATTCTCAGGAGAAGGGAAGAATTTTATTTAAATTTTATAGTGAATTTTTCTCCTGCCAGAAGCAAAGAAGTATATTAAGTCCTGATATTGCACTGATGAAAGTCACTTTGCAGAGATTTTGCAGATTGCAGAGGATGCAGTTTGACTCCTTGCTCTGCCATTTACCAGCTATATTTCCTTAAGCAAGTCAAAAAACTCCTAAAGATTCAGTGTTATTTTTAAAAAGGGAAGAAGTGGGGTAGTTTAAAAATATCAAAGAAAGAGCACCCGTGAAAGTGCTTTCGAACTGCAAAACCCCTCTATAAGTATTAGCTGTTTTTCTACTATTTCTGTACATTTATGACATAGAAGTAGAAATCAAGCAGTATAAATATAGTTCATTGTCTAGATATTAAAGTTAAATATAAATTATATAAGAGACCTTGATTTTAAAGCATTTGGTACATTAACTGTAATACAATGCAGTAACCAACGCACTTGACTAAACAGAGAAAGGGAACTTTGGGGAGGTATGCAGCAGCCTGGGATGGAGAAAGACCAAAGAGGAAATAAATGGAAACCAGAACACTAAGACCACACAGCGGTTATCTATATGTTATACTACATGTGGTCCGAGTTATTTATTTTTATACTAGCCCTTAACATTTTAAAAAAATAGATGTAGTGCATTTAATAATGTGACTCCAAACACTTCAACTAATTATTGAATATACTCATATCAACAGAATTCTTTAAATATTGGTAAAAGAAAAATAATTCCTGAACATTTTTTCCAGTTTAGTGGAGGTTACTACTTATTATCCTAATTTCCACACTTGAAAAACAAAATAAGAAGTATTTTCATGTTTCATTGCAATTTACTTAGCCTAGTACCTTTCTTTCTTCTGAAACTATAGCAATGACATACATAATTTGTAATCCATGATGCTTTCAACTTTTTCTTAGGTCTTTGCACAAAGCTAAGCATGCAGAAAAAGAAGATCATGGCATCTGGTTCCATTACTTCATGGGAAATAGATGGGGAAACAGTGGAAACAGTGTCAGATTTTATTTTGGGGGGCTCCAAAATCACTGCAGATGGTGATTGCAGCCATGAAATTAAAAGACGCTTACTCCTTGGAAGAAAAGTTATGACCAACCTAGATAGCATATTCAAAAGCAGAGACATTACTTTGCCAACAAAGGTCCGTCTAGTCAAGGCTATGGTTTTACCTGTGATCATGTATGGATGTGAGAGTTGGACTGTGAAGAAGGCTGAGTACCGAAGAATTGATACTTTTGAACTGTGGTGTTGGAGAAGACTCTCGAGAGTCCCTTGGACTGCAAGGAGATCCAACCAGTCCATTCTGAAGATCAGCCCTGGGATTTCTTTGGAAAGAATGATGCTGAAGCTGCAACTCCAGTACTTTGGCCACCTCATGCGAAAAGTTGACTCATTGGAAAAGACTCTGATGCTGGGAGGGATTGGGGGCAGGAGGAGAAGGGGATGACCGAGGATGAGATGGCTGGATGGCATCACGGACTCGATGGACGTGAGTCTGAGTGAACTCCAGGAGTTGGTGATGGACAGGGAAGCCTGGTGTGCTGCGATTCATGGGGTCACATAGAATCATACACGACTGAGCGACTGAACTGAACTGAAGCATGCTTTATTTGCACTTATATAAAATGTCCTATCTTCTTAACTTAATTACCTTCTCTTTATGGGATTTCATCTTGATTGTATACACTTTATACCTGCTTTTTTCAGAAAGTATATTTGAGTTTTTATTGTTTATATCTGCAAATTTAATCAAGTAAGTTAAAAAATAATAACCCTAGAGTTTGATTCAAAAGATCTAACCTTTAAAACTTTAATGCATCCTCAAAATTAATAAGTTAAAATGCCATTCATTTTCCAGTAGACACAAAGTAAATCTATATAATGAATGGGCTTCCCAGGTGGTGCTAGGGGTAAAAGAACCTACCTGTCGATGCAGAACACCTAAGAGACACAGGTTCGATCCCTGGATCAGGAAGATCCCCTGGAGGAGGGCATGGCAACCCACTCCAGTATTCTTGCCTAGAGAATCTCATGGACAGAGGAGCCTGGTGGGCTACAGTCCATGAGGTGGAAAAGATAGGAAACAACAGAAGCGACTTAGCATGAAGCACACACATTGTGCTATAATATTTGAGGCAAAGTACTCTTTCTTAAGGAATCACACATTAATATAAAATATGTAAAATTTAATCACAAAATGCTAAAAGGATACAAAGGTATAAAATGGAAGAGAACATAAGAAATGTCACAAAAATCTCACAATGGATTGAGGTAAAATAAAAGAGCTAAAAGTGTTACCTAGTTTAACATGAAAATATAATAATAATAGGTATAACGAAAAAAGTAAAAGAAGAACAAAGAGAAGGGGAAAATGAGGAAAGGGAGGAGCCAAAGAGCTAATATTTATAGAATATTTAATGTAAGCTAAGCATGTGATTCTGGAGAAGGCAATGGAACCCCACTCCAGTACTCTTGCCTGGAAAACCCCATGGATGGAGGAGCCTGGTAGGCTGCAGTCCATGGGGTCACTAAGAGTCAGACATGACTGAGAGACTTCACTTTCATTTTTCACTTTCATGCATTGGAGAAGGAAATGGCAACCCACTCTGATGTTCTTGCTTGGAGAATCCCAGGGACAGAGGAGCCTAGAGGGCTGCCGTCTATGGGGTCGCACAGAGTTGGACACGACTGACGTTGACTTAGCAGAAGCATGTGATTAGCACATTCAGTTCTTATACTGTTCTCTGAGATGAGTACTACATTTCACAATGGAAAAAATTGAATTTTGGGACTTTCCTGGTGGCTCAGAGGTAAAGAAACTGCCTGCAATGCAGGAGACTGACCAACTGTCATTGCAGGAGACACAGGTTACACTCCTGGTTGGGAAATTTCACTGGAGAAGGAAATGGCAACCCGCTCCAGTATGCTTGCTTGGAGAATCCCATGGACAGAGGAGCCTCACGGGCTACAGTTCACAGGATCCCAAGAGTCAGACACCACTTAGTGACTAAACCACCACCATAGAAAAATAGTTAAGAATAACTTAGGAAATACACATTGAGATCCACAGATGGAGAAGGTGAAACAGGCAAAAAGAAGCATCTTCTTGAAATGTAAGTGGATTTTCTGGTTATAAAATTTACTCAGTTCAGTTCATTCACTCAGTCCTGTCTAACTGTTTGTGACCCCATGGGTGTATTCAGCATCTTATTGTTTTAATTTGCCTTTTCCCGAAGACATATAACCTGAACTTTTTATATCCTTGTTTACCATCTATATACCTTTGGTGAACTATTGAGGTCTTTGACCCATATTTTCACAGTTCAATTCGGTTCAGTCACTCAGTCGTGTCCAACTCTTTGCGACCCCATGAATCGCAGCATGTGAGGCCTCCCTGTCCATCACCAACTCCTGGAGTCCACCCAAATCCATGTCCACTGAGTCGGTGATGCCATCCGACCATCTCATCCTCTGTCTTCCCCTTCTCCTCCCGCCCTCAGTCTTTCCCAGCATCAAGGTCTTTTCCAATGAGTCAGCTCTTCGATTTATGATGTTGCAAGTATTCCATGATGGCCACTTTCAAACTGCCAATGTAATGTTACATGTAATACAGACTTTTGAGGGACATATAATCAGCTTTCTTAAAGCAATACAATTCCACCTCAGCACATATTCATGAGACAATTCAGTTCAGCTTCAGGTCCATTGTAGGTGTTTGACAAGCCATCCTCAAATGAAATATTGTTGAATTATTTGTGTTAAATAAGGAAAACTAGGGGCAACTAGGAGGAGAAGGGGGTGACAGAGAATGAGAGGCTTGGATGCCATCATCAATTCAATGGACATCCACTGAATCAGTTGCTGGGAAAAAGTCCAAATATTTTCTCTTCTGACAAGTACCTACTGTGATTCTTATGTATATTTAAGTTTTATAACCACTACTACATGTCTTTGGATGAGGCAGCCATTAACAATAACAACAATGTCCTACACTATATGTAATACAACATATTAAAAAGCAAAGACATTACTCTGCCAACAAAGGTCCGTCTAGTCAAGGCTATGGTTTTTCCTGTGGTCATGTATGGATGTGAGACTTGGACTGTGAAGAAAGCTGAGCACCGAAGAACTGATGCTTTTGAACTGTGGTGTTGGAGAAGACTCTTGAGAGTCCCTTGGACTGCAAGGAGATCCAACCAGTCCATCCTAAAGGAGATTAGTCCTGAATGTTCACTGGAAGGACTGATGCTGAAGCTGAAACTCCAATATTTTGGCCACCTGATGCGAAGAGCTGACTCATTGGAAAAAAACCCTGATGCTGGGAAAGATTGAAGGTGGGAGGAGAAGGGGACGACAGAGGATGAGATGGTTGGATGGCATCATTGACTCAGTGGACATGGGTTTGGGTGGACTCCGGGAGTTGGTGATAGACAGGGAGGCCTGGTGTGCCTGGCATGTTCATGGGGTTGCAAAGATTCAGACATGACTGAGCGACTGAACTGAACTGAACACTATATGAGTTAGCATACTTGGACAAAAACTAATATAACACCAAGAAGGGAGGGAAAATAAATTTTTAAAAAAAGAGAGACAGAGGATGAATTTGAATTAGCTCAAAATGAATTGCTGTATTTTCTGATTGACCTCTGTATTCCCAAATGTTGAAGATCATTCCTCATCTTCCTTGAATAAAGTACAAAACAGGAAAAACAGGTTATGACACAATTTTTTTCCTTAAATGTGATCAAGACATTTTATAAACTTAGCAGAAATTTTGTTTAGAGTAAATGCTATGAATTGTGTGAAATTTCCCAAAGTTCACTGAATTTTTGCTTTTATAAATGATAATTGAAACAGATTGGGAAGCAGATTGTGTCCTTTAAGTTACAGTAATTACCTGAAAAGAGAGACCTATAAGAAGGAAACAGAGAAGGAAAGAAGAAAGATAGAAATGAAAGAAAAAGGAAAAAAAGAAGAAAGGATAAAGTGGGAAATTTTCATATTCATAAAATAAAATGTCTTTCTTTCAAATGTTATCTCATTAGTTTTTCCTTGTAAGAATGGACCCTCCTTTCACCAAATTTCATAATTTTTGTCTTGAAAGAAACATTTATTAAACTACACAGTGTTTTGGAACAGTCATTGAAAGGGTGAGTTTCAGTAATTACTCAATTACAAACTGAGAAACAAATAAGCCCATGTTTACCTAAAAAACACAATCTGCATAATTTCTAAAAAAAAAAAGACATATAAAAATGATTACTTTTGTTAAATAATTTTATCAAAGGTAAACAGGCAAGGCGTACTTTAGGAGTACTGCATTAGGAGAGAGAGCCTAAGTTCAACTGTTGAGATAAAAGGTAGAAGAGTTTTTAGCACTAGTGTGAGCTAGTGCAACATCACCGGTGGACGCCGGGGAGAGACTCACAATGTGATGAGACCCTCTGTGTCCGTTATTTGCCATTTAAAGAAGTCAAGCTTCTACCCTCCCCCAGAGACTAGGAGAGATAAGGGCACTATTTTCTCAATCGCTATGTTTCAAGGGAATGGCCCCCAGATCTTTGGGGAAAACACTTCCTTGCCTGTAAAACTGGGTAGACGCTAAAAGAAGACAAATCTCCGAGGCTGGGGCAAAATTTACACTTAAGTTTTCTAATGTAAATTTCTAAGAAAAGAGAAGTCAGAGGTCTATAGTGAAGAAGAAAACTGTCTAAAATTTGGTCATTCTGAGGAGAATGTTAAAGCCACCTTGGTCAGTTCCCTTTGTTTAAGCTTTCAGAAGATGGAGAGTTTTCACATGTATTAGTTCACATGCTGTAGTTATTTATTAAACTTAAGTTACGTTAGGGGTTTTCCATGCGGCACAGTGGTAAAAAAATCTGCCTGCCAATCCGGGAAACACAAGAGACACTGGTTGGATCTTTGGGTCAGGAAGATCCCCTAGAGAAGAAAATGGCAACCTGCTCTAGTATTCTTGCCTAGAAAATTCCATGGGCAGAGGAGCCTGGCAGTCTACAGCCCATGGTGTCGCAAAAAGTTGAACATGACTGAGCACCTGAGCATACACACACACATAGACACACACACACACACACACACTGGCCCAAACATTATTTCATGTAAAGCTAGTGGACATAGGCTAGTTGCCTAATTCTAAGACTCGTCTATCATATTTTACTACAGATTGCTTTGAGCTATATCAAAATTCTATTATCTAAACTGCCTTCCTGTTCATTGATTTAAGCAGAAATTTTCTTTTTAAAGAAGATCCTAGTTTATGATTTTGGTTAAGAATAGCATTTGGCACGCAGCTTTCCTAAAACTGTTGTCTAAAAGAATGCACAATATGAGAGTTGTGAGTTAAATTTTATGTGGGGCAAAATAAAGACTGCAGCCTGGGAGACAGCGCCTCGGATAGCTCTGAGAGACTGCTCCAAAGAGGCAGTGGGGGGAGGTCGATATATAAGATTGTGGTGAAGGAGGGAGTTCAGTACATTCAAGCACTTACTCCACAGGAGGTTTTCTGCTAGTCACGAGGAGCTGATGTCACCATGAGGGGATTTAGTGCTTTTCTAGTAATGAAGAGATACAAGGATCGGAATCATGAAGTGAGTTCCTGAAAATATCTATCTGAAGACCTGTCCCACCAGTTTTCCTTGAGCAGAGTGTCTCACTCTCCACCCTGAATTCCACTCAGAGGGTGTTGAGGGTCAGCAACTACAGCAGCGCAGGGTGTAATCACAGAGGCAGGTGGTGAACGCTCTTGGTGTCGTTGTTCAGCCACTGGCAAATGCTCCTGGCCAGTGCAAATTTGTAGTTGTCCCTGTTCTTTCATGAAAATTCCTAAGGATACATTAAAAGAAAGAAAAAAAAAAAAAACATAAAATCTCCAAGTCCAGCTAAGGAGAGGGAAATAGAATCTACCCATTTATAGAATCTGGCAAGGGTTGGATAAAAACAGTGTTCGTGCCTTGTGTCACTTCACTGAAATACAAGGACTGAGAGAGAGGGTTAAGTCACCTGACCCTTTGCCACTAACTGTCACAGAGTCTAAAAACGAAGAGTCTGTAAAAAAATGATAATAACAAGTAATCCTAGGGAAGTACTGTCTTTTTGAGATAATGAGAATATTGTTTCTCGCTTTGACTCCATCACCTCACACATAGTCATTAAATCTTCAAAGTTCAAAAAGTCATCGGGCAGGAAATAAAAGTAAGGGCTTGCAGCAGTTTGCATTTGAGGAGCTATGGCCCCACATGTAAAGCCCTGTCAAATCCCTGGAGAGAGAAGGTCATTTGACACCTATAGTACAAGCCCTTAAATCAATCAGATAACAACAACACAACTTGGAATAGAAGTTGTGCGTGAGTAAGCTTTTTAACAACTAGTTCATTTCTCAGCATCTGGAATACATTTGTTTGGTTCTGATGATCTCAAGTAGAATCATCTTTCTCCCACAAGGATTAGTCTCTGACAGTCATACAGATGAAGTTCATGATAAATCTACAACTGAGACCAAACAGTACTTTGAGGTGACAGTGTTGAATTTACCTTAGTGAATGCTGTGATCCTGGAAAGCAGAGATGGTTAAATAAATCTTTCCCCACCCCCAAATGCTTTGTGTTTCAGAAATATCTTTTTTTTTTTTAATTGAACTCCAAAACTATCTTGAATAAAAGTGGTGAAAGTAGACATCTTTGTCTTGTTCCTGATCTTAGAGGAGAGGCTTTCAGTATTTTTCACCATTCAGTATGATGTTAGCTCTGGGTTTGTCATATATGATGTTTATTGTGTTGAGGTATGCCCCCTCTAAGCCTACTTTCTGGAGAATTTTTTTTTAATCATAAATGGATGTTGAATTTTGTCAAGAGATTTTTCTGCATCTACTGAGATGATCAATGGTTTTTATTTTTAAATTTGTTAACGTGGTGTATCACACTGATTTGTGGATATTGAAAATTCCTTGCATCCCTGGGATAAAGTCCAGTTGATCATGGTGTATAATCTTTTTACTGTATTGTTGGATTTGGTTTGCTTATATTTTGTCGAGGATTTTTGCACCTATGTTCATCAGTGATACCGGCCTATATATTTTTTGTATGATCTTTGTCTGGTTTTGGTGTCAGGGTGATGGTGGCCTTATAGAATGAGCTGGAGAGTGTTCCTTCCTCTGTAATTTTGGGAAGCGTTTCAGAAGAGTAGATGTTAACTCTTCTCAAAATATTTGATGGAATTCGCCTTTGAAGCCGCCTGATCCTGGGTGTTTGTTTGTTGCGAGTTTTTGGATCAGTTTCCATTTCAGTACTTTTGATTGTTCTGTTCATAGTTCCTATTTTTCCCTGGTTCAATTTTGGGAGGTTGTGTCTTTCTAAGAATTTTCCCATTTCTTCTAGATTGTCCATTTTATTAGCATGGTTGTTTACAGTAGTCCCTTAGGATGTTTTTTATTTTGGGGGGGTCTTTTGTAACTTCCCCCCTTTTATTTCTAATTTTATTGATGAAGTCCTTCTTTTTATTTTTCTTGATAAGTCTGGCTAAATGTATATTAATTTTGCTTATTTTCTCACAGAACCAGCTTTTAGTTTCACTGTTCTTTCCTATTGTTTTCTTCTCTATTTCATTTATTTTTGCTCTGGTTTTTCTGATCTCTTTCATTCTACTAATTTTCAGTTTTTTGTCCTTCTCTCTCTAATTGCTTTACGTGTAAGGTTAGGTTGGTTATCTGAGATTTTTCTTGTTTCTTGAGGTACAATTATATTTCTATAAACTTCCTTCTAGGAATTGCTTTTATGGCATCCCATAGTTTCTGAATCACTGTGTTTTAATTTTCATTTGTTTCTAGGTTTTTTTTTTTTGGTTTTTGGTCTCCTTTTTGATTTTGTCAGTGATTTATTCATTTTTTAGTGGCATGATTTATCCTTCACATGTTCTTTTTTATTTTCTTTTGCATTTTTTTCTTATAGCTGATTTCTAATCTCATTGCATTGTGTTTGTAAAAGATACCTGATATGATTTCAATTTTGGAAGATGTATTGAGGCTTGCTTTGTGGCACAGTACATCACCTATCCTGGAAAATGTTCCATGTACACTAAAAGGATGTGTATTCTGCTGATTTCAGATGGTATGTTCTACAAATGTCAATTAGGCCAGTTCATCTGGCCTAATGTGTTATATAAGATCTGGGTTTTATTATTGATTTTCTATCTGGATAATTTGTCTGTTGATGTAAGTGGGGTGTTAAAGTCCCACTGTTACTGTGCTACTTTCAACTTGTCCTTTTATGCCTGTTAAGTTTGCCCTACATAATCTGAAGTGGTCTTCTGTTGGGTACATATATATTTTTGAATGTTATATCTTCTTGAGTTTATCCCTTGATCATAATGTAGTGTCCTTTTTATTTTGTAGCAGTGTTTTTTTTTTAAGCCTATTTTCTCTGATATGCATATTGCTACTCCAGCTTTCCTCTGATTTCCATTTGCACAAAATACCTTTTCCATCCCATCACTTTCATTCTGTATGTATCTCTAAATCTGAAGTGGGTCTCATGTAGACACCAAATACATGGGTATTAATTTGCATTCATTCAGCCAGGGTATATCTTTTGGTTAGAACATTCAATCCTTTCATGTAATTATCAATAAATATTTTTATTGCCATTTTGCTAGTTGTTTTGGATTTGCTTTTGTAGTTTTTTTCTTCTTTTCCTCTTTTTTCTCTTTTCTTGTGAATTGATGACTTTTTTATTATTGCATGGAATTCTTTTTGTGTGTGTGTGTACATATTTATTTCAGATTTTTGTTTTGTAGTTACCATGAGGTTTTGATAGAGCAGTCTATATACATACAGGTTTGTTCTAAATTGTTAATCTTTTAATTTCAAATGCATTTAAAATATTCTGCACCTGTACCCTCCTCCTCTCACAATTATTGGTTTTCATATCAAATTTGCATGTGGATCATTTCTTACCTTACTGTATGTATGTTTGCCTTTACTAGTGAGCTTTCCCATTTTGTAACTTTGTCATTTCTAATTGTGGCCTTTTCTTTCCCACCTAGAGAAGTTCCTTTAGCTTTTGTTGTAAAGCTGGTTTGATGCTGCTGAATTGTTTCAGCTTTTGCTTCTCTGTAAAACTTTTGATTTCTCCATTAAATCTGAATGAGAACCTTGCTGGGTAGAGTATTCTTGGTAGTAGGTTTTTTCCTTTCTTCACTTTAAATATGTCATGCCACTATTTTCTATCTTGCAGAATTTCTGCTAAAAAATCAACGGATAATTTTATGAGGATTCCCTTTCATGTTATTTGTTGCTTTTTCCTTATTGCTTTTAAATTTTTCTTTGTCTTTATGTCAATTTGATTAACATATGTCTCACAGTGTTCCTCCATGGGTCTATCCTGTATGAGACTCTGCACTTCCTGGACTTGGGTGACTGCTTCCTTTCACATGTTAAGGAAATTTTCAGCATATTATCTCTACAAATCTTTTCTCAAGGTCTTTCTCTCCCTCTTCTCCTTTTGGAGCTTTTGAAACATGAATGTTGGTGTGTTTAACACTGTTCCAGAGGTCACTTAAACTGCCCTCATTTGCTTTGTTTGTAAGCTTATCTTTCCTTTATTCTGTTCTGTGGCTGTGATTTCCACCATTCTATCTTCCAACTCACTGATCCATTCTTCTATCTCAGTTATTCTGCTTTTGATTCCTTCTAGTGTATTTTTCATTTCAGTTATTGTATTCTTCAACTCTGCTCGGTTATTCTTTCTGTTTTCTAACTTTTTGCTAAAAACTTACTGTAATTTCTTGCTCTCTGTATCCATACTTTCCCCAAGTTCTTAAATCATTTTTATAATCATTACGTGGAACTCTTTCTCAGGTAGGTTGGCAGTCTCCACTTCACTTAGTTGTTCTTCTGGGGTTTTATCTTGTTCTTTCATCTGCAACATATTCCTTTGTTGCCTCATTTTGTTTAAATTTCTCTTTGTACATTTATGTATGGAATAGCTGTGCTATGTTTCTTGACCTTGCAGAAGTGGCCCTCTGTAGGGGATGTCCTGTGTGTCCCAGAAGTACGTTCCCTTATTGGCACTCAAGAGCCAGGGACCAGCTGGTCCCAGGATAGGATCTAACCTGTGTCTGTGGACTCAGTTCTGCAGGCCCGGGTTCATAGGTCCCTTGCTTCTGGTGTCTGCCCCCAGTGGATTAGGCTAGTCCAGAGACTTTCTGGATGTTGTTGTTGTTCAGTCACTAAGTTGTATCTAACTCTTTGTGACCCCATGGGCTGCAGCATGCCAGGCTTCCCTGTCCATCACTATCTCCTGGAGTTTGCTTACATTCATTCCCACTGAGTTAGCGATGCTATCTAACCCTCTTATCCTTTGCTACCCTCTTTTTCTTTTGCCTTCAATCTTTCCCATCATTAGTCTTTTCCAGTCTCATTAGGTGACCAAAGTATTGGAACTTCACCTTCAGCATCAGTTCTTTCAGTGAATATTCAAGGCTGATTTCTTTTAAGATTTACTGGTTTGATCTTGCAGTCCAAAAGACTCTCAAGAGTCATCTCCAGCAAGCAGGCATGCATACTCAATTGCTTCAATTATGTCTGACTCTTTGCAACCCTATGGACTATAACTCACCAAGCTCCTCTGTCCATAAGATTCTCTAGACAAGAATACTGGAGTGAGTTGCTATGCCCTCTTCCAGGGGATTTCCCCAACCCAGGGATCCAGCCTGTGTCTCCTGTATTACAAGCAAATTCTTTATAGTTGAGTCACTGGGGAAGTCCTTTCTCTAACATAATAAAAATAATATCAGTTCTTTGGTGCTCAACCTTCTTTAAGGTCAACTCTAACATCTGTCCATGACCACTGGAGAACCATAGCTTTGACTATAGGAATCTCTGTTGGCAGAGATGTCTTTGCTCTTTAATACACTGTCTAGGTTTGTTTGAGCTTTCCTTCCAAGAAGCAAGCATCTTTAATTTCATGGCTGCAGTCACCACTGCAGTAATTTTGGAGCCCAAGTAAATTCCTGGAGAGAGAGATAATTGCCTACCCAGTTGTGGGTAAAACTGAGTCTTGGCCCTCTGATGGGCAGGGCAGTGCCAAGAGGCATGTCTAGATATGACTGTGAGTTGAGGAAGTCTTTAGGCAGCCTGTCTGCTAATGGGTGGGGCTGTGTCCCAACCTGTTGACTCTTTGGCCTGAGGCTTCCCAGCACTGGGGACTACAAGCTATTGGGTGGAACCAGGTGTTGGTACTAATGACCCAAGCAAGATGTCTGACTCAGGGGAGTTCATGTAGTTGAATATTTCCCAATATCTCCACTACTAGTGTCTAGGTTTCCAGAGTGAACCAAAGCTGCTTCCTGCCCCCTGAGGAAATCCTTCAAGTCCAGCAAGTAGGTCTGGCCCAAGCTCCTGTGGCATAATTGTTTTTGCCCTGAGTTCTGGTGTGCATGAGACCTTGTGTGTACCCTCCCTCTATATTAACCCTAGTCTTATGGCATTCCTACAATCAAGTCCTACTGCCTTTCAAAGCTAAATGTTCTGAAGCCTCCTTCTCCTGATACAGAACCCTTTGGCTGGGGAGCCTAGTGTGGGACTGAGAGGTCTCACTTCTGTGGGAGAAGTTCTGTGATATAATTATTCACCATTTTGTGGGCCATGCATCTGGCTGGTATAGGGTTTGAGTATATCACATAGACACCCCTTCTACTGTTTCTTGGTTTCTCCTTTATGTTTTTGGATGTAGGATATCTTTTTCTTTGGTACATTCCAGTCTTTCTCATCAATTGTTGTTCAGCAGTTAGTTGTGATTTTGGTGTGCTAATGAAAGGAGGTGAGTTCCAGGTTCTCCTATCCTGCAACTTGTCTCCCTCTCATAAACATCTTGTAGCATGGAACCATTCTTTGGCTATGACTTAGATAAGGCTTAAGAATGCCCCACTTTTTTTTAACCTATGATCAGGTCACACATAGATTCTCCAAATTCCATTCTTTTTTCATTAATGATTCACTGAACAATTTGCCCCCTGATCAACAGGGACAAAATGCTTATTAGCAAATATTGCCTTAAGCTTCTTTCCTTCTCCCAGGACCCTGAACTCTGACTTGGTCTGAATCAACGTTGCACTACTGCCTTGAGGCCTCTCTGAAGTACAGTTTGGTATCAGAGTAAAAAAGTCTCTGAAATACTCTAATCATGCCAACTTTCATCTCACTTCCCAAAATCTGGTTTTATCCAGTCTTGTTTACTCCTCCCTATAAATAAAAACTCTTTCGCCTAACCCCTGAGAATCTTGAAGGACCCTTGGTACCAATGTTCCCCAATGGCAATAGTAAGCTTTCCTTTTCCAGAGTCCTATTTCTGTCCTCTTGAAACAAACATATCAAATAACATCTCTTTTACTTAAACAAAACTGAAGTATGGACTTGTTTTTTATCTGACAAAGGATTCTTCTAAATTACATTCATATATTTTCTCTTAGTGTTTAATTTTAGAAATTTTATTTCTTTCAGAACTATGCATATGCTTTTCTATGGCAAATCACCTTATATTAATAACCCATATCACTTTACATTAATAACCCTTCATACATCCTTTTTAGATATTGTTTCCTTCCAGAGAAGTTCTCTGACCTAAACTTTATGCTCCCATAAGGCATCTTGTCCTAAATTCTAGTTGTTTTATTTTCACAACAAACTATAGGCTCTTTGAGAGATCACCGTCTTATTCTCTCAAGACCTAATATTGAGACAGGCATATGGTAAATGTTCAAGGGACGTTTTCTGAATTCATGATTTTTTTTTAATCAGAAGGCAATTTGCCTTAGCTGTGCCTTTTTTAGACTCTAATTAATAATTTAATGAGATGAGGAGTAGTCTCAAAACCAACATACTTTCCAGGTCTGACTGTGTCCCAAGTAGTTAAGAAAATGTATTTATGTACCAAGAGGCAGATAGAGAGAAAAGCAGAGGGCCTTTTTATCTTCAGTCGGACTGGCAGTTGTGTACCTAATACTTATGAGAAACTCAGATCTGTTTTTCTTTTTTCTTTTTTTAAATTTATTTATTTATTTATTTTTAATTTTTACTTTACAATTCTGTATTGGTTTTGGCATAGATTGACATGAATCCACCACGGGTGTACATGCGTTCCCTAACATGTTTTTCAATTCAATTCCATCTGTGTTATAAGTGATGAATATTTCTCTGACTCTGGCAATAGCATATGAAACATTCTGAAGTGTCTGGTGTTGAGAGTTTCCATATTTCTTCTGTTTTCTGAGTTCTTGTTTAGTTGCTAACTCATATCTGACTCTTTAGCAGCCCTGTGGCCTGTAGCGTGCAGGCTCCTCTATCCATGAAATTTCCCAGGCAAGAATACTGGCATAGGCTGCCCCTTCCTTCTTCAGGGGATCTTCCTGACCAGGGACTGAACCCATATCTCCTGCATTAGCCGGCAGATTCTTTACCACTGAGCCACCAGGGAAGACCCTTTTTTTCTGGGTATTTGAGTGGTGATTTAAGAGAGGTTTTATAAAGGCCACTAGCTAGAGAACATTTTCAACCACAGAAATAACTAGAGAAAATTGAAAGGCAATTTACCTGCAAGACTTCGGAGTCAACCCTCAGAGTAAGAATTGTTTTTTCTCCCTCACTTCACTCTGGCTTTGATTCTCTTGTCAGACTCTTCTATCCTCAACACAAGTTTTTACAATAAGAAGGTATACCAGGAAAGAAAGGAGGTGCAATCTCAGCTAAACTTAGAAAGTGCCTAGTATATTTGGAATGATATAGTCATAATACATTAACTCTGAAAAATTAGCATTAGTATCTGGAATAGTTAGGGTCCCAGTAGAAAACATTCTGAACAAATTAGGATAATTTGGTTAACCATTTATAAAGTCATATAGGAAACCATAAGGCCAGTGCATAAGGCCAGGGCTGGTAATGCTGGAATCCCTTTAATACACCTAAACGTGAAAAAACAAATGAAACAGTTATGAGAACCTAGAAACAGAGAGATCTGCATGTAGAAGGCTACCTGATAAGAATTAAAACCTTCAGGTAGAAGAATGAGGCCTTAAAACCTCCAGTTGGTGTATGCAAGCAACATCCAATAATCCCACAGAGAGGGCCAGCGACAAGGGAATAAATACCTGAAAGATACTCTTCCCCGTTTTATCAATCCTTTGGCAGTGTTACCACTGACAGACCCAACCAGGAGTCAGTGGGCAAGAAAGCCTATTGATATAGTCCAAATTGACCAGATCAGCAAACATGCACTCTGGACCAAATTCAGCTTGCTACCTGTTTTTGTGTGGGCCTCAGGCTAAGAATAACTCATTTACTTCAAATGCATACACATCTTGTTATCCTTTTAAAATAGAACAGGTTATAGTTTATTTTATTATAGAATTACTTGTGAAATATTATGTTTATTATTCAAATATAACTGTATTAAAAGAATAGAATATATATTGATATGCATTGATGTCAGCATAAGCACTTATAACAATATTCTTAACTTACAGAAGAGAGATGAAAAATTACGAAAATTTTAAATGGGATATTTTAAAATGCCAGAATTTCTTCACAAAGTAAAACTAAAAACGAGGCTGGAACTATAGTTTCTGAATGACTCATTCGTAAACCAAAGTACCCCATTTTATTCACTTGTGTCTGATGCTTCCCTGGTGGCTCAGATGGCAAACAGTCCATCTGTAATGCAGAACACCTGGGTTCCATCCCTGAGTTAGGAAGGTTCCCTGGAAGAGGGCATGGCAACCCATTCCAGTATTCTTGCATGGAGAATCCCCACAGACAGAGCCTGGTGGGCTCCTCTGGGGTCCATGGGGTTGCAAACAGCTGGACACGATTGAGTGACTAAGCACAGCACAACAGCAGTGACCAAAGTACTCAGAAAAAATGAACTTGGTTTTGACTAACAGCTTTTGAGGGGGAACAATTGTTCAAAGATTTGAGAATTGGAGTAAAATAGCAATAGTCAATTAAGAAAAAAAATACCAGTTGATTTCAAGTGATTTTCTGTAGTTCTTGATAAGTCATCAGATATTGATACCGCTCACAGGTTGCTATTTGAGTCAACGCCATGTTTGAAGTGGTCGAAAAATTTATTAATGTGAATATTCTCTGTGTACAAGAAAGAATGCTTTCAAAGGAGCTGAGTAACTATAAATTCAGTAAAACCTGAAGAAGAATCTGACAAGATATATTTGTAATAAAAATGCATGTATAGTAGAAATGGGAAAAGTTGGACAAATATTGAAAACTTGTGAAAATGCAGTACGGCTAAGGCCTATATACATTCTTGCAGGTGTCTGTGGAAAACATTTGACCTCTTTCATCTGTGGTTGTAATGATGAGATTCATTTGCTCTTATGATTTAACTGTTGTCAATTGTGTCAGATTTTGTAAGGAACAGAGGAGCAAGAATCTGACTTGACTTACTTCACAGAACTTGGATGGCTCCGTAGTGGTGACATTTCATTGAGGGCTTGTTGTTGTTTTGTTTTTTAGAACAGGACCGAAACACGTTTTCTGAATGAAAAGAATTTCTTCAACCACAATTAATTATACAGATTATAATATTTCTCAATTGTTGTGGTTCAGTCACTCAGTTGTGTCTGACTCTGCAACCTCATGGACTGCAACACGCCAGGCTTCCGTGTCTTTCACTATGTCCCAGAGTTTGCTCAAACTCACATCCATGGAGTCGATGATGCTATCCAAGTACCTCATCCTGTGTGCTCCCTTCTCCTCCTGCCCTCAATCTTTCCCAGCACCAGGATCTTTCTCAGTGAGTCAGCTCTTCACATCAGGTAGCCAAAATACTGGAGCTTCCACATCAGACCTTCCAATGAATATTCAGGACTGATTTCCTTCACGTTTGACTACTTTGATCTCCCTGCTGTCCAAGGGACTCTCAAGAATCTACTCTATCACCACAGTTCAAAAGCATCAATTCTTCAGTGCTCAGCCTTCTTAATGAACAAAGTAAAAGGCAGAATGGTGCTTCTGTGCAGCTTATGTGGCTGTGTACTCATGTCAACAACTGATGTTTGAATCACAAGTACTGTTAAGCTGTTTTAACACTTATCATGCTGTAAAAAGTTAAAACAAGAAGTGAGATCTCTTTTCCCATACAAATCTGTGGTGGATATATTTCCTGAGCTGAAACTACAGATTCAGACCGTCGGGGTGGTGTCGGGGAGGGGTGTTTTTTAGACCTTTGTGCAAGTGTAAAATAAAATTTCACATTTCAAAATCCATTCAACCATATAATTGAGGAGCTTTCACCTAATTTTCAAATATAAGAGATTAATCCTCAGTATAATAACATACTAAAAGATACATATCAAGAGAAGAATCTAATAGAATCCTGTAAATAACTCCCAAGTGATGAATACATTTAATTGAAGTTATAAGCTTGTGGATTGATCTCAGTATTTAACAGCACTAATCCGTGTGGAAAAACACTAAATCAAATATGTAAAATCTAATTACATAGTAGCACTAGGCACTACATTCAATCTCCATTAAGCAAAATGTTATCCAGAATTGCTAAGATCAAAGCTTATTTCTCATTTGAACTGTGGTTTCTAATGTTTCTATGGACTTCTGATTGTTTTCCCTCCTACTTTTTGAATTCTGTATTCTTTTCCTTTCCTTTAGATTCTCCAAATTTCTATCTTGTTATCAGTTCTATTATAACTCCTTTTTTTTTTTTTTTTCCTTAAAGTCCTCTCCTGTGACTACCAACCCTTTTCTTCCTTATTTATCCCTAGGCACATAGCACCATTTTGTTAGGGGCTTTAAGAGAAGTCGAATTTCTACCTATTCCCAACCCCATATTTTATGACAGCCAGTTGTATTTTTCTAAGACTCTGTTTCAGTAAATTCCTAAAATGGGGTTCATGAGATATATTTCTGGACCTGAAAATATCTTTGTTTTGTCCACATCTGATGAAATTTTTGACTGGATATAAAAATCAAGGGCTTCCCAGGTGGCTCAGTGGTAAAGAATCCGCCTACCAATGGAGGAAACACGGGTTAGATTCCTGTGTAGGAAAGATTCCCTGGGGAGGGAAATGGCAACCTACTGTAGTTTTTTTGCCTGGAAAATTCCACGGACAGAGGAGACCAGTGGGCTGCAGTTCTTGGAGTCGTAAAGATTTGATCACGACTAAGTACAAAAATCAAGACTGGAATTATTTTATTACTCTCATTGTTTTTCTCCACAACCTTTTAGTATAGCTAGTTTGTTGTCATTCAATGCTCATTTATTAATGATGTCATATCATGATTTATTCTCAATCTAGAGTATTTCACAACTTCCAAATGATTTGAATGCTGGCCATTTTATAATCATGATCTAGGTATGAGTCTCTTTCTTCCTTCTATTCAGAACTCTCTAGGTCATCTTCTTGACAAAAACTCTGGCTTATTTGTCTCCACTAACTTTTATCTCATTGTTGAATAGTCAAATAGAGGACATCCTTCATTGCTCTTGAACATCTTTGATTTCTCTTTTCAAAACTTATATTTACCAGCTATTTTTTTTTCTTTTGTTCTGTATCTTTGGAGAGTTCCTCAAAATTATTTTCTTGTAGTTTTATTTTTTAAATTAGCAATTATATGTTTACTTCCTTAGAGCTCTGTCTCCAATAATTCTAATTAAATCTCCCTAAGAACAAATGCAAGTGTTAATTGTTAATGTTTTTGATATACTTTTGGGTTTTTCTAGGAAATTCTTTTCTATTTGTCTTGGCTTTTTAAAGTTAATTGTTGAGTGATGTTGTATCATCTATTCATATTTTAAATTAAGACAGTAAAGAAGACCTCTATACACTTAGGTAAGTAAATGTAGTCAACTGGCTTTTGCATTAAGGTAATTGGATGAGGTACTACCTATTACACTGGAAAACCTTTAGTGCCAAAAAGAAAAAAATATTAATCCAATGTGATAAAAGTATCGACTTTACCTTTACAGCTAATTTTTATAATTTCCATTGAGAATAAATTTCTGATATATTCACTTAGGCTTAAGTGATTAGCTGAAAGCTTTCTGTATCCACATAGCATAAAGAGGAGAGGAGTGAGTAAATCAAGAGTTCTATGTATAATTAGTTCCTCCGCTTCCAACTATGTACTTATCTTTGCCTCTCCATTTGCTGAACTTGTGGTTTACCTTGGCTCCCTCTCTGTATGCAGCTTCATTAGCATTACTCTAGACTAGGAATTCCTCTGCTCTCTCTATAATCTATAACAGTAATTTCCTTTTGTTTTTCAAACACTGTTGAAAATTATATTCAGTAATGGCATATCCTCATGTTCTTTTTTTGTTTTGATTTATTCTATATACTTTAATGGGGTATTGAGAAAGAAGAGAGAAAATGAGACATGTCTCAATCTGCCATATTGAAATGGAAACACACAAAAATGTATCAAGCTCATATTGTGTGGCAGCAGTTTGCCATATTTATTTGAACAAGACAAAACTGTTTTTAACCTTACAAATTTTACCTTCCAATGTCAGCAACAGTTAATAAGTTATGATATAATTTAAAATTAAAATAAGTAACATGAAGAGAAAGGACAGTATCCTGTGAGAAGGAATGACACAAGAAAGCAACTCTAAATTTGAGGGTTAGAAAACAAAAAACGTATAAAATGACTGTGTCCAGCCTTGAAAGATAAGAAGAAATCATGCAAAGAGAAAGTAGCCAGAATATTATAAGCGAAAATATCCCTATTTGGAAGAATCTTTAGATAGTAGAAATGAGTGCAATGAAGTGAAAGCGAGGCAAGGAGTCTGTTAGTCAGAGGTCACAGACCGAGTAGAGTTTAGATCAGAGGCTATATTCTTCAGGCATAGATTTTATGCACTTTGAAATGTTTTATTAAGATGTATGAAATGATTTACGTTTTAAGAAGGTTATTTTGCTTTTCCAAAGAGAATAGATTGGAGAGAAAAGGCAGGAGATAAAATATCAGGGGCTTATCTCAGTTATTCAGGTGAGAAAATGGTGCCCTCAGGTGAGTGGCAGAAGAGAAGAGAAAGAGAACACATGCTGTGCACGTGCAAAAGACTGAGTTACTGAGACTTACCAATAAAGTGGTTGCGAAGGGTGAAGAAAAGAGAACAGTCGAGAAGTCTCCTCAGTTATTTACTACAAAACATATTGTTCAGTAAATGTTTTATTAAGATGGGAAAGACTAAAGAAGAAAGGAAGAATTTAATTTTAGACTCGTTAAGTTTAAGATGCCAGTTTGAATCCAAAATCACTGTGGATGGTGACTGCAGCCATGAAATTAAAAGACGCTTGCTCCTTGGAGGAAAGACTATGATGAACCTAGACAGTGTATTAAAAAGCAGAGACATCACTTTGGCAACAAAGGTCCGTATAGTCAAAGCTATGATTTTTTCAGTAGTCACGTATGGATGTGAGAGTTGGACCGTGAAGAAGGATGAGAACCAAAGAACTGATGCTTTCAAACCATAGTGCTAGGAAAACTCGGGAGAGTCCCTTAGACTGCAAGGAGATCCAACCAGGCCATCGTAAAGGAAGTCAGTCCTGAATATTCATTGGAAGGAATGATACTGAAGCTGAAGCTCCAATACTTTGGCCACCTGATGCGAAGAACTGGCTCATTGGAAAAGATCCTGATGCTGGGAAAGATTGAAGGCAGGAGGAGAAGGGGGTAACAGAGTATGAGATGGTTGGATGGAATCACTGACTCAATGGACATGAGTTTGAACAAACCTTAGGAGGTAGTGAAAGACAGGGAAGCCTGGCATGCTACAGTCCATGTGGTCGCAAAGAGTCAGACAGGACTGAGTGGCTGAACAACAGTGACAAAACATTCAAACGGAAATGCCAAGACAAGAAGGCGACATTGAGAATTTAAATTTTGTTTTATTAGTATATAATAAATGTGATAATGAAAACCATGTGGCTGGAAAATAAGATCTCAGGAGATAAAAGAAAGAGGGTAAAGAACCTGGTTCTCAAGTCAGATAGAGGCAGAGGAGACAGAAATAGAGACTGAGAAATAATTGAATCAGAATGGCACACACACACAAAAAAAAACCCAGGAAATTTTAAAATCAATCATGAAAGTGAAGAAAAATAGAGTTTAAAGAAGGAAACTTTCAAATTAAAGGTAGAGAAATATGCAATAGATTTGTTGATTTTGACAATGGCAGTCTCAGAGAAGGCAAATTGACTAGAGTGTTTTGAAGAGTGAGAGATAAGGAAATGCTTAGGAAAAGTGTGCACAGAAAATCTTTGTAAGAATTTTAAATATAAAGGAGACCATAACGGAGCTGAATAGGCCATATGGGGTAAAAGAAGATTTTGTTTATTTGCTTCTTTGATTATAAAATAAAAGACATTGCATCTTTATATGGAAATATTCCTACATAAGTGCCCAGGCTCACCGTTTCACCTGTAATACATCAGTTCAGTTCAGTCGCTCAGTCATGTCCAACTCTCTGTGACCCCATGGACTGCAGCATGCTAGGCCTCCCTGTTCATCACCAACTCCCAGAGCTTGCTCAGACTCATGTCTATCAAGTCAGTGACATCATCCTACTATCGCATTCTCTGCTGTCCCCTTCTCTTCCTGCCTTCCATCTTTCCCAGCATCAGGGTCTTTTCCAACAACTCAGTTCTTCGCATCAGGTGGCCAAAGTATTGGAGTTTCAGCTTTAGGATCAGTCCTTCCAATGAATACCCAGGACTGATCTCCTTTAGAATGGACAAGTTGGATCTCCTTGCAGTCCAAGGGACTCTTAAGAGTCTTCTCCAGCACCACAGTTCAAAAGCATCAATTCTGCACTCAGCTTTCTTTATGGTCCAACTCTCACATCCATACATGACCACTGGAAAAACCATAGCTTTGACTAGAATCATATGACCTAAGAAATGAGGAGCCAATTGTCTCAGTAATTAGGCGCTCTCACCAGTTTTCTCCAGTGTGATTCAAGATTATTATAATTTTATATGTGTGTCATGATGTGAAACATGTTGTGAAGGAATGACCTCTAGCATACGAAAGCCATTTAGGGGAGAGAGAGAAAGTGAGAGACACAGAGAGAGAAAGAGAGAGAGAGGGGGGATAATGACGCAAGAACAGAGGAAATCACCAAAGAGATAAAATCATAAAGAAAAGGCAAGGTGACCTTTGCCAAGAGGAAGAAAATGTCCCCCATTTCTTCAGTAAATAAGTTACTGGCAGGTGCAAGTGGGTTGCATATTTGATAATGAGATGATTGGACATTTTTGGAATGATTTCCATTCTTCATGTAAAATATAAAGCAAGACAATAAATGAAGAGGAAAAATATAGGACATTGGAAAATCAAGGAAGAAATGAAGAATATGTATTGTAAAGAGAAAAAAACTATAGTACTTGATAAGATGTTGTATCCTGCTTTCTGCTGGGTTATTCTGATCAAAGAAGATGAAATATTTCTCAATATAGTTAGGAAGCCATTTGTTCATATAGCTTAAGCCTAGAATGTAAACTGCTGGAGGCTTGGGATTTTTGTCTCCCTTAGGGCTTCATCATTGACAGTTTTGCAAAGTAAGGACAGAATACGTATTTGTTGAATGAATGAACAACAATCCTAACTCCTATAAAAGGATTTTAAGGGACCAGGAGATTGATAAACGAATTGAAACATTGTTTTTGGAGGGAAAACCACTTTTTGTACAATTATTTATCTTTCTCCATCTTTTCCTTCTCTATTTTTTCCCTCTCATCCAAATAAAACATTGGTGTCATCATTTCTGGCCAAAACCTTTTAAAAATATTGCTCCCTAATGTAAAGGTTGACTTTCAGCCAAATGCTTCTAACTGATTTAATTGGACAAATATTAAAACAAATTAAAATTTTAATCATAAATCTTCCAAGTAAGAATTATCTTTCTAGCATATTTCAATCCTGGATGGTCTTTTCATATAGAATGCCAAAGTCAGCACTTTTCCATGAATCCTTTGCTATCAGATTTAAGCTACAATCTTAAATTGGTTGATCACCTTCTTTTCTGCTTCAAGGAAAACTATCGCCTCTATTGTCTTATTTACTGCTTCCCTTGCAAATATATGAACTATCCCAAGCAGAACGTGACCACAGATGATGTGTGAAAGCTCACTTTAATCAGTCACTTGCTGTGTTCTTGGAACTACCATAGGCAAGCCCCCCTTAACGGCTGACTGTCAGTGCCCAGCCTGTGCACATGCGTTGTGTTAAATGCTAATTGATTTAATTTTAATAGAGCACATTGTACCACTTTATCACGTAGTTTTTTAAGAGAGTAAATATTTATCTTCGGATATTTCAAGGATGAATTTTTGGTCTGAACTAGGAGATTTCCATATACTGGAACTTTCAGTTTAAAACAAGTAGCCAGATGATGTGAAACGTTTTGATCTTGCCCAAGTGGCTATAGTCAGTTCAAGCAGTATTTTGCTTCCTCAGACTAATAGAAAAGGGCATGGCTTTTTATACTAGCCAAATAGATATCATCATTTGCTTCTGTGGAAACAAAACTCAGGCTTGTTTGCCAGCCTCAAGTAGAAAGTGCTGTGTGATTCCCTGGTTCAGATTTTAGTGGAGAATGCTGTCTTTCATCTGTGCAGTTATCACACCTGTTTGTGAAATGGCACTGCAATATTGGAAGAGACTTTATCCTCAATTGGCTGCAGGAAAATGCAGCATTTCTAGCTGCTCTTAAGGCCTTGGGCAGAATATCAGGAAAGAAAGTGAAGTCACTCAGTCGTGTCCAACTCTTTGTGATCCCATGGACTGTAGCCTACCAGGCTCCCCCCATCCATGGGATTTTCCAGGCAAGAGTACTGGAGTGGGCTGCCATTTCCTTCTCCAGGGGATCTTCCAGACCCAGGGATCAAATTTGGGTCTCCCGCACTGCAGGCAGACGCTTTATGTCTGAGCCACCAGGGAAGTCAGGAGAGTAGAGGAAATGCAGTATAAAACATGGCAAAAGCAGTAATGTGAGTAGGTTGAATCTGCTTCATGTATCTTAGTAAATCAAGAGGCAGAGTAGAATATTGCCTTGGGTTGTTTCACACATCTAGAAGAATGAAAATTATTAAGCTTATTTACAAATAGGAAAAATTAGATCTGATTATTCAAATATGTTAAGTGTACACATTCTTCCCTTCTGTTGAATGAATTAGATATTCTGAAATATGAGTTACAGTGTTATATTTACTAAAAAATACTCTGTAAGATTTCTTCTACTTATCAAAAATCTGCTCCTAACATAAAACTTTAAGAACTAGACTTGGGAAAATTCCTAAATCCTGCCCTAATTTATCCTTTGTTCAAATTTATTTTCACAAGTTTTGCTATTTTTTTGTGAATTTTTTTGCCTATTAATGGAATTTTTCAAATGCACTCAAAAAATGAAGACAACTAAAGAAACATAACTTTTTTTTTTTTCATTTGGATATCCAGACACCATCTAACATTAAGAGAACAAATATTGAAAGTTAGATAAAAATTTCAACAGGTTGAGGAGAGTTTCAAGATGGTGGAGGAATAGGATGGAGAGATTACCTCCCTCCTCACAAATACATCAAAAATTCATCTTCATGTGGAACAACTCCTACAGAACACCTTCTGAACCCTGAGAGAAGACCCCAGGCTTCCAAAAAGGCAAGCCACTCTCCTGAGAATGAGGCAGGGCAAAAGATAAAGATGAAAAAGGATGTGGGATGGGACCTGCACCCCGGGGAGGGAGTTGTGAGGAAGGAAAAGTTTCCACACACTTAAAAACCCCTCACAGGCAGTTCTGGGGAGAGATTCTGAACCTCAGAAGGGAACAGGGCAACAGGTGCTTGGAAGGCGAAAAGGAGAGAATTAGCCACAGAGATCACTGCTGAACAGCACTTCCCAGCCAGAAAGTGGCTCACTCACCCACCGCAGCAAGTGATGGGCTGGGTGCTCAGGCTCAGGCTTTCGGGGTTGGACCGGAGGGAGAGGACCAGGGTTGACGGCCATGAAGATACTCTGAGGAGGCTAGTGCAGAAGAAAAGAGGGAGTTCAGGAAAAAGCCTAGGCCCACCAGAGGGGCAAGAGATCACTGCTGCTGGAACACTCTATCTCTGCATGCTTGCAGAGGGCAGGACTCCACCTTCATGGGAGCCACAGGTGGGACAAGCCAGCTGTGGTCTAAGACTCGCGGTTAAAAAGCTGGCACAGTTGCAGTTTGCAATACCGGAGAGGGGAACGTGGGCCACTTGCGTACCAGGGCCAGTGTGGGTGCCAGAGGTGGAGGAGGTATTAACCTGCTGTGGTCTCAAACCCAGGAGTTGCAGCTGCCCCCAAACTGTGAAAGGGCACGGATCATGGCCCTTACTTTCCTGAGAGCCTGAGCTGCTGGGCTCCAGGGACAGACCCAATATCCTGGGCCAATCCCTCCCCCCCCCACCCGGCCCTCCCCCCCCCCCCCCCCCTCACCCCCACCCCCCCGGGAAGGGCAAAACCCGCCTCAGACTGGAGCAACTCTTCACAGGTCTCAGCTGTGGTGGGCTCTTTCCACACACCCCAGGTGTGTCTGCCATACCCTTCCCTCTCCCCAGACCAACTGAGCAAGTGAGCCCCAAGAAGCTGCTACTTTCACCCCTTCACTCTGGGTAGAGAACAGACACCATAAAGCGGCCTACAAGCAGAGGAAAGTCCAAAACCAAAGAGGAACACCAGGGGCTGGGTAAGGAGAGGAGAGAAGGGGAAATCTCCTGCAGCTGGAGGTACAGTGGCTTAAATCCCCACAATTAGCCTGAGTTACACAACTGAAGCGACTTAGCAGCAGCAGCAGACTTTAGGGGCAAGTGAGAACTTCGGAGAAGACAGTGGCACCCCACTCCAGTCCTCTTGCCTGGAAAATCCCATGGACGGAGGAGCCTGGTGGACTGCAGTCTCTGGGGTCACGAAGAGTCGGGCACGACTGAGCGACTTCACTTTCACTTTTCACTTTCATGCATTGGAGAAGGAAATGGCAACCCACTCCAGTGTTCTTGCCTGGAGAATCCCAGGGAGGGGGGAGCCTGGAGGGCTGCCTTCTATGGGGTCACACAGAGTCAGACACGACTGAAGTGACTTAGCAGTAGCAGTAGTGGACTTTGGGAGCAAGTACAAGCTGAAGTAAGACAGGATCTGAATCTGAGCTGATCCCATATCATCCACAACAGGTCCAGAGACCTTCTAAGATATGCTGGAGGATGCTCTGAGGAGGCAGACTGACAGGAGCATGCTGTGAGGAGAAGACAACAGCTGGGTCATGAGGAAATTCTTCTTAATACCACTCTCTGTGTATTTTTCTCTTTTTCATATTGTTCTAATATTGTTCTTTATGATTGCTTTAATTTTTATTTTTATAGCCTGTTTTTTCTTTTTTAAACAGTCATTTTAAAAATTCATTTTATTTTTTATTTTTCTGTACTCTAGTTATTTTGCATTTTCCCATTTTTTTATTTTGTGCTTTTGTTAGTCTAGATTTTAGTATTTATTTTTGCTTATGGGTTTTTTTATTGGCTTGATTGCTCTCTTCTGTTTTGACTCCTATCTTTATCCTTTTTATTCTCCCCCCCCCTTTTTTTTTGCCTCTTCTTTGCTCTTTCTAAATGTGTGTATTTCTTCAGGTCTTCTGGGCTGTTGAGTATTTCTTTCACCATTAGTTTTGGTCTTCTGCACTGTGTGGCCTGTTAAGTCTTATTGCATGAGTAGGGCCTGAACCCCAAGATGGGGAGACCTAAGTCCAGGACTTTGGACCACCAGAGAACTTCCAACCCCATGCAACATTAATTGGTGAGAGCTCTGCCAAAAGTCTCCATCTTAACACTAGGACCAGACCCCATCCAAAGGCCAGCAAAGTCCAGGGCTGGATGCCTCATGCCAAACCTTCAGCAAATAAGGAACAAAATACTGCCCATGAATAGACAGGCTACCCAAAGCCATACCAAGTCCATGGACACACAAAAACACACTAGTGGACATGACATTGCCCTTCAGAGAGACAAGATCCAGCCCCATCCAACAGAGCGCAGGTGGGAGTCTCCCCATCCAACAGAGCGCAGGTGGGAGTCTCCCCAGTCAGAAAACCTTCACAAGGCGCTGGTCCCACACACCCACGGGGGGCAGATTCCACAAATGAGAGGGTCAATGACCTTCCAACCTGCAGAAAAAAGACCCCAAACACAGCAAATTAAATGAGATGAAAAGACAGAGAAACATGCAACAGATGAGGAAACATGGTTAAGAAAAAGAAAAACCCACAAGAAAAAACAAATCCAAAGGAAATAGCCACTCAACCTGAAAAAGAATTCAGAGTAATGATAGTAAAGAATATCCAAAATTCTGGAAATAAAATGGAGGCACAGATAAATAAACTGTGAGAAGATACACTAAATTTTTAATAAGGACCTAAAGGGAAAAAAAAGCGTAGACAATCAGCAATGAATAAAACAATAACTGAGATTACAAATGCACTAGAGGGAACCAATTACAGAATAACTGAAGCCAAAGAACAGATAAATGACTTGAAATATACAATGGTGGAAAAATCTGAAACAGAGAAGAATAAAGAAAAAGAAATTGAAAGAAATGAGGACAGACTCAAAGACTTCTGGGACAACATTAAGCACAGCAGCATTCAAATTATAGGGGTCCCAGAGGAAGAAGAGAAAAAGAAAGAGTATGAGAAAATATTTGAGGATATTGTAATTGAAAACTTCCCTAACATGGGAAAGTAAATAGCCACCCTAGTCCTGGAAGGTCAGAGAGTCCTATATAGGATAAGCCCAAAAATAAACACATCAAGACACATATTAATCAAATTAACAAAAAGTAATGACAAAGAAAAAGTGTTAAAAACAGAGAGGCAAAAGCGACAAATAATATGTAAGAGGTTCCCCATAAGGCTAACAGCTGACCTTTCAGCAAAAATTCTGCAGGCTGGAAGAGTGAAAGTGAAAGTGAAGTCACTCAGTTGTGTCCGACTCTTTGTGACCCCATGGACTGTAGCCTACCAAGCTCCTCTGTCCATGGGATTCTCCAGGCAAGAATACTGGAGTGGGTTGCCATTTGAGTGGCAGGATATAATTAAAGGATAAAAGGAAAAAACTACAACCAAGATCAGTCTACCTAGCAAGGATCTTATTCAGATTCAACAGAGAAATCAAAAGCTTTACAGATAAGCAAAAGTTAGTAGAATTCAGCACCACCAAACTAGCTTTACAACAATTGCTACAGGAACTTCTCTAGACATGAAACAAAGAGAAAGAAAACTCCTATAAAACTAGCCTCAAGCAATAAAGTAAATGATAATAGGACAATACATATCAATAATTATCTTAAATATAAATGGATAAAATACTCCAACCAAGACACAGATTGGCTGATTGGATATGAGAAAGAAAAAAACAAAGTGACCCCTGTTTATGCTGTCTACAAGACATCCACCTCCAACCTAGGGACACACACAGACTGAAAGTGAGGGAATGGAAAAATGTATTCCATTGTAACTGAAATTAAAAAAAAAAAAACAGGAGTAGCAATATTCATATAAGATAAAATAGGCTTTAAAATAAAGACAGATACAAGAGACAAGAAAGGACCCTACACAACAGTCAAAGGATCAGTCCAATAAGAAGGTGTAACAATTATAAATAAACACATACCCAACATAGGAGCACCTCAATACATAAGGCAAAAGCTAACAACTATAAACAGGAAATTGACAGTAACACAATAAGGTGGGGACACTTCAATACTCCACTCACAGCAATAGACAGATTACCCCAACAGAAAATTAATAAGGAAACCTAAACTGTAAATAATACATTGGACCAGATGGACCTAATTGATTACAAGGCATTTTATTCAAAAAGTACATTTCAATTTTTTTCTCAAGTGCACATGGAACGTTCTCCATGATTGATCACATCTTGGGTCACAAATCAAGCCCTGGTAAATTTAAACATACTGAAATCATTTCAAACAACCACAGTTCTATAAAAATAGGTATCAAATACAGGAAAAAAAGTCTGCAGAAAATACAAACACACGGAGAGCAAAAAATACACTTCTAAATAACCAAGAGGTCACTTAAATCAAAGAAGAAATCAAAAAATACCTAGAAACAAATGACAATGAAAAATGATGACTCACACCTACAGTTTTCAGAAAAAGCAGTGCTAAGAGGTAAGCTTATAGCAATACAAGTCTACCTCAAGAAACAAGAGAAACATCAAATAACCTAACTTTACACCTAAATTTGAACCGATGCCTTTGAACTGTGGTGTTGGAGAAGACTCTTGAGAGTCCCTTGGATTGCAAGGAGATCAAACCAGTCAATCCTAAAGGAAATCAGTCCTGAATATTCATTTGGAAGGACTTATGGTGAAGCTGAAGCTCCAATACTTTGGCCATCTGACATGAAGAACTGACTCATTGGGAAAGACCCTGATGCTGGGAAAGATTGAAGACAGGAGGAGAAGGGGACAACAGAGGATGAGATGGCTGGATGGCATCACTGACTCAATATACATGAGTTTGAGCAAGCTTCAGGAGTTGGTGATGGACAGAAGATGGATTTCAACAGAGATATTTTGGGAGTCTGGTGGTGAACACTCAGATTATGGCACAGCCTATAAACTTATCTGACTTCACCAGGACAACTTTTGCATTTCTGTGAAACGTAATGAAAAAAATAGTCTCTTTTGTCTTGGCTATCTTATTAGCCTATTAAACAGTAGATAGTAGATGTCAGGAGGCCTTACAAATAGCTGAGAAAAGAAAAGATATGAAAGGCAAAGGAGAAAAGGAAAGATATACCCATCTGAATGAATAGCAAGGTTCCAAAGAATAGCAAGGAGATCTAAGAAAGCCTTCCTCAGTGATTAATGCAAAGAAATAGAGGAAAGCAATAGAATGGAAAAGACTAGAGATCTTTTCAAGAAAATCAGAGATACCAAGGGAACATTTCGTGCAAAGATGGACTCAATAAAGGACATAAATGGTAGGGACCTAACAGAAGCAGAAGATATTAAGAAGAGGTTGCAACAGTACACAGAAAAACTATACAAAAAAGATCTTCATGACCCAGATAATCATGATGGTGTGATCACTCACCTAGAGCCAGACGTCCTGGAATGTGAAGTCAAGTGGGCCTTAGGAAGCATCACCATGACCAAAGCTAATGGAGGTGATGGAATTCCAGTTAAGCTGTTTCAAATCTAAGTATCAAAAAAAAAAAAAAAATGACAGACAGTGTCAGTCTATGCCAACAGCTTGCAAACATATGACTGCAACAATGGGTAAACAGACTTAAGCCTATGCTTCTATACCATTTAAGTGCAGGGACAAAAAAATAACAAACACAGGTAAAATTGCCAAAATTTGTGCTTAAGATATTATCAACCAGGATCATATGCTATAAATATAAAGATTATTATGGATATTTATTTGATTGTAAGCTCTTTAAGGGCAAAGATCCTTTTTTGTCCATTTCCCCATACTACGTCACTGACTTATTTTTGCCATGTACCTCTGGACAAGACATGTACCAGCTCCAACAGCCTACCTACTTCTATCCCATTTAAAGCCACTCTGTGTCCTGAATTCCATTCCCATTTTCTTTCAAGGATATTGCTTCTTCAGTTACTTTTCTTCTCTCCTGAATGAATAAATTATGTTTCTTTCTCTGCTGGGTCATACTGATTGGCATATAACATGACTTAATATGATTCTTCCTTTAAAAAAAATCTTCACCTGTCCTCACATTCTTTCCAGTTACTGTCTCATTTTCATATTTTTCTTTCATGCAAAACTTCCATAAAAGGTTTGCTAATTTTATTGTTTTATCCCTTTTCTAACTTTCCATTCTCTCTCTAACCTACTTCCACAACGTTCTTTTGCTTGAAATGCCAATGAAAACACTTTTTTCAAGGTTATAAATGACCAGATCTAATAGTCAATTCTGGGACCCACTAGCACCAGAACTAGTACTCAATTTTACTTGACTTTTAGCAGCATTTGACATAAATGATCACAGTTCTTTCTTGAAACATACACTACTCTTGTCTTCAAGGATATCTAAAATACCTGATTTTCTTTCTACTTCATAAATGTCTTTCTAAAGTCCACTTTTGTAGCTCCTCTTCTACCAGATATATAAACATCATATTACTCCAGCTGTTTTCTTCCTCTAGGCATCCTCTAAATAATCTTATCAAGACTTATGACCTTTTATTACAACCAATTCATAGATGACATTCAAATTCATCTCTTTCCTGGAACAAACTACTGAGTTCCAAATTTTTCAGATTTAAAATGGTTCAAGTTTTCCTCATACAAATAAATATAGCATTCTATCTTGAACCATGGAGAAGGAAATGGCAACCCGCTCCAGTATTCTTGCCTGGGAAAATCCATGGACAGAGGAGCCTAGCTACATACACTCCATGAGCAAAGAGTCAGACACAACTAGTTATGTGTACGCACACACACACATCTTGAACCATTTGCTTATTTCATAAATCTAGATCATTGTTGATGCCTCACTTATCTTCATGTGACACACTCCATTCATCAGTAAATCTCTTTATCTCCACCTCCAAAATATTTCTGTAGTTCAATTACTTATCTTTTAAACCCAAACTCATAATGCTGTCCTCTTTCACCTAGACTATTGCAATAGTTGGAGAAGGAAAGAGATGAATTTGAATGTCATCCAGTATTCTTGACTGGAAAATTTCATGGACAGAGTAGCCTGGTTGCCTAAAGTCCATAGGGTTGCAGAGCTGATCATGATTAAATGACTAAGCACAGCACTTGCAATAGTATTCTAATAGTAACTTCATATTAATTTTTGCCTGGTTAGGATTCACCATTTACACAGCATCCAGATTCTTCTTCCTAAAGCATAAATCAGATTATGTCACTCTTTTGTTCAAACTCTCCAATGACTATGACTTATCCTTGAAAAAATAATTGAAAACTCTCACACATGAGCTAGTACATGCCTATCTCTGAGACTAATCTTGGAACGATTGACTCACTATGCTCTAGTTACTTTGGCCTTCTTCACAAAAAAAAAAAACAAGCTTATTTCCAATTTAGAGTGTATTTTATTTCTCAAATCCATTTTCCATTCCTTTAAATGACTAACTTCAAGTAACATATTCTTCTGAGAATATCACCTATTCAGAATATTTTCCAGAAGCTCTAAAGTAGTTTACCACCATTACTTTCAATATGTCACCTTCTTTCATTTTGTTCTTAGTATTTATACTATCTACAAGTAATCTCTTTGCTTACCTATGTGTGTACTTACTTATTCTCTGTATTATCCTAATCACCAGCAACTGGAGTATAAGACTTATGACAATGAAGATCTTGTTTCATTTATTCATCACTACTAAGAGGACAGCTCCTGAGTCTTTGCAAACATTGGGGTAAAAGATAGTAAGGGAGAAATTATGAAAAGTAAAATAAAGATATACCATCATTCCTACTGAGAAAAATAATAGCTATGTAATTATTTAAGGTTAAAACTCTACAATGCATGTGTAATTTTTCCCTCCAAAAGATGTTATTCATCATACAAATATATCATTGCTGTGTCACTGTGATGAGATTCAGTAGCCTTTAAACAACAACAACAACAACAACAAGCTACCGGAGAAAAAGAGATTGCCAGAAGCACACAAAAAATAAAGCTTAGAGAAGATATTAATAGATGGACCCTGGAAATAGTCTTCTCTTTGCCTCAATCTGTTTCTCTCCTTTAGAAAATAATTTTCTGACAGCATGCGACTGTACTTTAGTTTTTTATATTTTTCCTCTGGCTTTTTAGGTTGCAGTCATTTGTGTCTTTTTCATCCACTGAAGAGGTAAAACTCACTGAACTCTTTCTGAATTTTAAAATTCCACTAGATTTTAAATCCAGATACAATAATATTGGTATATTTATGCTGGGCTTCCCAGGTGGCACAGTGGTAAAGAATTGGCCTGCCAATGCAGGAGACCCAGAGATATGGATTCAATCCCTGGGTCAGGTAGATTCTCCTAGAGGAAGAAATAGCAACCTGCTCCAGTATTTTTGCCTGGAAAATTCCTTGAACAGAGGAACTTGTTGGGCTACAGTATATGGGATTACAAAGAGTAATCCCAGTCTCAGACATCACATCACTGAGAAGCAGAGCATACACATATTTACCTTACCATGATATTCTAGCTAAACAAAACTGCTAGGACTTTATACCTATCAAAATATTTTAGGAACTCTATTTAACACAGACTTCCCTGTGTTTTCTCCTTAATCCTCATAAAAGGAACACAACTTAGGTTTTATTGTTTTCTTTTTTCTTTTACTGAGATTAAGTATGGAAAGGAAATGGAGACAGACAGGTTAATTTGTACCATAAAAATTGCATGGTTATAATTAAAATGTCTGATATTCCAACCTAATTAGTGAGATTCTAGTGATTCATGCTTATAATCACTTAGCCAAATAATTCCCAAATGTAGGAGGACAAGGGAATCATCTGGATTATTTCTTTTAAAGGTGAATCTCCAGTTCTCAACTCAGATCTCAGATATTGCATTCAGAAGTTCTACTATTATCTCCTCAAGTATTTTCTCATGGTCTTTCTTTTTGTCTTCTTCTTCTGGGACTCCTATAATTCGAATGTTGGAGCGTTTCATATTGTCCTGGAGGTCTCTGAGATTGTCTTCATTTCTTTTAATTCGTTTTTCTTTTTTCCTCTCTGATTCATTTATTTCTACCATTCTATCTTCTACTTCACTAATCCTATCTTCTGCCTCCAATATTCTACTATTTGTTGCCTCCAGAGTGTTTCTGATCTCATTTATTGCATTATTCATTATATTGACTTTTTAAAATTTCTTCTAGGTCTTTGTTAAACCTTTCTTGCATCTTCTCAATCCTTGTCTCCAGGCTATTTATCTGTGATTCCACTTTGATTTCAAGATTTTGGATCATTTTCACTATCATTATTCAGAATTCTTTCTCAGGTAGATTCCCTATCTCTTCCTCTTTTGTTTGGTTTGGTGGGCATTTATCCTGTTCTTTTACCTGCTGGGTATTCCTCTATCTCTTCATCTTGGTTATATTGCTGCATTTGGGGTGGCCTTTCTATATTCTGGGAATTTGTGGAGTTCTCTTTATTATGGAGTTTCCTCGCTGTGGGTGGGGTTGTATCAGTGGCTTGTCAAGGTTTCTTGGTTAGGGAAGCTTGTGTCGGAGTTCTGGTGGGTAGAGCTGGATTTCTTCTCTCTGGAGTGCAATGAAGTGTCCAGTAATGAGTTATGAGACGTCTATGGTTTTGAAGTAACTTGAGCTGCCTGTATATTGAAGCTCAGGGGTGTGTTCCTGTGTTGCTGGAGAATTTGCATGGTATGTCTTGCTCTGGAACTTGTTGGCCCTTGGGTAGTGCTTGGTTTCAGTGTAGGTATGGAGGCGTTTGATGAGCTCCTATCGATTAATGTTCCCTGGAGTCAGGAGTTCTCTGATGTTCTCAGGATTTGGACTTAAGTCTCCTGCTTCTGGTTTTCAGTTTTGTTTTTATAGTAGCCTCAAGACTTCTCCATCTATACAGCACCAATGATAAAACATCTAGGTTAAAGATGAAAAGTTTCTCCACATTGAGGGACACCCAGAGAGGTTCAATGAGTTACATGGAGAAGAGAAGAGGGAGGGGGTAGTTAGAGGTGACTGGAATGAGATGAGGTGGGATCAAAAGAGGAGAGAGCAAGCTAGTCAATAGTCACTTCCTTATGTGCACTCCACAGTCTAGACCGCTCAGAGATGTTCACAGAGTTATACAGGGAAGAGGAGTGAGAGGAAGTAGACAGAGGTGGCCAGGAGGATAAAAGAGGAAAATGAAAAGGAGAGAGACAGATCCAGCCAGTAACCAGTTCTCAAAGTGTTCTCCATCGTCTGGAACACACAGAGATTCACAGAGTTGGGCAGAGAAGAGAAGGGGGAGGGAGGAGACAGAGACAACCTGGTGGAGAAAAAGGAGAGTCCAAAGGAGGAGACAGTGGTCAAGCCAGTAATCTCTCCCTCAGCTAAAATTGGGTACTGAAGAATCAATTTTTAAATGTACAAAATTGACAATAAATACCAAAAAGCAAAGATTAAAAAATCTAGAGTAGAGGTTGGATTTTCAAAAATACAATATTAAAGAAAAGAAGAACAAGAAGAAAAAAAAAGTCACGAGAATTATTAAAAAAAAAACAACAACAACTACAAAAATATATATATACAGCATTTGCTTTAAAAATAGGGTCTTTTTTTTTTTTAAGTGATAGTAGATCATAAAAGTTAAAGGAGAAATAGAGGACTTAAAATTTTAAAAATGTTAGAAAAAAAAGGAGAAGAAAAAGAAAAGAAGAAAAAACAATCAAACAACAACATCAACAACAACAACAACAACAAAGAGAATGGTCGTAAAAATAGTAAAGATATTTCTGGGATTTCTCTGGTGTTGTGGGCAGTGTGGGGTCACTTCCAAAGCTGAGAGAATTCAGCACCACCAAACCAGCTCTCCAACAAATGCTAAAGGATATTCTCTAGACAAGAAACACAAAAAGGGTGTATAAACCTGAACCCAAAACAATAAAGTAAATGGCAACGTGATCATACTTATCGATAATTACCTTAAACGTAAATGGTTTGAATGCCCCAACCAAAAGGCAAAGACTGGCTGAATGGATTCAAAAACAAGACCCCTATATATGTTGCCTACAAGAGACCCACCTCAAAACAAGGGACACATACAGACTGAAAGTGAAGGGCTGGAAAAAGATATTCCATGCAAATAGAGACCAAAAGAAAGCAGGAGTAGCTATACTCATATCAGATAAAATAGACTTTAAAACAAAGGCTGTGAAAAGAGACAAAGAAGTCCACTACATAACGATTAAAGGATCAATCCAAGAAGAAGATATAACAATTATAAATACATATGCACCCAACATAGGAGCACCTCAATATGTAAGACAAATGCTAACAAGTATGAAAGGAGAAATTAACAAGATGTTCTTAGGTGAGGTCAATGCATATGTACTTTGGACAATATTATAGTGATTACATTTTGGGAGGGAAGAGACCCATTCTTTGAGGGACAACATAATAACTAACACAAGGAGCCTAGCAAGATGCAGAGTCCATGGGATCGCAGAGTCGAACTTGACTTAGTGACTAAAACAATATCAGTCCCATTGAACTTAGACACATCATAGGCATTCAACGCTGCTACTGTTAAGTCGCTTCAGTCATGTCCGACTCTGTGCGACCCCATAGACGGCAGCCCACCAGGCTCCCCCGTCCCTGGGATTCTCCAGGCAAGAACACTGGAGCGGGTTGCCATTTCCTTCTCCAATGCATGAATGTGAAAAGTGAAAGTAAAGTCGCTCAGTCATGTCTGACTCTTCGCGACCCCATGGACTGCAGCCTACTAGGCTCCTCCGCCCATGGGATTTTCCAGGCAAGAGTACTTTTTTTTTTTAATAGTGACATAATGTCAAAAGACATAATGGAGGCATTCAATAATCCATCAGTTCAGTTCAGCTCAGTTCAGTTCAGTTCAGTCGCTCAGTCGTGTTCGACTCTTTGTGACCTCATGAATCGCAGCACGCCAGGCCTCCCTGTCCATCACCAACTCCCAGAGTTCACTCAGAGTCGCATCCATCGAGTCAGTGATGCCATCCAGCCATCTCATCCTCTGTCGTCCCCTTCTCCTCCTGCCCCCAATCCCTCCCAGCATCACAGTCTTCTCCAGTGAGTGAACTCTTCGCATGAGGTGGCCAAAGTACTGGAGTTTCAGCTTTAGCATCATTCCTTCCAAAGAAATCCCCGGATTGATCTCCTTTAGAATGGACTGGTTGGATCTCCTTGCAGTCCAAGGAACTCTCAACAGTCTTCTCCAACACCACAGTTCAAAAGCATCAATTCTTCGGCACTCAGCCTTCTTCACAGTCCAACTCTCACATCCATACATGACCACTGGAAAAACCATAGCCTTGACTAGATGGACCTTAGTCGGCAAATAATACATACTAAATAGAAAATAATTAATTTGGAAGAATGGAGTCTTTTGACATAATGTCAGTATTAAATTAAAAAAAATGTCAATCATTCTCTCAAATATCCTCATATTGCCTATAACATATCAAAAGTGTTATGTGTACAATAGCAGAAACACTAGAATTAATCCTTCAAGAACATTGCATCTTTCATAATATCACATAATTCCTTTTTTAAACAATTACTATAAAACCTTATGAACCACATAACCTCATAAATGGGCTGTTAGCCTCAATAATAGCACACTGCTATAGTCATCTCATATAATCTTCAAAGTGAATTTACATTACTGTTTTGGAGCCTTTAAAATCAAATAATGGAGATAATCCATACCTCATAAGTAGCCAAGCTTTTCATTAAACAAAACATTCAAAAACTTTGCTCATTTTCATATTTTCAATCATTACCTTTAATTGACCTAACAGAAGACTCCTTCCATCTTCTATTAAAAATTTTTAATCTGGGAAATGTGTAAACTAAGTAAAAAATCAGGATATGGCACATGTGAATATGATTTAGTTTGAAACTTTTAATTTAGATATTTACTTCTTTAAAAAAAACCCTTAGTTTTCAATATTTAGTTTTTAGCACATAAAGATCATGATCAAAGTTTGAAGTTTATTATGATTATGTTACCAAGTGAAGGAAAATCTAAATATTATCTATTTAGGATCTTTGTTAGAGGCAGACATATTCACTCAAATGATAGTCAAACTAGAAAAAAAAAAGTCTGGCTAATTCAGCAAAGATATAAAATATACTTTCTATAGAGACAAAAACAATACATATAAAATATAATAATGCAATCATATAGTTTATTAATATTCTTAATTAAACAAACATGGGGCAATGAAATATAAATCAAGGCCTTTGCATTGGCACAAGGAGAAAGTGCAAACATATTCATAATGCTAGCATCTTTTAGGAAGGTGGATAGGGAGTCCATGGGCCCTATCCAACTGCTATGGGTGTCACATCAGTTCAGTTCAGTCACTCAGTCATGTCCGACTCTTTGCGACCCAATGAATCAATCGCCAGGCCTCCCTGTCCATCACCAACTCCCGGAGTTCACTCAGACTCACATCCATCGAGTCAGTGATGCCATCCAGCCATCTCACACTCTGTCGTCCTCTTCTCCTCCTGCCCCCAATCCCTCCCAGCATCAGTCTTTTCCAATGAGTCAACTCTTCGCATGAGGTGGCCGAAGTACTGGAGTTTCAGCTTTAGCATCATTCCATCAAAAGAACACCCAGGACTGATCTCCATCAGAATGGACTGGTTGGATCTCCTTGCAGTCCAAGGGACTCTCAAGAGTCTTCTCCAACACCACAGTTCAAAAGTATCAATTCTTCGGTGCTCAGCCTCTTCACAGTCCAACTCTCACATCCATACATGACCACAGGAAAAACCATAGCCTTGACTAGATGGACCTTTGTTGGCAAAGCAATATCTCTGCTTTTGAATATGCTATCTAGGTTTATCATAACTTTCCTTCCAAGGAGTAAGGGTCTTTTAATTTCATGGCTGCAGTCACCATCTCCAGTGATCTTGGAGCCCCCAAAAATAAAGTCTGACACTGTTTCCACTGTTTCCCCATCTATTTTCCATTAAGTGATGGGACCGGATGCCATGATCTTCATTTTCTGAATGTTGAGCTTTAAGCCAACTTTTTCACTCTCCACTTTCACTTTCATCAAGAGGCTTTCTAGTTCCTCTTCACTTTCTGCCATAAGGGTGGTGCCATCTGCATATCTGAGGTTATTAATATTTCTCCCACAACCTTGATTCTAGCTTGTGCTTCTTCCAGCCCAGTGTTCCTCATGATGTACTCTGCATATAAGTTAAAAAAGCAGGGTGACAATGTACAGCCTTGACATACTCCTTTTCCTATTTGGAACCAGTCTGTTGTTCCATGTCCAGTTCTAACTGTTGCTTCCTCACCTGCATACAGATTTCTCAAGAGGCAGGTCAGGTGGTCTGGTATTCCCATCTCTTTCAGAATTTTCCACAGTTTATTGTGTTCCACACAGTCAAAGGCTTTGGCATAGTCAATAAAGCAGAAATAGATGTTTTTCTGGAACTCTCTTGCTTTTTCAATGATCCAGCGGATGTTGGCAATTTGATCTCTGGTTCCTCTGCCTTTTCTAAAACCAGAATGTGGTCTGACAGAATGTGGTCCACTGGAGAAGGGAATGGCAAACCACTTCAGTATTCTTGCCTTGAGAACCCCATGAACAGTATGAACAATATGAAAAGGGTGTCACATAGTTACCTATATTTTGGAATTTATGGCCGGTTATCCACAACAGAAGTGAGAGCTGGGAAATTGGTTAATTGATAATAAAGGAACCATAGGAACAGGCTCCTTGATGTTGTAAGGAAACCAACCTTCATTACAAGATCTAAGGGAAACATACTGACCTAATGTTAACTGTCCAAGCCTATTAACAAAGCTATTTTTAGTAACAGGTCAAATGGTATATAGTAAGATGTCTTAAAGACCATATGTGGGTCTCTCCCTACCACCTTCTCATGTCTGTGCCAGACGTTCTCTTATTACTTTCTGACTTTAAATTTGTAACACTGCTGTGAAGACCTTTGGGACTGTGTTCCTTTGATCCTGGAGTGAATTCTTTCCTTTGGAGATCAGGAACCCACAGCTGACACTGGGAACAATAACATATTAATTAAAATAATACCTTATTGGAGAATATAAACAAACTTCCTTTTCTCTTGCTCTTTTTGCGAGTATTTTAAAGATAGACATATAATAAACACAGCAGGGGGAAATGTGCCCTAATTTTCCATCCCTGAAGAGAAGCAATTTGTACCGATCTACTAATAAACAAATATTAGCCAAGAATCAAATCACTGTGTCTGTCATAACAGAAACAAATAGAAAATATGAACATATTTCCTATAGTTCAAAAGCTGAAAGATTATTAGAAGCACTTTGTAGACTTTATATTCTAATAAAAGTAAATAAGGAATAAAGAGAATCATGTTATAGGGTGTTTATATGTGTACACACACCTTCTTTCCTATAATCTGATATATATGCATATATATATGCAGTTGTATTAGGAATGTCCTCATGAAGAAGGCAGAAGTTAAGATGAATCTTGAAAGAGAGAACTAGGTTAATTTAAAAGAAGGGGGCAGGGGTTATTTGTTGGTTTTGGTATTTATCTGCATGAGCTATTTGTATAATTTGGAGCTTAATTCCTCATCAATTTCTTCATTTGCAAATATTTTCTCCCTTTCTAAGGGTTGTCTTTCTGTTCTGTTTACAGTTTCCGTGCTGGGCAACAGTCTTTAAGCTTAATTAGGTCTCATTTGTTTATTTTCATTTTTATTTCCACTACTCTGAGAAACAGATCAAAAAAGAAAAAAATGTCTTGTTTGATTTATGTCAAAGAATGTTCTGCCTATGCTTTCTTCTAATAGTTTTATAGTATCTGGCCTTACATTTGGGTCTTTAATCCATTTTGAGTTTATTTTTGTGTATGATGTTAGAGAGTGTTCTGATTTCATTATTTTACATGTATCTGCCCAATTTTCATAATACTACTTATTGAAGAGACTGTATATTCTTGCCTCCTTTGTTATAGACTAAGTGACCGTAGGTGCATGGGTGGAAGATCTAAATAGACATTTCTCAAAAGAACATACAGATGGCTAAAGAGCACATGAAAATGCTCAACATCACAATAACTGATGCATCAACATCATAATAATTGAGCATCTTTACATGAGCATTTGAAAAGATGCTCAATTATTACAGAAATGCAAATCAAAACTACAATGAGGTATCATCGCACACTGGTCAGAAGGACCATCGTCAAAAAATCTGCAAACAATAAATGATGGAGCAGATGTGTAAAAAAAGGAACCCTCTTACACGGTTGGTGGGAATGTAAATTGGTAAAGCCACTATCGAGAACAGTATTCAAGGTCCTTAAAAAAACTAAAAATAGAGTTTCTGGTCCAGCAATCCCACTCTTAGACATGCATCCAAAGAAAACCATAATTGAGAAAGATACATGCACCCCAATGTTCATTGAAGAACTGTGTTTACAATAGCTAGGGCATTTCCATTGGATGGCATCACCGACTCAATGGACATGAGTTTGAGCAAGCCCTGGGAGTTAGTGATGGACAAGGAAGCCTGGCATGCTGCAGTCCCTGGGGTCACAAAGAATCAGACATGACTGAGAGACCAAACTGAACTGAACTGAATGTATTACAGAGATATGTGAAAATTAATCAGTCTTAAGGGTATTTCACAAAATATTTATATTACGTTTAGTTGTAGAAATAAATATCTTAGTGGATACAGGTTACATGCCAATGCATGCTATTAGTTAAAGCAAAGTTATTTTTGATAATACTCTAAATTTCTTTCTCCAATGATTCTCAGCAATTTAGGAGTCATCTAATGTCACACAAAGAGAAATTTCAAAATTTGCTAGCTCATCCTCACAGATTATAACTGCATAACATCATTATGCAATAAAGTGAAAGTGAAGTTGCTCAGTCGTGTCCGACTCTTTGCGACCCCATGGACACCAGGCTCCTCTGTCCATGGGATTTTCTAGGCAAGAGTACTGGAGTGGGTTGCCATTTCCTTCTCCAGAGACTCTTCCCAACCCAGGGACCGAACCCAGGTCTCCTGCATTGTAGACAGACACTTTACCGTCTGAGCCACCAATCTCTTTGGTTCCTGGTAAATTCAATGCCTTCACAGAAAGAAAGAAAAAGAAAAAAAATCCTGTTTGATTAATATACCAATGTCTACTATCTACTGTTTAATAGGCTAATGAGATAGCCAAGACAAAAGAGACTATTTTATTATTACATTTCACAAATGCAAGAGTTGCTCTGGTGAAGTCAGATATGTTTATAGGGTGTACCGTAGTCTGAATGTTCACCACCTGGCTTCCAAAATATCTATGCTGAAATCACAACTCTTAAAGGTTGGACCTTTTAGAAGTATTAATAGGTGGGGCCATTGGGAAGTGACTAGGTCACAAGGATGGAACCCTCACAAAGAGGATTAGTGCCCTTTTAGCAAAAGACACCACAGAGTTCCCCAGCTCTTTCACCATGTGAGGGTATAATGAGAAATCTGTCACATGGGAAAGGGTTCTTACCCAAACATTTTGCTATCTTTCTCTTGGACTTTCAGTCTCCATAACTGTAAGAAATAGATTTATAATGTTTATAAGCTCCCCAGTCTGTGGTATTTTATTATAGCAATCCAAACAGGCTAAGACAGGCTTACAAAACAAATTTTTTAAGAGAGAGCTAAGACATAAATGCAGGACTTGTTCCCATTCTAGTGATTTAGCTTCTATGGAAGGCCACCTATTGGTAAAAGCTCATATCAGTATAACCAGAGGATACTAAATTCAAACAACTAAAAAATATTAATTTAAAATTTTACAATTGTATGTACCATGTTAGATTCTAAGAATATATTTTCAAAGAATGTTAAGGAATTATAATTACAAATACATACATACATGATACATACAAATACATACATCTTCTTGTACATAAAGCAGATAACAAAATAAGAGAAAATGAAATCCTTAAGATTTTAATTTTCATTTTCCAAAGTGATCACTTACGTTAAGTCTGTGAGAAGCAGGGAATCAACAATCACTACGTCTCAGTTTTTGTTTTCCTGAGTGGCCAAAAAAAAGTAATTACTGGAATTATCATTAATATGATAAATATTGATATTCCCTGAATTAATCATTTTGTTCTTACCCAACTGAAAATAAAATCCTGGTCTTTTATTGCCATACTTCTACTCATCATTCATAAAGTAAAATATTATATCACTCTCCTGATACAAATGATAGTGATATCTTGAAATATATAAATTCTTGGGGAAAACCTTACTTTTTGAGAAATCAGATATGAAAAATATCAACACTTATGGGAAAATAAACTTATATAGTCATTCAAAATCTATACAACTTTGTAATCAGAACCTAAATAAAAATAAATATTAATTTAAAATAGTGACACAATTCAGAAGACAGGATAGATTCCTAATAAATAAAGCAGCTGTCCAATGGTATCCACATTCACCTGGAAAGTTTTTGAACTGTACATTCTCAGACCCACTGAATCCTTTGCATGTGGACATGCTAAGTTGCTTCAGTCATGTCTGACTCATTGTGATCCTATGGACTGTAGCTGGTCAGGCTCCTCTGTCCATGAGATTTTTCAGGCAAGAATACTAGAGTTGGTTGCCATGGCATTTTCCCAACCCAAGGATCAAACCTGCACCTCTTGCATTGCAATCAGATTCTTTACCACTGAATCACCAGGAAATCCCTAACCAACTCAGCCAAAAATTCTGGGACAGAGTCAAGCAATCTAAGCTTTAGTAAGCCCTCCAGATGACTGCAATGCAATTTTGGGCTAGTGAATCACTGTGCTACTCTATAAAAAATATTTTACCTTTCAAAGTAAAAAAAGAAAAAGAAGTGAAATTCCTAGGCAACAATAAAATAAGAAAGTAATTCAGGTTGTTAAATTATGGAGTCAATGGCAAAATATACAAATACCTGGGAAGTAGACAGCCTCTGAAAGATTCCTTATGCCTCAGTTTCCATGATATCAATGCTCTATAAATGCAGTGAGAGTTAGTGACTAGCTTCTAGTAAAGATAATACAACAAAAGTAACGCAGTGTCACTTCCAAGATTAGCTTCTGCCTCGCTTCGCTCTTGTTCCTTCGCTTGTTCACTGCTAAATTCTAAGCTGCCCACTTGGCAAGACAGCTTAGATCAGAACCAGGGAGGAACTAGGGTTTTCAGGCCAAAAGCCAATGAAGAACTGAAACCTGCAGAGACACACACAGGAAAGAGCTAAGAAATGAATTTTCTCCCAGTTGAGCCTTAGGTGATTGCAGCTCTGTAAGAAATTCTTAGCCCAATGATCTAATCCAGACGTTCCATATTTCTGATCCAAAGAAACTAAATATTTTTTTAAAGCTTATTGCTTTACGACTAAGTTTTAGTGAGTAATTCCTAATATAATCCAAGCAAAAGTGCTTCTGGGAAGTGGGCAGACTGTACGCCACCACTTCTTCCATTTGTATCAGAGTGCTTTGTATTCAGTGCAGTTATTTGGTAAATAAAGCATGAAAAACACTGGGGATGGGGGATCACAAATGATCACAGGAGACTACACAAGTTACTGACTTCATATACTGACTGTGAGTGAGCTAATTTACTTCAAAGAAACATGCATTTTATGTTGAGTCTGCTTTTGCAGAAGTACAGATGTTTCTCTTAAGAATAACCATACAGCTCAGTTAAATACTTTTCCAGTTTCTAAGGTTTTTTTTTTAATGAATTCACCAATTTTGGGCTGTGCTGGGTCTTTGTCGCTGCATGGGCTTTTCTCTAGTTGAGGCAAGCAGGGGCCACTCTAGTTGGGGCACATGGGCTTCCCACTGTGGTGGCTTCTGCTGCAGAACATGGGCGCCAGGCATGCAGGCTTCAGTCATGCAGTCCATGGGCTCATTAGTTGCAGCTCCTGAGCTCTAGAGCACAGACTCAGAATTCGTTGTACACAGGCTTAGTCGCTCTGTGGCAAGCGAGATCTTCCCTGACCAGAGATCGAACCCATGCCTCATGCACTGGTAGGCAGATTCTTTAGCACTAAGTGACCAGGGGAGTCCTCAAATTTCTAAGGTTTAATCCATTCTTATGATCCCTTTAAAAATTACATAATGGGCATGGGATAGGGACAATTTTTCTCTTTTGCCATCATTTCCTTTTCTTTGTTTTTTCACCCTCCTGGCAAGCAGTTCTTTGACAGAATGTTAAGGAAAGATTTTAGCACAGTAATACATCAAAAAAGAATTACTGTCAACAATACAAACAACAGGAATTGCCTTGCTCTAAGAAGAGGACTTTGACATTCTGAGTTTCATCTCATCTTGCTCTGCCAAATCTATTTGATATTTGTGTCTTTCCAGAAAGAAAATACTGTATCTAAGATTGCAGAAGAGTGGGGGAAACTAGTGAAATAGGAGCTGAGACAACAATCAAGTTTCCTAGATACATTTTCGAGGAGAATTCTATGAACAAAAATGTGATTTGATGAGAAGAGCAGAAAATACTTGTATCACATTTTGGATGTATGTATGTTCATCATCAGTGCTTAAATAGCACTGTTTCATTTCTTATAATGATCTACGTATATGTACAACTTTCAAGGCACTGTGAACCCACTGAAGAGTGACATAATTATTTTCATTTTTTATCATTCATTTCTCTCATATGTTGAATTGTGAAAGCATTAATGTGGCCCATTTAAATGAGATAATTATGTAATATTGAGGGTGCCTAAAATAATCAATATTCAACAAATATGAATGACTAATTCTGTCACTTGTATTCATGTTTAAATATATGACTACAGAAGTTCAATAAACTTTGATTAATCAGAATCCAACAGAAACAACTGCATTTTGTCTTAATCTACAGCTTACTCTTACTGAAATAAGCTAATAAAAGAAAAATACTTTATACTTTCTGCTACAGGAATCTGAAACTGAGGGAATTATTGCTCTGGACATGATTCATTAGAGATTCAGAAATATGTACTAACAACTCCAACACTAAATCTAACAGGGAATCCCCTTGGAATTTGTTCTTCTTTCTTTGTTTACATCAATAGCATTTAATAAATAATTTTGTGAGTTGAGCATTATGCTAGAAACTAAGAAGAAAGTATGACAAAAACAACAAAGATACCTCCTGACATGAAGCTAGGTTTGAAGAAGACAGACCTTAACAAATGAATGCAGGTCATTAATAAAGTAAGTACAAAAATCAGTACAGTTCAGTTCAGTCATTCAGTTATGTCCGACTCTTTGAGACCCCACAGACTGCAGCACACCAGGCCTCCCTGTCCATCATCAACTCAAGGAGCTTACTCAAACTCATGTCCATAGAGTCGGTGATGCCATCCAACCATCTTATCCTCTGTCATCCCCTTTTCCTCCTGCCTTCAATTTTGTCCAGCATCAGGCTTTTTCCAATAAGTCAGTTCTTCGGATCAGGTGGCCAAAATATTGAAGTTTCAGCTTCAGCATCAGTCCTTCCAATGAATATTCAGGACTGATATCCTTTGGATGGACTGGCTGGATCTCCTTGCCGTCCAAGGGACTCTCAAGAGCCTTCTCCAACACCACAGTTCAAATGCATCAATTTTTTGGCACTCAGCCTTCTTTATGCTGAGCGAAAATGCTTCAAGAGTAAAAGGTATGGATGACTTAAGTCACTCAGCACATTGCTACATGTCACTGTATCTCAAAAACATAGCAATGACTTTATGTCAAAATCAGCAATTATCCTCCTAAAAAATTGAACAAGTGTTTCCTGTCCCAACTGTGATAGAATATCTGATAGTGAGGCAGAATTTTCATCCCTTTTTTGGAAGGGATCAAATGGAAGTGTGCAAGAATTCAAATTAGAAACTTCACTTCTTGGGAGCAAACAGAGCAAAACTAACCATCTTTTGTACTACTCGGAAAAATAGAAGTAAAAGAAGTTTTGTTTCAGGCTTTTGCTGAACAATTTCTGATTTCCTCTGGCCTCCTTCTTCTTCTGCTGTAGCACGAGCGTGTGCTAAGTTGCTTCAGTTGTGTCCTGCTCTTTACGACGCTATGGACCGTAACCCACCAGGCTCCTCTGTCCATGAGATTCATCCAGGAAAGAATACTGGAGTGGGTTGCCATGTCTTCCTGCAGGGGATCTTCCCGACCCAGGAATCAAACTCGCCTCTCTTATCCCTCCTGCATTCGTAGACAGGTTCTTTACCACTAGCACCACCTGGGAAGCCCCTTTCTTGTAGCATCCTAGGGCAATCAACAACTCACCTCTCATCAGTTTTCTGAATGGATAAGGCTGAATTTCACCACGATCATCACCTGCCTCCAGCTTGCTGTCACTCAACCACCCAGGTCTCTGTGTGACTAACGAGACTGCGGCTAAGGGCTCATCTTCAAGTAGAGCAATTTGTCTCAATCAGTAATAATATATTTTTGAAACAGATTCTTGGACTCAACGTGCATTCAGTTTAGTTAGCCTATCTTCTATAGCATTAGTATTATTTTACAGTCTTATCAGTGATATCTGAGAGAAAAAAAGGCATCCAAGACGCTAAGAAATGAAGAAATACATGACTTCCAGTTCATTTAAAGTATTGCCGAAAGCCAGGAACTAGAGCATACTTAAGAATATTTTTTTAATAACAAATTAAAATCAAAATGTGTTTCTGGCTTATCTATTATATTTTCTGTTCCCTCTACTATTTGGCTAATCAGAATTGATGTAATAATATGAAATTAATGTAGATATTATGTTTCAAGTCATAAGTTGGTTTCAACAGACTGTAATATAATAATTTAATCAGCTTTATTAGACTAATTTTTAAAAAAGTTTAGAAAACCCATGTAACATCTTGCACTATAAGCAAACAGTGTTATTTCAGATATGTACAGTGGAGCTTATGTTAAGGATGGGTAATAAGTATTAATATGTTTTGAAAAAATAACTAAATATATGCACTCTAAATGGTGTATTTTTTACCTTTTTGACTACAATGAATATTCAAAATATGAAGCTTGGATTTGTTTAAAAAAAAAAAAAGGAAAAAAGTTTAAGAACTCCAAAACATAGTGCTGTCAACTTATAAAAAAATAAAGCACAACTTGAGAGTTGTGAGTTAAGTTTTATTTGGGGCAGAATGAGGACTGCAGCCTGGGAGAAAGCACTTCAGATAGCTCTGATAAACTGCTCCAAAGAGTTAGGGGGGAAGGTCAGTATATAAGTGGTTTTTGGTGAAAGGGGAATACATGCAATCAAGCATATCTTTTTCCAGAAGTTTTCTACTAGTCTTGTGAAGCCTTTGCTAGTTACTAAGAACATTCATCATCATGAAGGATTTCAGTGCTTTTCTAGATATAGGGAGATACATGAATTGGGCTCATAAAATTGGCTCCTGAAAATACCTATCTAACTATTCTGCCAGCAGCCCTCTCTTCCCAGTACAGAATGCCTCATCTCTGCTCTCCACCCTGTACTCCTATCAATGGGTATTGAAGGTCAGCTACTATAGCAGCACATGACTTAATCTTTATAGAGGTAGATAGGTACCTGGCAAGTGCCAATTTGTAATTGACAGTGCTTGCCTTTTTAAACCAAGATCTTAAATAAAAATGAGAAAATTTAATTTAAAATAAACTACTTTTCCCTCAACATTAAAACTAAGTGGTCACCACACATAATAGTCCTTATTTAAAATAATTAAATAACTTTTGGGTTATACACTAAATTAAAGGCAAATATTTTCCACTGTTTTTTAACAGAAATATAGTATGAGATCAATAATGAGTTTATCAAACACATTAAATACCACTGTCTCTTTCAAACATTAGGATAGATATAATATGTCCAGTGGGTTTATGAAACCAGTTTTCTGTTTTAGAATATATATCCTGCATTGAACAAAGCAGTGTAAAATCTTGGATTTAGAAATTGATCTAGGGAATTGAAATTGTGTATTTTAACTTATGCCAGTATACCTGTTCTCAGTGTTAACACCTGAATTACCACCAACAGAGCTCCCCACTTGCCAGGTATAGTTGTGAGGAAATGGGTGGGGGTAAATAGTATTGTAATTTCTTATAATGAAGATGCTATCTAGTCCTTTAAAACACATTAAAACCCTGGAATAGGAAAGTAAACTAAAAACAAAGAAATAACCAAAAAAATTCAGACAGGCTTGACTGTGAAAGTTCCACTATAGTGCTTATGAACTACGCTTTTAAAATGTAGACCTCAGAGTAGACACTTTCATTGGCGACCTCATCGTCAATAACTTGCTTCATTCCTCGATCAGTTATTGCTGCTTTTATCTTTTCCAGTACTCCTGAGTTGTTCGTCTAAAGAGTTTACACTGCTCAGTTACACCTTTTCAAGCTTTAATAAACAGCACATATCATTTGTGAAGATTACTTAAAAAGAATCTTCTGATTCATGGACTTAGAAGCTCTAAACTGGGCTGTGTTTGTTTGGTATTCTTCCTGTTTTCAGTACCAGAGAGAGTATCTCTTGTCACTTTTAAGCAAAGAATGTAGTTTAAAAGAAAAAAGATAAAGGAAAAAGAACCTATGACATATTCACTGCCATAGTCACACTTGCACAATGGGTGTACAAGTCAAACTTGTACAGTCACAGGAGTTAAGGAAGAAATGGGCCTTTCACAGCCAAACTCTCTGTTTCCTATTAAGTTTCTGCTTCTTCATCTTCCTTTTGTTTGTGCCTCTGAAGTTTCTTCTTGGAAGCTATTGATGTGATGGTAAAAGTAAAAACTTGCTTTAAGCACTCATCATACAAATTAAATTTCAAGTAAAAGCAATTGGTATTGCTGCTGAGTAAGTTCTTCCAGTAGATTGCTCAGACACTCTGCAAAATTGCCTGCTGACCTACTGCATGGGCCAGAAATGCCCGTGGCCTGATAGCCAATAGTATCTATCATAGGTGACATTTATAGTGGAGAGCTCTGTGCAGTTGTGCCAAAAGTACACAACAACTGCAAACAGGCTATTTGAGATGAGATGATATATTAAATTATATCCTACACTTTCAATTGAAAAATGAGCATCCTGGAGAAATAAAACATTCCTGAAACCAAGCTGGAAAAAAATGAAAATGTGAAAGTAGCTAGCTGCTTTTATTTTGATAACTGGATATGTAAAGAGTTGGCATATGCACACTTATGAAATGTAGAGTACATCCATCATTTTAATTCTTTAGGTTAGGTATTGTGACATATACAAAATTATCTCCATTTTACAGATGAGAAAATTGAGGCTCAACTAGATTGATTTTATCTGAGTTTAAATGGGCTTCCCCGGTGGCTCAGCAGTAAAGAATCCACCTGCAATTCAGGAGATGTGGGTTCAATTCCCAAGTCAGGAAGACATCCCTGGAGGAGGAAATGGAAACCCACTCCAGTATTCTTGCCCAGGAAATCCCATGGAAAGAGGAGCCTGGCAGGTTACAGTCCATGGGGTCGCAAAAAAGTTGGACACAGCTGAGTAACTGAGCATGCACACTGAGTTAGAGCATTTGTTAAGGATTCACATGTGTATAACATACACATATTGATCCTGAAGCATATTTCTTTCCATTTTTATCATGTTCTACATAATAGAGTATTGTTTAGTTCTGAAGAATCTGGTCTATAAATTATTCTCTAGGGGTTAAAGGGACTAAACATATGCTGTGGTTTCAAGGATGCTAGGAAAGTTTCTAATTCCCCAAAGTACACATTATGTGGGAATCTATATATAGGTATAGACACAAAATAACATATATCTTGGACTTGATTGTGAAACTCTGAAAGTAAAACTGACCTGATGATTAATCTAGTTCTACTGTATCATTTTATACATTATGGGTACAGGGCCAAGAGAAAGGATATCTTGTTTAAGCCTACTCATAATCATACTTGCAGACATAGGGATAGAGTTATAGTCTTTAAAAAAATTAAGTTCTTTGTTCTATACCACTTCGCCTTTCTTATCAATAATTTATGACAATCTGATATCAAGTGCTAATATTCTGAGACTCTGGTGAATTCATTAAGGCTAAGTTCTTTTCAGTCCTGACCTGAGAATCCATAGCATTCATTATAGGAGACATAATGAAGTAAAGTTTGTGGATATATGAATGAGTAAGAATAGGTTGGCTAGAATAACTCTTTAAATTTTAATCAGTCTCAGAACTATATGATAAGGAAAAGTTATCACCTGTATTTTAGAACTATGCTCGTGCCTGTATTTAAGCTTTTAGCAGTGGAAAATGAAAATGATCAAAGATTGGAGCCTTATTGTATATACTCCATTTTCTTTGGATTTTTACCAAAAATATTTTTAGGTTTGATCTTTGTTTATTTTTACTTCCTAGAGGATTCAGATTAAATTAATGAATTTTTAAAACTCTTTCAGCTAGGTTTCTGACGGTTGGAGATGCCACAGTGGGAAACAAAATCATTCAGAATTACCTCTTTGGAAATCGAAATGTATGGCTTAGGAGAGCTGCTCTGTGAGCAATGTATTCATGAGCTATTGAACCTCATTTCCAGCTTTCCCTCTGGCAAAAGGTACCTGCTCAAGTTTATATTTAAGATTCAAATGTTCATCTGAGACCTCTAGGATTTGGGGGGAAATATGATTCTCTGTGTTTCTAGGGTTTCTTGCCACTAGATTTCTGCTGAGTCTATGGGGACATTACTCTTAAAGAGAATTGCTTCTGATTCATACAGCTGAAAAGAACTACCCACAGGTAATTACTGAGCAAACTCTCCTCCTCACACAACAGCAATAAAATAATAGTTTACTAGTTCATTTTCTACAAACAAATATCATTAAAATCTTCCAGGTCATCTGCAAAGTTATGATTTGGTTCTGTCAAGAAACCCTGACTTTTAAGGATGCTATAGTATTACCAAATCATGGATGACCATTAGTGAATTATAACATATTTCAGGAGACTCGGTAAACTGAGGGGAAAGGAAAGATCAAGATAAGTAATTAGAATCATTAATGCCTAGCATGGTAAAAGCACAACCACTTGTTCAGTGCTGGGGTCCCTCTTATAATCGGGTTCTGAGACAGGCAGGGCAGTGAGAGCAAGGGGTGAGGTGGGGCCGCTGAGAAACACCAGTGTTGCGCACTGCAAGTACAGTATGAATGTGGGAATGAGGAAACAGGTCATGGTGAAGGAAGTTTGCCCTTGATCACATGAAATGTGGAAATTATATTTCCTTAGACCCTTGTTGGAGTGCCTCTAAAAACTGGTCAAGTCAGCTCAGCTGGCTTTACTATCAGAGATGTCACCAGGCCCAACCTAACCCATCAGCGATGGTGACCAGGCTGGGGTCATCCCTCAGAGATGGGCCCCCAACCTGGGCATCACCTCTCAGGAATGGAGCCCAGATTCGGGTCACCTCTAGAGATAGAACCCAGGTAGGATCAGCCATCAGGACATCCAGCCTGCGTTAAGGGTGTTGACTCTCAGCATGAAATAAGATCTTTGGCTAAAATGAGTTTATTGGAACCAGAATTTCAATTCAGAACAAGCAAACTCTGTGGCAAGTTGGAGGAGACAAAGGGAAGGTCAGCTTTTACTAGGTTTTAGGAGGAATTGATTGAGCGACTTCCCTTTCACTTTTCACTTTCATGCATTGGAGAAAGAAATGGCAACCCACTCCAGTGTTGTGGCCTGGAGAATCCCAGGGACGGGGGAGCCTGATGGGCTGCCGTCTATGGGGTCACACAGAGTTGGACATGACTGAAGCAACTTAGCAGCAGCAGCGTGGTAAACCAATAAAAGAATCAAAAGATAATTTATGTAATAATAATCTCAAGGAATTAGGGGAAAAACCCTTTCTGAATTAGAAAATATTATTTCCAAATTTAGAAAAATTCTAGTTCCAGCAACTTGGCAGTGTAGTTATGAAGGGCTTGAAAGCACAGCCGTAACACCACCTAAAAATGCTGAACACAATGTTAAATGTATAATTAAACTTGCAAAAAAAAAAAAAAAGCACAAGGTATTGGTAACAAATTGAAATTATAATGGAGTAATCACAGTTCAGGCATACGAAAAAGGGGTCAGCTGATCATCAAGAATCTGACCTCAGACATATCTCAGGATCGCTGAGAACTTGGACTTCCTTTGAAGCGTACCAGACCCAAGGACACCAACAGCCATATTCACAACAACACCTGCCAGCTGCAACCTTATGGTCTCAAATTCTCCCTTTCTAACTGTTCAACCATTTTAGATCCCAACCAATCTTTAACAAGGACACTTACTTCTCACAGGTTCCAATTATAATTTTTGATGAACAGCACATGTAATTAATGGTAACCTTGCTTTTTTTTTTTTTTTTGCTTTTATAAGCCTCTCTCAATTTCAAATGCCTTCCTGAATCTGTGTCTCCCGGGCTAGAGTTCTAAGAAGTCTCTGAAAATGTTCCCATAAAACTTAGAATAGTTTAAAGCAAATAAAATATAACACACAAAATAATTTTAGTTTCTTCATTATTCTGGCAATTTTCGCTGATAAAACTTAATCTTTTTAGTGTTATTGTATTTATTTAAATTTGTTTTACAGATATCAATAATGTTTGAATATTTCCAGTCTGTGAGATCAAATACATATGAACCCAAGCTAAGAATTTCCCTAATGTTTTTAATATCCAAGTTCAAATTAGCAGGCTCAACCATGTAACATTTTGCCTTAACTGGCTCCCTGGCCAAAGACCCATCTTAAAATGGTTGCAAACAAAGATAGAAAATTCAGACACTCTTGGATGACAGATCTTTAAACCTTTTGAGAATAGAGGCATTGCCTTAACAGAGGAGAAAACACAGCATAGATACAGGAGGATAATGTGGAAAACAAATTTTGAACTTCTTGTCATGGCTTTCCTCTACCCACTTCCTTGAGACAATAAAAGCAACTCAAACTCTTCCTCAAATGTCTTTAGGAACAAAATTAGGACGACACAGAAACTGTGCTTGAGAACACTGCAGGAAAATAGATTGTGACTCATTTAACGGGTGGTTGCTTCCCCTTTTTTGCCCTTTAAAGCACATGAATGGGGAGTTAACATTTACAGTTGTCTTCTTCTAATGCTAAGGTTAAGGGTTACTTTAAAGGGGATGTTCAGTTCCATTCAGTTCAGTCATTCAGTTGTGTCTGACTCTTTGAGACCCCATGGATTGCAGCACACCAGGCCTCCCTGTCCATCACCAACTCCCAGAGCTTACTCAAACTCATGTCCATCGAGTCGGTGATGCCATCCAACCGTCTCATCCTCTGTAGTCCCCTTCTCCTCCTGCTCTCTATCTTTTCCAGCATCAGGGTCTTTTCAAATAAGTCAGCTCTTTGCATCAGGTGGCCAAAGTATTGGAGCTTCAGCTTCAACATCAGTCCTTCCAATGAACACCCAGGACTGATCTCCTTTAGGATGGACTGGTTGGATATCCTTGAGTTCAAGGGAGTCTCAAGAGTCTTCTCCAATACCACAGTTCAAAAGCATCAATTCTTCAGAGCTCAGCTTTCTTTATAGTCCAACTCTTACATTCATACATGACTACTGGAAAAACCAGAGCTTTGACTAGACGAATCTTTGTTGGCAAAGTAATGTCTCAGCTTTTGAGTATGCTGTCTAGGTTGGTCATAACTTTTCTTCCAAGGAGTAAGCGTCTTTTAATTTCATGGCTTCAGTCACCATTTGCAGTGATTCTGGAGCCCCAAAAATAAAGTCTCTCACTGTTTCCACTGTTTCCCCATCTATTTGCCATGAAGTGATGGGATCAGATGCCATGACCTTAGTTTTCTGAATATTGAGCTTGAAGCCAACTTTTCACTTTCTTCTTTCACTTTCATCAAGAGTCTCTAGTTCTTCTTCACTTTCTGCCATAAAGGTGGTGTCATCTGCATATCTGAGGTTATTGATACTGCTCCCAGCAATCGTGATTCCAGCTTATGCTTCATCCAGCCCAGTATTTCTCAAGATATACTTTGCATGTAAGTTAAATAAGCAGGGTGACAATACATAGCCTTGACGTACTTCTTTCCCGATTTGGAACCAGTCTGTTGTTCCATGTCCAGTCCTAACTGTTACTTCTTGACCTGCATACAGATTTCTCAGGAGGCAGGTCAGGTGATCTGGTATTCCCATATCTTTAATAATTTTCCACAGGTTGTTGTGATCCACACAGTCAAAGGTAGCTCAGTTGGTAAAAAGTTACTCAGATGATCATTATATCTGCTACTGTGGGCAAGAATCCCTTAGAAGTAATGGAGTAGCCATCATAGTCAACAAAAGAGTCCAAAATGCAGTACTTGGATGCAATCTCAAAAATAACAGAATGATCTCTGTTCATTTCCAAGGCAAACCATTCATTATCACAGTAATCCAAGCCTATGTCCCAACCAGTAACGCTGAAGAAGCTGAAGTTGAATGGTTCTATGAAGACCTACAAGACCTTCTAGAACTAATTCCCCAAAAAGATGTCCTTTTCATTATAGGGGACTGGAATGCAAAATTAGGAAGTCAAAAGATACCTGGAATAACAGGCAAATTTGGCCTTAGGGTACAAAATGAAGTAGGGCAAAGGCTAACAGAGTTTTGCCAAGAGAACACACTGGTCATAGCAAATACCCTCTTCCAATAACACAAGAGACAACTCTACACATGGACATTACCAGATGGTCAGTACTGAAATCAGATTGATTATATTCTTTGTAGCCGAAGATGGAGATGCTCTATACAGTCAGCAAACACAAGACCAGGAGCTGACTGTGGCTCGGGTCATGAACGCCTTATTGCCAAATTCGACTTAAATTGAAGAAAGTAGGGGAAATCACTACACCATTCAGGTAGGATATAAATCAAATCTCTTATGATTATATTGTGGAAGTGACAAATAGACGCCAGGAATTGGATCTGATAGAGTGCCTGAAGAACTATGGACAGAGGTTTGTGACATTGCACTGGAGGCAGGGATCAAGACCATGCCCCCAAATAAAGAAATGCAAAAAGGCAAAATGGTTGTCCCAGGAGGCCTTACAAATAGCTGAGAAAAGAAGAGAAGCAAAAGACAAAAAAGGAAAGGAAAGATATACCCATTTGAATGAAGAGTTCCAAAGAATAGCAAGGAGAGATAAGAAAGACTTCTTCAGTGATCAGTGCAAAGAAATAGAGGAAAACAAAGAATGAGAAAGACTAGAGATCTCTTCAAGAAAATTAGAGATACCAAGGGAACATTTCATTCATAGATGGGCTTAATAAAGGACAGAAATTGTATGGAACTAACAGAAGCAGAAGATATTAAGACAAGGTGGCAAAAGTACACAGGAGAACTGTACAAAAAAGATCTTCATGACCAAGATGATTTTGATGACATGATCACTCGCCTAGAGCCAGACATCCTGAAATGCAACATCAAGTGGGCCTTAGGAAACATCACTATGAACAAAGCTAGTGGAGGTGATAGAATTCCAGTGAAACTATTTCAAATCCTAAAAGATGATGCTGTGAAAGTGCTGCACTCAATATGCCAGCAAATTTAGAAAACTCAACAGTGCCCACGGGACTGGAAAAGGTCAGTTTTCCTTCCAATCCCAAAGAAAGGCAATGCCAAAGAATGCTCAAACTACCACACACTTGCACTCATCTCACACACTAGTAAAGTAATGCTCAAAATTCTCCAAGCCAGGCTTCAGCAATATGTGAACCATGAACTTCCAGATGTTCAAGCTGGTTTTAGAAAATGCAGAAGAACCAGAGATCAAATTGCCATCATCCGCTGGATCATGGAAAAAGCAAGAGAGTTCCAGAAAAACATCTATTTCTGCTTTATTGACTATGCCAAAGCCTTTGTGTGGATCACAATAAACTGTGGAAAATTCTGAAAGAGATGGGAATACCAGACCACCTGACCCCTCTTGAGAAATCTGTATGCAGGTCAGGAAGCAACAGTTAGAACTGGACATGGAACAACAAGCTGGTTCCAAATAGGAAAAGGAGTATGTCAAAGCTGTATATTTTCACCCTGCTTATTTAATTTATATGCAGAGCACATCATGAGAAACTCTGGGCTAGATGAAGCACAAGCTGGAGTCAAGATTGTGGGAGAAATATCAATAACCTCAGATATGCAGATGATACCACTCTTATGGCAGAAAGTGAAGAAAAACTAAAGAGCCTCTTGATGAAAGTGATAGAGGAGAGTGAAATTTGGCTTAAGGCTCAATATTCAGAAAATGAAGATCATGGCATCTGGTCCCATCACTTCATGGCAAATAGATGGGGAAACAGTAGAAACAGTGGCTGACTTAATTTTTCTGGGCTCCAAAATCACTGCAGATGGTGATTGCAGCCATGAAATTGAAAGACACTTGCTCCTTGGAAGGAAAGTTGTGACCAACCTAGACAGCATATTGAAAAGCAGAGACATTACTTTGCCAACAAAGGTCTGTCTAGTCAAAGCTATGGTTTTTCCAGCAGTCATGTATGAATGTGAGAGTTGGACTATAAAGAAAGCTGATATGGGGTAGGAGGTGGGAGGGGGGTTCAGGATTGGGAACTCGTACACCCATGGCGGATTCATGTCAATGTATGGCAAAACCAATACAGTATTGTAAAGTAAAATAAAGTAAAAATAAAAATTAAAAAAAAGAAAGAAAGCTGAGTGCCAAAGAATTGATGCTTTTGAACTGTGGTGTTGGAGAAGACTTTTGAAAGTCCCTTGGACTACAGGGAGATCCAACCAGTCCATCCTAAAGGAGATCAGCCCTGAATGTTCATTGGAAGGACTGACGTTGAAGCTGAAACTCCAATAGTTTGGCCACCTGATGCGAAGGGCTGACTTATTTGAAAAGACCCTGATGCTGGGAAAGATTGAAGGTGGGAGGAGAAGGGGACAACAGAGGATGAGATGGTTGGATGGCATCACCGAGTTGATGAACATGAGTTTCAGCAAACTCTGGAAGATGGTGATGGACAGGGAGGCCTGGCGTGCTGCAGTCCATGGAGTAGCAAAGAGTCACACATGACTGAGCAACTTAACTGAACTGAACTTAAAGTTATTCAAGCCACTAAAATGTTGAATATATAGATAAAGGAGCCAAGCTACCCTACAAAATGAATAGCTTGTGAGATATGTAAAATGGTTTAGCACATAACCCACTTAAGAGCAAATTAGGCAATCAGATTTTTTCATATTTAAAGTTTTTTCTTCATGTTAACATTTTTGGTATATACAGCTTTTAGAGAAAGAATTATGGAATATAATCTTGATTTAAAATGCATTTCTTTTACTGCAAATTAGAGCTGAGAAAACTGTTAAAATGAACTTTCTTACAGGTCTTACATACAGTAACAATATCTGAAGCACACTGACATGAATTATGTACAAATCCAGGATTATAATTTTGTGCTTATTACTATGAATATATTTATTTAAAATTTTTATATACATGTTCAGTGAAAGAATGGCATTTTCAATTAGCCATAGTTCTATATCTTAGACATATAAAATATACTTTAAATAAAAAATAGTTTTCAGGTTATTTATGAAACAATCAGAATATATATTTATTCACTTGGTTTGTCCAATAAAAAAGATAAATATAATATCTCTCTTTTAAACAACTAAGTTAGTGATTTTTGATGATTGTACAGCATTAAGACATGAATAATGTTTATTATTAGTTTAATTTGATTTAATATGATCTAAAGAGGAGCTTGACATGCTACAGTCCACGGGATTGCAAGAGTTGGACACAACTTAGCAAGTAAACCACCACCACTGCAAAACCAGCAGAATGAAATAAAGAAATGAAATAAAACTAACAAAAAAATGTATGGAAAGTTAAAGGATTTACCCTTTCCTTAGAAACAGTTAATTGTGGAGAATTAAAAAGAATATCTGTGTTAAAGTGTGTGTCTCTCCTGCTATTGACTATGCTTCTCAGTTCAGAGGGGGTGGCATTCCATCCTACCTCCCAGCTCTCCGGCAATCTGTCCCTGACAGGACCATCCATCTGCTTAGCCTGAACAACCCTGCAGTTGCTTATGCGCTTATTCACAGATGTGAGTAGGAGGTTGACTACAGGTTTTCTGACTTATACTTGAATCCAAGCTAATGTGACACATTTGTAAGCATAGCTGCACATGTTCTGATTTAATTAGGAAATCTCTCCTTTGACTTTCAGAATAGCACAGAAACAGAGAGATTCTGCGTCTAAACAGACCTAGATTCTGAACAGACCTGAGGCCTCTTGAAGAACACTGGGAGTGTGGTGAGGAAACACGGGCGGTTAGCAAGCAGGGATGGCTCTAGAAGGGCTGAGCAGCTGCTTCACTCTCAATGTCCTCTTCAGCAGTGGTGGGAGGCAGAAATCTTGGGAAGAGTCTATTGACTTAACCTGAACTCAGTGGTCCCAAAGGGCTTCCCCAGTGACACAGTGGTAAAGTGTCTGTCTGCCAGTACAGGAAATGGGGCTCCATCCCTGAATTGAGAAGATCCCCTGGAGAAGGAAAGGGCAACCCACTCCAGTACTCTTGCCTGGAGAATTCCATGGGCAGAGGAGCCTCATGGGCTACAGTCATGGGGTTGCAAAAGAGTCGGATTCGACTTAGTGACTAAACAACAACATCACAATGATTCAAAATGTCAGAAAGTTACAAATCAATTAGGAACCACTTCGTTTCCTTCCATAGCTGTGGCAGACACTCTTCTAAAATTCCTATGATACTCTAGCTGCTTTCATGTGACATTTTTGGATCCTAGAATTATTTACGCATTTGGAATGATATTTTTCAGTTGGAAAATTGAAATGTCTCAGGCATAAATCAGACACTGGACCTCATTCACACTTCTCTATATCTTAATCAAGATACCTTATAAGCTATGTTGGATATTGTACAATGTTTACAAGTGCAAAACGTACCAAGCCTGTGTCTAGCATTTACAAAATCTGCAACTGTGGAGCAATACTCCAGCATCATTTTTATGCTAGTGACTCTGCCTCCTGAAGTGTTTTGCCTACTGGTGGTAATTGCTTTACAAGTGAAAACTAGCCTCCTCGGCTCTCAGAATACGTGTTGTCATTCAAGCATAGCACATCTCCACATCTTTGCTTGTGCTCCTTTCCCTGTGTCTTTTACCTTCTTAGGCCATTTATTTCAGCTCAGAAGCCATTTATTTCATGAAGACTTCCTTCAGTTAATATTAATCACTTACTCCCTCTATATTCCCATAGCACTGTTTCATCTGTCCCATCAGGCATCACAACCTGAATCGTGTCTTGTTTGTATTTTCTAGTAAACTCATATATTATTTCTGTGTGTGTGACCCTCTCCCTAGTAAAGGACCTTACATAAAGTATGCTCTCTGTAAATGCTGTGCTAAGTCACTTCAGTAGTTTCCAATTCTTCAGCCCCATGAACTGTAGCCTGCCAGGCTTCTCTGTCCATGGAATTCTCCAGGCAAAGACAACAGAGTGGGTTGCTATTTCCTCCTCCAGGGGATCTTCCTGACCCAAGAATTGAACTCACGTCTTTTAGGTCTCCTGCATTGAAGGAGTGTTCTTTACCACTAGCGCCACCTGGGAAGCCCCTATAAATGCTAATTGGGTTGAATTTTAGATATTCACGAAATGCAAGTTCCAGTAAAGCTGTTTTTATAGCTGTATGCAGATAGTTCAGTTTCATAAACAAGTAGAGATCTTATAATATATTTATATTTGTTTACCCCTTTATAGTTTGGAAGTCCCTCTATAATTTATAGAGGGCTTCCCTCATAGCTCAGTTAGTAAAGTCTCTTGACTGCAAAGCAGGAGACCTGGGTTTGATTCCTGGGTCAGAAAGGTCCCCTGGAGAAGGAAATGGCAGCCCACTCCAGTATTCTTGCCTGGAGAATCCTGTGGACAGAGGAGCCTGGCGAGCTACAGTCTATGGCGTATAATTGCTTTACAATATAGAGCTGGTTTCTGCTAAACATTAACATGAATCAGTCAAAGGCATACATATGTCCCCTCCCTCTTGAACCTCCATCCCAACTCCCGACCCAACCCACCCTCTAGGTTTTCGCAGAACCAGATTTGACCTCTTTGTCTCATACAGCAAATTCCCATTTGCTGTGTATATGTTTATGCTTCTACATATATGTTTATTTCTGTGTATATGTTTCTATGTATAAATATATATGTTTCTATGCTATACTCTCAATTCATCCCACTCTCTCCTTCCCCCACTGTGTCTACAAGTCTTTTCTCTATGTCTGCATCTCCATTGCTGCCCTCCAAACAGGATCAGTTCAGTTCAGTTCAGTCTCTCAGTCATGTCCGACTGCAACCCCATGAACCGCAGCACACAAGGCCTCTCTGTCCATCACCAACTCCTGGAGTCCAACCAAACCCATGTCCATTGAGTCACCAATGCCATCCAACCATCTCATCCTCTGTCATCCCCTTCTCCTCCCGCTCTCAATCTTTCCTAGCATCAAGGTCTTTCCCAATGACTCAGCTCTTTGCATCAGGTGGCCAAAGTATTGGAGTTTCAGCTTCAACATCAGTCTTTCCAATGAACACTCAGAACTGATTTCCTTTAGGATAGACTAGTTGAATCTCCTTACAGTCCAAGGGACTCTCAAGAGTTTTCTCCAACATCAAGTTCAAAAGCATCAATTCTTCTGCACTCAGCTGTCTTTATAGTCCAAGTCTCATATCCATACATGACCACTGGAAAAACCATAGCCTTGGCTAGATGGACCTTTTTTGACAAAGTAATATCGCTGCTTCTTAATGTGCTGTCTAGGTTGGTCACAACTTTCCTTCCAAGGAGTAAGCGTCTTTTAATTTCATGGCTGCAGTCACCATCTCCAGTGATTTTGGAGCCCAAAAAATAAAGTCTAACACTGTTTCCACTGTTTCCCCATCTATTTGCCATGACGTGATGGGACCAGATGCCATGATCTTCGTTTTCTGAATGTTGAACTTTAAGCCAACTTTTTCACTCTCCTCTTTCACTTTCATCAAGAGGCTTTTGAGTTCCTCTTCACTTTCTGCCATAAGGGTGATGTCATCTGCATATCTGAGGTTGTTGACGTTTCTTCTGGCAATCTTGATTCCAGCTTGTGCTTCCTCCAGCCCAGCATTTCTTATGATGTACTCTGCATATAAGTTAAATAAGCAGGGTGAAAATATACAGCCTTGACGTACTCCTTTTCCTACTTGGAACCAGTCTGTTGTTCCATGTCCAGTTCTAACTGTTGCTTCCTGACCTGCATACTGGTTTCTCAAGAGGCAAACAGGATACTCAGCTCAAAATGGTGATTTGAGTGATCCGTTTGGTGATTCCATTTTTCTAGATTACATGTGTATACATTTCTCTATGAATTGTCTCTCATTTACTTCACTCTATATAACAGGTTCCATGTTTTTCCATCTCACTGTAACTGGCTCCAATGTGTTCCTTTTCATGGCTGAGTGATCTCCCCTGTGTACATGTGCCGTCCACTCAGCTGTTGATGAGCATCTAGGTTGTTTCCAAGTCCTCACTACTGGAAATAGTGCTGCAGCGAACATTGAGGTATATGTGTCTTTTTCAATTATGGCTTCTTTGAAATATATACCAGGGATGGGGTTGCTGGGTCATACAGTAGTTTTATTCCTGGTGTTTTAAGGTATCTCCATACCATCCTCCATAGTAGCTGTATCGGTTTGTATCCCCAGCAACTGTGGAAGAGGGTTCCTTTTCTTCACATCCTCACCGGTATTTATGTTTGTAGATTGTTTTGATGATGGCCATTCTGACTATAGTTTTGATTTACATTTCTCTAATAATGAATGATGTTGAGCTTAGGCTTTTGCCTGGACTTCCTCAGCAGTGTGGTACAAGACCCCTCCGAATATCTTCATGTCAGTCACCCCTGTCTTCTCCCTGGGGTCCCTACCCCCTCCTCTGAGCCTGGACCTCCACACCCAGCCCCACTCTCTGCTGTAGCTGGGGGCCCATGAGTCACTTCTTGACTGGGAAGTGCTGTTCAGCAATAATCTCTGTAGTGAATCCTCTTTGCTTTACTTTCCAAACACCTATTGCTGAATTCGTATCTAAGGATTCGAAGCTCCGCTTCTGCCCTGCGTCTGAGGGGATTTCCAATTGGGTAGAAACTTTTATTACTTTCACAACTTCCGCCCCTGACCACAGGTCCCCATCCTGAAATCCTTTGTCTCTTTTTTTCTTTTTCCCTACCTTGTTCTAAGGTGATTTGCTTGCCTTTTTGGAAGTCTCAGTCTTCTGCCATTGTTCTGTTGGAGTTGTTCCCTATGCAGATAAATTTTTGATGTGTTTTTGGGGAGGGAGATGGTCTTATCTTATTCCTCCACCATCTTGAGCCCAATAATATACTAAATGCTGAGCTCAGTACTAGGGATTAAGGTAAACACATCTTATAATTCTTATCATTAGCTTTAAAGCTCTACATGACAGCTTACACAAGAAAATACCTGTCTACTCATCCTGTTCCCATAACACTGTCTCACATATAATGGCTATCGATGGTTTAAAGGGGCTTCCCTGGTGGCTTAGCAGTAAAGAATCTGCCTGTCAATGCAGGAAACATGGGTTCAATCACTGGATCAGGAAGATCTCCTGGAGAAGAAAATGGCAACCCACTCCAGTATTCTTGCCTGGGAAGTCCCATGGACAGGGGAGCCAGGCAGGCTACAGTCCATGGGGTCACAAAGAGTCAGATGTGACTTAACAAATAACAGCAACTGCAAATGGCTTAAAGACAGGTCAGCCTGAAGTTCATTTTGATTCTTTCATTTTGAGTATTCTCCTCAACTCTGAGCCCCTGTTTTTTTTTTTTTTTAAATCAGACAATGGTTATTAGAATGCCTTGAGTAGAGTGTTAAATAAATTGGTGGAGTCTATAGTAGAATTCTATCACAGCATTTAATTGGTGATACAGATTATCACTTAATATTACTTAACATCATTATCAGCCTCATTTCTGTGACTATTTTTATGCTTAGGGTAAATATTTAGCATTCTATATAAAGGTCAGTTTTCATTCCAGTCCCAAAGAAAGGCAATGCCAATGAATGCTCAAACTACCACACAATTGCACTCATCTCACACGCTAGTAAAGTAATGCTCAAAATTATCCAAGTCAGGCTTCAGCAATACATGAACCGTGAACTTCCAGATGTTCAAGCTGGTTTTAGAAAAGGCAGAGGAACCAGAGATCAAATTGCCAACATCTTCTGGATCATGGAAAAAGCAAGAGAGTTCCAGAAAAACATCTATTTCTACTTTATTGACTATGCCAAAGCCTTTGACTGTGTGGATCACAATAAACTGTGGAAAATTCTGAAAGAGATGGGAATACCAGACCACCTGACCTGCCTCTTGACAAACCTATATGCAGGTCAGGAAGCAACAGTTAGAACTGGACATGGAACAACAGACTGGTTCCAAATAGAAAAAGGAGTACGTCAAGACTGTACATTGCCACCCTGCTTATTTAACTTATATGCAGAGTACATCATAACAAATGCTGGGCTGGAGGAAGCACAAGCTGGAATCAAGATTGCCAGGAGAAATATCAATAACCTCAGATATGCAGATGACACCACCCTTATGGCAGAAAGTGAAGAGGAACTCAAAAGCCTCTTGATGAAAGTGAAAGAGGAGAGTGAAAAAGTTGGCTTAAAGTTCAACATTCAGAAAACTAAGATCATGGCATCTGTTCCCATCACTGCATGGCAAATAGATGGGGAAACAGTGGAAACAGTGTCAGACTTTATTTTGGGGGGCTCCAAATCACTGGAGATGGTGACTACAGCCATGAAATTAAAAGATGCTTACTCCTTGGAAGGAAAGTTATGACCAACCTAGATAGCATATTCAAAAGCAGAGACATTACTTTGCCAACAAAAGTCCATCTAGCCAAGGCTATGGTTTTCCCAGTGGTCATGTATGGATGTGAGAGTTGGACTGTGAAGAAAACTGAGCACCAAAGAATTGATGCTTTTGAACTTGATGTTGGAGAAGACTCTTGAGAGGAGATCCAACCAATCCATTCTAAAGGAGATCAGCCCTGGGTGTTCTTTGGAAGGAATGATGCTAAAGCTGAAACTCCAGTACTTTGGCCACCTCATGCGAAGAGTTGACTCATTGGAAAAGACCCTGATGCTGGGAGGGATTGGGAGCAGGAGGAGAAGGGGATGACAGAGGATGAGATGGCTGGATGGCATCACTGACTCGATGGACGTGAGTCTGAGTGAACTCCGGGGGTTGGTGATGGACAGGGAGGCCTGGCGTGCTACGATTCATGGGGTCACAAAAAGTCGGACACGACTGAGCGACTGAACTGAACTGAACTGATATAGTTAATTTCTAGTGGAAATCATATTTTACTCAAGAAATAATTTATATTCTCCTTGTGAAATAATGGAAAATAAAAAGTAAATTACTAGATATTCCTACCAGGTAGAGGATTTTCTGAACCAGATGGATCCAAGCAATATTTATGGTCACAATCCTTGACTTCTTGGTGCCAGCTACTCATTTACTAATATTCAACATAGACTAGACAATGGATAAAGTCTTTTCGTGTCTTGCATGGTTCATTTTGACATTTATCATTTATTGTAATTCTTACAAGGTTATGTGATGTGGATAGGCCAGTTATCACTACTTATTTTTAATAAAGAGCTGAGATTGAGAGACTGACTTGAATTACGTCTAACAGTTACTTCTTGGCAAACAAACCTCAAAATCAGTGTTTGGAGCTTTCAGTACAGTGTGCTTTATTGGAAGACACAAATGCAGAATATAATAACTTAAGTGTGAAGTATAATCAGTCAGCATTTTCAGAATTATTGGGGAGTTTCTATTCAGAAAATAAAGTCCCACCATTGGAACATTGCTGTTGGAGAACCACAATTCTATATTGTTAAGTATTATATAATGGGCCTATTTTGACCAGTAATTTTGTGAACTAGATGATATACGGAGCTAATCAAAAGTAAGACTTTTCTATAAATAAACTCTTCAGCAATTCAAGGAATTATTACTTTTTAACCTAGCTCTTCAAATTCAGCAAATTCAGTTTGGTAATGACCTGTCTGGTTCCTTGTTCCTAAATCCATCAAATTAAGTTCATCACAGACAGACCTGGCTCAGCCTATGGATTCACTGTAATTTCTTATACAAGAGAGCAAAAAAGAACAGCAAATACAGCAATACAATAATTTAACACATTGCATATTTTTATTCTGAGTTTTTCTCTGACCTTATACTCCAGTTAAACTACTGTTCTTTTTTCTTTTTTTTACTAATTTATTTCAAGAAACATTTATAATGAATCTACTCTCTGACAAATTGTATGCTAGATTCTAATACCTGTCCTTAAATTTCAAAAGATCTCCACGGGTATAGGACTCCTTCTCCTGAATTCTGGCACCTAATATTTGCCTCCATGATTTGATATATATTGCAAACTGTTCCTTTTAAGGTATAATGTTTATTTAGATATATTGTTATTTTTGTTGAAATTGTTCAGGTTACCAAATATTATTCCATTCCTATCTGAATCTACCAGTGTGCTGGTTTGCCTGCCCTTATCATTGGTTATTGACCTTCCTAGGTGTTAACAATCTATCCTGAACTATTAAATTATCTTCCTCCATGATTACCCAATACTATGCATTTTTTAACGTTGATGTTTTTTCTTTTTATATACTTCACTTGATAATTTATGAGAACTGAATTATCTGACAAACGAAGGCTTAATAAAAACAAATTTAGGAGTACATGTAAGTGGTTTTCTAACTGGATCAAAGTGATTTCCTGCATAGATGTCACGGAGACAAGAACAGCCTGGAACATAGAGGGCTTGTTTATCAAATATGTACTTAACACAAAGTTAAAAGAAATAGTAGTTGTGTTAAATGATGACCTTAAACTTTTAAAAAATCTTAGTGTTCTATAATGATGAATATCACTAATGCTTTCTTATGGGACTCCATAACCTTAAGTTAGTGTATAACTTAAAAATAAAAATAATAGTAATCTCTTCACTCGATATGCTTAAACAGATGGCTATGTGGTAAGAATCAAGTCGAAAACAACCATATATTGGAAAGGAGACCAGCCAGGATGATCTTTCAAGAGCCTTACAGCAGCCAGACCCTCCAAGTTATAATTCATGTGAGCTTCATTCAGGTCATATGTGGAACAGTATTGCAGTTGTCAATTACAAATTGGCACTTGCCATCTACCTCTACAAGGATTAAATTATGTGCTACTGCAGCTGCTGTTTTTCAACAACCCCTGAAAGAAGTTCAAGGTGGAGAGCAGAAATGAATTACCCTGTGCCCAGGGCAAAACTGGCAGGGCAGGTCTTCAAGCAGTTAGGTATTTTCAGAAACCAATTTTATGAGCCCAATTCTTAGATCTTCCCATATCTAGAAAAGCACTAAAATCCTTCATGAGGACAACTGTTTCTCATGACTGACAAAGGCTTCATGAGACTAGCAGAAACCTTCTGGGAAAACGTGTGCTTGACTGCATGTGTATCTCCTCCACCAAAATCACATATATACTGACCCTTCCCCCTATCTCTCTGGAACAGTTTCTCAGAGCTGTCTCATGTGCTGTTTCCCAGGCTGCAGTCCTTATTTTGCCTCAAACAAAACTAAATTCACAAGTCTCACATTCTGCATTTTTTTAAGTTGACAGTCACTAGCACAGTGGGACTAGAACGTGTGCTCCTCTTATCCAGTCTGTTTTCCCATTACAAGTGCTTTTATTCACCTGCATATATAAAGTTGAACAATACACCTGAAAGGCAGTCAATGCACTGTTACCAAAAATGAAAAATGCCAGATGCTGTCGACAGCTGCTGTTGTTTTAGTTGCTAAGTCATGTTTGACTCTTTTGCAACCCCATGAACTGTAGCTCACCAGGGTCCTCTGTCCATGGGATTTCCTAGGCAAGGGTACTGGAGTGGGTTGCATTTTCTTCTCCAGGGGATCCTCCCTATCCTGGGACTGAACCTGTGTCTCCTGCACTGGCAGGTGGATTTACCTCTGAGCCACCAGTGAAGCTGTTCACAGTACACCAATAGAATTCGTCTTAAAGAGAAGGCAGAACACACAAAACCGAAGCATTAAAAGGACTATACTATGATATTGGGTTTCCCTGGTGGCTCAGTTGGTAAAGAATCTGCCTGCAATGAGACTGCCTAAATGCAAGAAACTCAGCTTCAATCCCTGGATTGGGAAAATCTCCTGAAAAAAAGAAATGGCAACCTACTCCAGTATTCTTGGTTGGGAAATCCCATCAACAAAAGAGACTGGCAGACTACAATACATGGGGTTACAAGAGTCAGACATGACTTAGGAACTAAACCACCAGCATACTATGATATTAGGTATTTATCCAAACCATCATATTCTTACTCAAATATACTTTCTTATTCATCTTATTTCTAGGCAGATAAAAAGAAAAAAAAAAAACTGTTGAGTTTGGAAGTCCTGAATACAAAAATGTTTATATAAGCAAGTGTGCTGTACTAGATATTAAAAAATAAAATCCAAAATTAACTAATAAAGTAATAGGAAATGAGTGAATTACTGATGGAGAAAGTAGCATTGACAAATTTACACTATCAGGTGTAAAATAGATAGCTGGTTGAGAAGAGCATAGATCACACAGGGAGCCCAGCCTAGCACGCGGGGAGGACCTAGAGGAGTGGGATGGGGGAGGGAAGGGAGGTTCAGGAGGAAGCGGATCTATGTAGGATTGTGGCTGCCTTGAGTATGGCAGGAACCAACACAACATTGTAAAGCAATTTTCCTCCAATTAAACTGCCCTATAAGGGTTATAAAGAAAGCTGAGCACCGAGGAATTGATGCTTTTGAACTGTAGTGTTGGAGAAGACTCTTGAGAGTCCCTCGGATTGCAAGGAGATTCAACCAGTCCATCCTAAAGGAAATCAGTTCTGAGTGTTCACTGGAAGGACTGATGTTGAAGCTGAAACTCCAAAACTTTGGCCACTTCATACAAAGAGCTGACTCATTTGAAAAGACCCTGATGCTGGCAAAGATTGAGGGCAGGAGGAGAAGGGGACGACAGAGGATGAGATGGTTGGATGACATCACTGACTCAATGGACATGGATTTGAGTAAACTCTGAGAGTTGGTGATGGGCAGGGAGGCTTGGTGTGCTGTGGTTCATGGGGTCGCAAAAAGTCAGACATGACTGAGTTACCGAACTGAACTGAACTGAACTGAACTGAGTGGTTAAATGCCACCTGCTGTTGTTCTCTTCACAGTAGATCTTTTGAATAACCATCCAATATTTTCCACTTGCCTGTTAAGAATTCCCGCAAGCAATTTCTCCAGTGACCACATAATTTTTTCAGTAATCCTAAATCTTCACAGTCATAGAAAGGTAGTATATTTCCATTTTTTCAAGTAAATGTATGACCATAGAAATCACCTGGAGAAGTCTGAGCAAAGTATTATCTACCAGTCTACTATCAGTTCAGTTCAGTTCAGTCTCTCAGTTGTGTCCGACTCTTTGCGACCCCATATAGTTGTCTTCAATCTCACCACCTTATGGAGCTTGGGTTCTCCTATGAATTTTCACTAACTCTTTTCATCAGAAGGTAGGTGTATTGGAATCTAAATATTCTTCCCAACTAAAATTTTGGAAGAAATACAGGAAAAAAAAATATTAGCAATATATGTTTTGCTGTGCTGTGCTTACAATAATGTCTGACTCTTTGTGACCCCATGGACTGTAGCCTGTCAGGCTCTTCTGTCCATGGGGATTCTACAGTCAAGAATACCAGAGTAGGTTGCCATGTCTCCTCCAGGGAATCTTCCCAACCTAGGGACTGAACTCAGGTCTCACACATTGCACATGGATTAATCACTATCTGAGCCATCAGGGAAGAAACTGAGCAAAAAACTTTACTTTTATCCTACCATAATTATTTTCCACCTCTACAATCTTCAGACCATGGTGAAAATGCAAACTAGTCTAATCAAGTATCTTGCCACGCACGCTCACCATTCTACTGTCAGTACTTCTTGTCTCTCATTGAATTTCCCCCAATTATACTCTGAAACCCTTGTTCAGTTCAGTTCAGTTCAGTTGCTCAGTCATGTACTACTCTTTGCGACCCCATGAACCGCAGCATGCCAGACTTCCCTGTCCATTGCCAACTCCCAGAGTTTACTCAAACTCATGTCCATTGAGTCGGTGATGCCGTCCAACCATCTCATCCTCTGTCATCCCCTTTACCTCCCGCCTTCAATCTTTCCCAGCATCAGAGTCTTTTCAGATGAGTCAGTTATTTGCATTAGGTGGCAAAAGTGTTGGAGTTTCAGCTTCAGCATCAGTCCTTCCAGTGTATATTCAGGACTGATTTCCTTTAGGATTGACTGGTTTGATCTCCTTGCAATCCAAGGGACTCTCAAGAGTCTTCTCCAACACCACAGTTCAAAGGCATCAATTCTCAGGCGCCCAACTTTCTTTATAGTCTAATTTTCACATCCATATGTGACTACTGGAAAAACCATAGCTTTTACTAGATGGACCTTTGTTGGCAAAGTAATGTCTCTGCTTTTTGATATGCTGTCTAGGTTGGTCATAACTTTTCTTCCAAGGAGTAAGCATCATTTAATTTCATGGCTGCAGCCACCATCTGCAGTGATTTGGGAGCTCAAAAAAATAAAGTCTGACACTGTTTCTCCTGTTTCCCCATCTATTTCCCATGAAGTGATGGGACCAGATGCCATGACCTTCATTTTCTGAATGTTGAGTTTTAAGAAATAGTTTAGTCCCTAGGTTGGAAAGATTCCCTGGAGGAGGCATGGCAACCTACTCTGGTATTCTTGACTGTAGAATCCCCATGGACAGAAGAGCCTGACAGGCTACAGTCCATGGTGTCACAAAGAGTCAGACATTATTGTAAGCACAGCACAGCAAAACATATATTGCTAAAACTCACTCTCCTCTTTCACTTTCATCAAGAGACTCTTTAGTTCTTCTTCACTTTCTGCCATAAGGGTGGTGTCATCTGCATATCTGAGGTTATTGATATTTCTCCCACAGTCTTGATTCCAGCTTGTGCTTCTTCCAGCCCAGCATTTCTCATGATGTACTCTGCATATAAATTAAATAAGCATGGTGACAATATACAGCCTTGATCTACTTCTTTCCTGATTTGGAGCCAGCTTGCTGTTCCATGTCCAGTTCTACCTATTGCTTCCTGATCTAAATACAGATTTCTCAAGAGGCAGGTCAGGTGGTCTGGTACTCCCATTTCTTTCAGAATTTTCCAGTTTGTTGTGGTCCACTCAATTAAAGGCTTTGTCATAGTCAATAAAGCAGAAATAGGTTTTTTTCTGGAACTCTTTTGCTTTTTCAATGATCCAGCGGATGTTGGCAATTTGATCTCTGGTTCCTCTGCCTTTCCTAAAATCACCTTGAACATCTGTTCATAGTTCACGTACTGCTGAAGCCTGGCTTGGAAAATTTTGAGCATTACTTTACTAGTGTGTGAGATGAGTGCAATTGTGCAGTAGCTTGAGCATTCTTTGGCATTGCCTTTCTTTGGGATTGGAATGAAAACTGACCTTTTCTAGTCCTGTGGCCACTGCTGAGTTTTCCAAATTTGCTGGCATATTGAGTGCAGTGCTTTCACAGCATCATGTTTCAGGATTTGAAAGAGCTCCACTGGAATTCCATCACCTCCACTAGCTTTGTTCATAGTGATGCTTTCTAAGACCCACTTGACTTTACATTCCAGGATGTCTGGCTCTAGGTGAGTGATCACACCATCGTGATTATCTGGGTCTTGAAGATCTTTTTTGTACTGTTCTTCTGTGTATTCTTGCCACCTCTTCTTAATATCTTCTGCTTCTATTAAGTTCATACCATTTCTGTCCTTTATTATGAAATGTTCCTTGTTATCTCTAATTTTCTTGAAGAGATCTCTAGTCTTCCCCTATTATATTGTTTTCCTTGTTTCTTTGCATTGATCGCTGAGGAAGGCTTTCTTATCTCTCCTTGCTATTCTTTGGAAACCCGTGTATTTTGAAAAAATTCATCTCCGTCTTTAGGATCAAAATAATTTGCTTCATCCTTTGCCCCCACCAAAACCCTGTTCTCTCTCATAAGTACTATTAGCTCTGTTACTTTTTAGAATGTAAACAGCTCCATCTCAATAAACAGCTCCATCTCACACTCTTAAATACTGCAGGGCAGGGGATAAATGCTGTTACGTCTGGTATTAAGTCAACACCAATTCTTCATTTTAAGAGCACTGATTTTTTGAGATTCATGAAACAACTTTAGTGAATTCTTAAGCTTCCTTCAATCATCGTGTCCAGTTTTTAGATTATTTTTCTCATGTATTTAAGAGTCAGGTAAGGAACTATTTGTAAACTTCTTGATGAAATTCCTACTATGATCAGAAAAATAGTTCAATATCCATGTGGAAAACACAGCTACTGACATAGCTGTAAAGACCTACACAATCTCAAGCCTATACTCCAGACTCCATTTCAACAGCCTAGTTTATAGACATGTCTGGGGTCTTAAAGACATTGCAGGCTCTTCCAGTTTTTCTCCCTTAATCTCTAAAATCAAATAGGACACGGAGTTCAGCTCAGTGCTCTGTGATTACCTTGATGAGTGGGATGTGGTGGGATGTGGTGGGATGTGTGGTAGGTCGCAGATAGATCCTCAAGGAAGGGGATATATTTATACATATAGCCGATTCATTTTGTTGAACAGCAGAAACTAACACAACATTGTAAAGCAATTATACTGCAAGGGGAAAAAAAAGCAGATGTACTCTGTAGCTGACTTTTCAAATCATTCAGTTCAGTTCAGTTGCTCAGTCGTGTTCAAATCATTACTGTAGCTCAATACTGCTTGAGGAAATCATAATATTTTATAGACTTATGATACAAATTCATCATCTCTAACCCAGCTTAGCTATTATTATACCTAACCCTGGTGAATCAAACATTTTCTGAGATTTTTGCTAGCTTTCTCTCTCAATCTCCAAAGTATTTATTCCAAACCTTCTCAGACTCTCCATTGCTATATTCAACTGTCCTACCTCTCTCTTTTAGTGTACAATGACATGAAATTGTGTGGAAAACATTGATATATGCACGAGTAAACATTACTCCATTTTCTAGAGTAAGAAGCCTTACAAGGGCTTCCCTCATAGCTCAGTCAGTAAAGAATCTGCCTGCAATGCAGGAGACCTGGGTTTGATTCCTGGGTTGGGAAGATCCTCTGGAGGAGGAAACGGCAACCCACTCCAGTATTCTCACCTGGAGAATCCCATGGACAGAGGAGCCTGGCGGGCTACAGTTCATGGAATTGCAAGAGTCAGATGCGACTTAGCAACTAAACCACCACCACCATGAAGCCTTAGAAAAGGGTTCCCACCCAAATCCCAGGAAGTTTTACCTGAGGAAATGCTGGCCCCTGCATAAAGCTTGAAAGAGTATGGTCGACTAGAAAATGACAAGAAGTCATACCTGAGAGGGCCATAATTCACATGGTGCTATCTGGTAGGAGCAAAGGATGCAAAGGTAGGTTGGAAACAAATGGAACAGGTTTAAACTTGATATTTTCACCGTATATGCCTGTCACAAAAATAAATATTACGTTCTTAAACTTCAAGCTACATGAGTAAAGTACATTTATTCAAATCTAAAGAATATTGGGTTAACAGCATGGACATTTTAATAATAGGGAACATTGACGAGATGTCAGGATAAAAATTATCAGTTTAAAAGAGAAAGAAAAAAGGGGATAATTTAATAGTTACATAATTTGAAGTCCTTTTAGAGCAGTTATTCATTTAAAAGGTCGGTTCACAAATTTAACTTATAAATGGAACAAATTAAGAAAATGATAGACTGAGAGGAGATTACACACTGAATGTTAGCCTAGAGTTCATGCCAGCAGGGTACTGATGAGACTGAATAGAAAGAGATTAAAAAATGGTTTTTCAACTGTTCAGTGAGAGCAGAAGTAAACAAATTTGTGTGCCTGAGAACGAAGTTTCATAAATAGCTATTATTAGTGTTAAATAATTTCTTCTTTTGTTATTGCTGTGTTACTAAAGCTTGCGCCAAAGTTTAATAATTCCTTTAAATGGGGCTTAAATAAGACTTCTCAAATCATCTTTTAAGTTATATTCCATTTGAAATTAAAATCATTGACTACCTAAACAAATTAGGAAACCCTTAGAACCACACATTAAGTAAATTGTTAAGTACAAGTCTTTGGCTTTCAAAGTGTGTTACTTCCTGTTAAGAAGTTAAAAAATACATAAAACAGACAGAAAAACAATAAATATGATACCTAACAAAATTATTTTGAAAACAGCAAGTTCAAAAATAGCTTAATTAATTGATGAAGTGCATAATGCTGTACAATGTGATGTGTGTCAGGAAAGAAGAGTAATCAAGACATGTTGCCGTTGCAGACTATCTTAGTAGCAGAAAAAAGAATGCATCTGAATGCGTTTTTAACTAAAATGGTACTGCCTAGATTTGCAATGGCATGTCTTTCCTCACTCTCTCAACCAATAATGAAAAAGTGGAATCCCAAAAAAGGGCAATGCCAAAGGACTTTCAAACTACTGGACAATAGTGCTCGTTTCCTAAACTAGTAAATTTATGCTGAAAATCCTTTAACCTAGGCTTCTGCAGTACATAAACTGAGAACTTCCAGATGTACAAGCTGGGTTTAGAAAAAGCAAAGTAACCAGAGATCAAATTGCCAATATTTGTGGATCATAGAGAAAGCAAGGAATTCCAGAAAAACATCTAATTCTGCTTCTTTGACTAAGCTAAAGCCTTTGCCTGTGTCAGTTCAGTCGCTCAGTCGTGTCCAACTCTCTGTGACCCCATGAATCGCAGCACACCAGGCCTCCCTGTCCATCACCAACTCCCGGAGTTCACTCAAACTCACGTCCATCGAGTCAGTGATGCCATCCAGCCATCTCATCCTCGGTCGTCCTCTTCTCCTTCTGCCCCCAATTCCTCCCAGCATCAGAATCTTTTCCAATGAGTCAATTCTTCACATGAGGTGGCCAAAGTACTGGAGTTTCAGCTTTAGTATCATTCCCTCCAAAGAAATGCCAGGGCTGATCTCCTTCAGAATGGACTGGTTGGGTCTCCCTGCAGTCCAAGGGACTCTCAACAGTCTTCTCCAACATCACAGTTCAAAAGCATCAATTCTTCGGCACTCAACCTTCTTCACAGTCCAACTCTCACATCCATACATGGCCACAGGAAAAACCATAGCCTTGACTAGATGGACCTTTGTTGGCAAATTAATGTCTCTGCTTTTCAATATGCTGTCTAGGTTGGTCATAACTTTCCTTCCAAGGAGTAAGCGTCTTTTAATTTCATGGCTGCAATCACCATGTGTAGATCACAACAATCTCTGGAAAATTCTTATGGGGATACCAGAACACCTTACCTGTGTCCTGAGAAATATATATGTGGGTCAGGAAACAACAGTTAGACCCTTACATGGAACAGCAGACTCGTTCCAAATTGCAAAAGGAGTACAAAGCTGTGTGTGGTCACCCTGCTTATTTAACTTACACGCAGAGTAGATCATGTGAAATGCCAGGCTGGATGAATCAAAACTAGAACTAAGACTGATGTGAGAAATACCAACAACCTTAGACACGTAGACAATACCACTCTAACAGCAGAAAGTGAAGAGGAACTAGAGTCTCTTGAGGAAGGAGAAAGAAGAGAATAAAATGATCTGGCTTAAAACTCAATGTTCAAAAAAGTAAGATCTTGGCATCCAGTCCCATCACTTTACGGCAAATACAAGGAGCAAATGTGGAAGCATTGTCAGGTTTTATTTTCTTAGGCTCCAAAATCACCGTGGACAGTAACTGGAGCCATGAAATGAGATTCTTGCTCCTTGGAAGGAGAGCTCTGACAAACCTAGAGAGCATACTAAAGAGCAAAGTTATCACTTTTCTGACAAAGGTCTGTTTAGTCAGAGCTATGCCATCCCAGGAGTCATGTATGGATGTGAGAGTTGGAGCATAAGGGAAATTGAGTACCAAAAAACTGATGCTTTCAAATTGAGGTACTGGGGAAGACTCTTGAAAGTTCTCTGGACTGTGAGGAGATAAAACCAGTCAAAGCTAAAGGAAATGAACCTTGAATATTCATTGGAAGGAATAATGCTGAAGCTGATGCTCCAATACTTTGGCCAGCTGATGTGAAGAGCCAAGTCTTTGGAATAGCCCCTGATGCTGGGAAAGACTGAAGGCAAAAAGAGGAAGAGGTGACAGAAAATGAGATGGTAGCACCACAGACTTAATGAACATGATTTTGAGCAAACTCTGGGAGATATGAAGGACAGGGAAGCCTGGTGTGCTGCACTCCATGGGGTCACCAAGAGAGATAACTTAGCAACCAAACAGCAACAATCATACTATTTGGAAAGCAAGAGCATTAATTTATTCCAAGGTTTCTTAACCAAGAATCTAGCAAAGTATCTAATTTTAAGCATTAACAATAAAAAAAATAAATTTCTTCTAAAGCTGTTATATTTTAATGAATGTAAAGTGTTTATAAATGTGTCAACTAAAACACACACACACATACAGAATATAAAAGCTTTGAGTTAAGTTTATTAGGTGTCTTACTGATGACTACAGCCCAGAGACAGCCTCTCAGATAGCTCTGAGAAACTTCTCTAAAGAGGTAAGGGAGAAATCGGTTTACATGTGATTTTGGTGAAGTGGGTACATGCAATCACGGATACATCTCAGCAGAAAGTTGTTGCTAGTGACAAATAAATATATGCTAGTTTCTAGCATTTTTCTAGGTATGAGAGGATTCAAGAATTTATGTTCATAAAATTTTCTGAAAATATCTGTCTGAAGGTTTTTTCTGCCAGTTCTCCTAGAGGACAGAATGCTTCATTTCTGTTCTTTGCCCTGAATTCCTTTCAGGTTATGTTGAAGGTTAGCAACTGCAGTGGCTACTGATTCAGTCCTCATAGAACCAGATGGTAAGTGACGTTCTTTAGTTGGCAAGTGTTTTGACAGATTAACTTTGAACCTAATATTTGAAATCTTCAGCCTTTAATTTTTTTCTTCTTTTTATTTTCTTCAGGAATTTAAGCTTAGCAACAAGGGAAGGTCTATTTTCTATATAAAGATAGAACTATAAGGTGAAGTCTATCATATTTTTGTGTATGAAATTATATTGTGAAATGTGGTAAACAAGTATTCTCCATAGCCTCAGAAAGCTGTAGAAATATAAATTGAATTAAATACTGGATAAAAAGTTTAATGGAGAGTGAAAGAAAATGTTTGAGATAAAGATATTTGCTATGTATTAAAATAAATCCTGAAATAATCTTCCTGAGATTTGAGTGACAGGAAAGGGCTTAATCCCACACATTCCATTTGACTATGTAATTAACAGGAGGTTTTTCTGTTAGTGTGTTCTAATAAATATGAACTAAATGTATCACTGACATTACTTCCACATTTCTTCAAAATATTTGCATGTGGATTTATGGTTGCCTAATATTTGTAATGACAGTTTTAGAGTATGAAACACAAAATTATTTATTTACTCACCTACCTAGTCCACATAAAATTATAATATTCTTGAGAACAGAGAATGGTGGTTTGCCTTACTGCTCTCACTTGCTTCTAAGCATTATTATTATTACTATTTTATTTGTTTATTTTTTGAATTTGGTTCTGCCAGGTCTTAATTGCAGCTGTGGACTCTTTAGTTGAAGCATGAGAACTCCGTTGTGGTATGTAGAATCTAATAATAGTTTCCTGACTAGGGATGGAACCTGGGCCCCCTGCACTGGACCACCAGGGAAGCCCTGCATTTTATTATTTTTACCATCAATTTCAGTAAGATAATTTATATATATAATTTCATAAGATATATATGTATATATATACGTGTATATGTGATATATAGATATGTATATAAATATGTATATAGATATATAGATATGATATTATAATTTACATATCATAAAATTCAACCATTAATATTTTAAAATTTAGTATATTTTCAATGATGTACATTCTTATTTAGTTAGTTATTCCCTAACTCCAAAATACTTTTATGCTCCCCCTAGATCCCCTTACCCCTTAGCAATCACTTCCTGTTTAATTGTTTCCTCATCTTCTGGCAATCACAAATCCACTTTCTGTATCTATAGATTTGCCTATTCTGACTTTTTCACATCATTGGAACAATAGAATATCTATTTTGTGACTTGCTTTTTTCACTTAGCATAATGTTTTGAAGATTTGCACATATTTTACCATATATACTTCACCTTTGAACAACACAAATTTGAATTGCCCAGGTCCAAATAGCAACCTACTCCAGTATTCTTGTGTGGAAAATCTCACGGACAGAGGAGCCTGGCGGGTTACAGTCCATGGAATTGCAAGAGTCATTACGTGACTTAGTGACTAAATCACCACACTTACACGTGGCTATTTTTAAATGAATATGCTGTTGGCCCTCCATATCCACAGGCTTCATATCCTTGGATTTGACCAATCTTGGGTCAAAGTTTTTGTCTGCAGTTATTTGAGACTGAGAATTCAAAACCTGTGGATATAGAGGAATGATTGTACTATGTTATTTTACATAACAGATTTGACCATCCAGGGATTTCGGTTTCTGTGGGGGATCCTGGATCTAATTACCCACGGTGCCAGGGTCCTTCCCCGGTGGATCCAGGGTAATTCGAAGGTGGGGATGGAATCGGCGTCCTAGGGAAAAACTTATTTAATTACAGATAAAGAGAGATTAGAAAATTAACAGAGAAAAAGAGGCTGAATAACTTGGTTTACATGGAATACCAATCACCACCTACGTAGGCCACAGGCGTCCTTCCGTTCTCCTGAAGGAGAGGAGGCACTGAGGCCTCCCCGGTCAGATCTTAGAAGCACAGGCAAAATTAGTAGGCTTGGTGAGTAACCACGTACCAGATGAGAATTCTGCCAGAAAATAGTAGGAGAGAAAAAGAGACTGAATAACTTGGTTTATGTTCAGTTCAGTTCAGTCGCTCAGTCGGGTCCAACTCTTTGCGACCTTATGAATCGCAGCATGCCAGGCCTCCCTGTTCATCACCATCTCCCAGAGTTCACTCAGACTCACGTCCCGTCCATCGAGTCCGTGATGCCATCCAGCCATCTCATCCTCTGTCGTCGCCTTCTCCTCCTGCCCCCAACCCCTCCCAGCATCAGAGTCTTTTCCAATCAGTCAACTCTTCATATGAGGTGGGCAAAGTATTGGAGCTTCAGCTTTAGCATCATTCCTTTCAAAGAAATCCCAGGGTTGATCTCCTTCAGAATGGACTGGTTGGATCTCCTTGCAGTCCAAGGGATTCTCAAGAGTCTTCTCCAACACCACAGTTCAAAAGCATCAATTCTTCTGTACTCAGCCTTCTTCACAGTCCAGCTCTCACATCCATACATGACTACTGGAAAAACCATAGCCTTGACTAGACGGACCTTTGTTGGCAAAGTAATGTCTCTGCTTTTGAATATACTATCTAGGTTGGTCATAAATTTTCTTCCAAGGAGTAAGCATCTTTTAATTTCATGGCTGAAATCACCATCTGCAGTGATTTTGAAGCCCCCCAAAATAAAGTCTGACACTGTTTCCACTGTTTCCCCATCTATTTCCCATGAAGTGATGGGACCGGATGCCATGATCTTCGTTTTCTGAATGTTGAGCTTTAAGCCAACTTTTTCACTCTCCTCTTTCACTTTCATCAAGAGGCTTTTTAGCTCCTCTTCACTTTCTGCCATAAGGGTGGTGTCATCTGCATATCTGAGGTTATTGATATTTCTCCCGGCAATCTTGATTCCAGCTCCTGTTTCTTCCAGTCCAGCGTTTCTCATGATGTACTCTGCATATAAGTTAAATAAGCAGGGTGACAATGTACAGCCTTGATGTACTCCTTTTCCTATTTGGAACCAGTCTATTGTTCCATGTCCATTTCTAACTGTTGCTTCCTGACCTGCATACAGATTTCTCAAGGGGCAGGTTAGGTGGTCTGGTAGTCCCATCTCTTTCAGAATTTTCCACAGTTGATTGTGATCCACACAGTCAAAGGCTTTGGCATAGTCAATAAAGCAGAAATAGATGTTTTTCTGGAACTCTCTTGCTTTTTCCATGATCCATCAGATGTTGGCAATTTGATCTCTGGTTCCTCTGCCTTTTCTAAAACCAGCTTGAACATCAGGGAGTTCACGGTTCACGTATTGCTGAAGCCTGGCTTGGAGAATTTTGAGCATTACTTTACTAGCGTGTGAGATGAGTACAATTGTGCGATAGTTTGAGCATTCTTTTGCATTTCCTTTCTTTGGAATTGGAATGAAAACTGACCTTTTCCAGTCCTGTGGCCACTGCTGAATTTTCCAAATTTGCTGGCATATTGAGTTCAGCACTTTCATAGCATCATCTTTCAGGATTTGGAAGAGCTCAACTGGAATTCCATCACCTCCACTAGCTTTGTTCATAGTGATGCTTTCTAAGGCCCACTTGACTTCATATTTCAAGATGTCTGGCTCTAGATTAGTGATCACATCATCATGATTATCTGGGTCATGAAGATCTTTTTTGTACAGTTCTTCTGTGTATTCTTGCCACCTCTTCTTAATATCTTCTGCTTCTGTTAGGTCCATACCATTTCTGTCTTTTATCGAGCCCATCTTTGCATGAAATGTTCCCTTGTTATCTCTAATTTTCTTGAAGAGATCTCGAGTGTTTCCCATTCTGTTCTTTTCCTCTATTTCTTTGCATTGATCGCTGAAGAAGGCTTTCTTATCTCTTCTTGCTATTCTTTGGAACTCTGCATTCAGATGCCTATATCTTTCCTTTTCTCCTTTGCTTTTCACCTCTCTTCTTTTCACAGCTATTTGTAAGGCCTCCCCAGACAGCCATTTTGCTTTTTTGCATTTCTTTTCCATGGGGATGGTCTTCATCCCTGGCTCCTGTACAATGTCACGAACCTCAGTCCCTAGTTCATCAGGCACTCTATCTATCAGATCTAGGCCCTTAAATCTATTTCTCACTTCCACTGCATAATCATAAGGGATTTGATTTAGGTCATACCTGAATGGTCTAGCGGTTTTCCCTACTTTCTTCAATTTAAGTCTGAATTTGGTAATAAGGAGTTCATGATCTGAGCCACAGTCAGCTCCTGGTCTTGTTTTTGTTAACTGTATATAGCTTCTCCATCTTTGGCTGCATAGAATATAATCAATCTGATTTCGGTGTTGACCATCTGGTGATGTCCATGTGTAGAGTCTTCTCTTGTGTTGTTGGAAGAGGGTGTTTGCTATGACCAGTGCATTTTCTTGGCAAAACTCTATTAGTCTTTGCCCTGCTTCATTCCGCATTCCCAGGCCAAATTTGCCTGTTACTCCAGGTGTTTCTTGACTTCCTACTTTTCATTCCAGTCCCCTATAATGAAAAGGACATCTTTTTTGGGTGTTAGTTCTAAAAGGTCCTGTAGGTCTTCATAAAACCGTTCAACTTCAGCTTCTTCAGCGTTACTGGTTGGGACATAGACTTGGATAACTGTGATATTGAATGGTTTGCCTTGGAGACGAACAGAGATCATTCTGTCATTTTTGAGATTGCATCCAAGTACTGCATTTTGGACTCTTTTATTGACCATGATGGCTACTCCATTTCTTCTGAGGGATTCCTGCCCGCAGTAGTAGATATAATGGTCATCTGAGTTAAATTCACCCATTCCAGTCCATTTTAGTTTGCTGATTCCTAGAATGTCGACGTTCACCCTTGCCATCTCTTGTTTGACCACTTCCAATTTGCCTTGATTCATGGACCTGACATTCCAGGTTCCTATGCAATATTGTTCTTTACAGCATCAGATCTTGCTTCTATCACCAGTCACATCCACAGCTGGGTATTGTTTTTGCTTTGGCTCCATCCCTTCATTCTTTCTGGAGTAATTTCTCCACTGATCTCCAGTAGCATATTGGGCACCTAATGACCTGGGGAGTTCCTCTTTTGGTATCCTATCATTTTGCCTTTTCATACTGTTCATGGGGTTCTAAAGGCAAAACTACTGAAGTGGCTTGCCATTCCCTTCTCCAGTGGACCATGCTCTGTCAGACCTCTCCACCATGACCCACCCATCTTGGGTTGCCCCACAGGCATGGCTTGGTTAGACAAGGCTGTGGTCCTAGTGTGATTAGATTGACAGTTTTCTGTGAGTATGGTTTCAGTGTGTCTGCCCTCTGATGCCCTCTTGCAACACCTACCATCTTACTTGGGTTTCTCTTACCTTGGGCGTGGGGTATCTCTTCTTGGCTGCTCCAGCAAAGCACAGCCGCTGCTCCTTACCTTGGACGAGGGATATCTCCTTACCGCCACTGTTTCTGACCTTCAACGTGGGATGCTCCTCCCGGCCACCGGCCTTGGCCTCGGGCGTGAGTAGCTCCTCTCAGCTGCCGCCCCTGGCCTCGGGCTCAGGGTGGCTCCTCAGGGTCACTGCCCCTGGCCTCGGTGCGAGGTGTCTCCTCCCAGCTTCCACCCTTGGCCTCGGGCATGAGATGGCTTCTCCTGGCCGCCCTGATCTTGGACGCTGGGTGTCTCCTCCCAGCCGCCCCTGACCTCGGACGCAGGTTAGCTCCTTCCAGCTGCCGCCCTGACCTTGGATGTGGGGTGTCTCCTCCCAGCCGCCACTGACCTCAGACGCGGGGTAGCTCCTCTCAGCCATTCCTGCGCAGTCGCAGCCTGGCACTCTAGGCCACTGCCCCTGACCTCGGATGTGGGGTAGCTCCTCTCGGCTGTGCTTAGTGTGCCGGCTCTCGCAGTCGCCTGTGCTTAGTGCGCCAGCTCTCAAATTCCAAGACAAGGAATTTGCACCATCTATGTTGGGCCACCGGTGCCACTTGAATATCGGAAGGTGCCACTCCTTGAGCTCTTTCTCACGTGGAACTTAAAAACCGGGGCAAGTAAGTAGACATGGTGAGCACCCACGCTCCAGATGGGAATTCAGCCAGAAAAACGGAGAGCAAGAAAGAAGTGACATGGGGGAATCAGTCTTTCCAGAAACTGATCCAATTTCTTTATTTTTAGGTTTTCTTATATACCTTTTGTTATACATAGGGATGAATACAGAGTCACATGGGGGTTAGCAGTCCTGACCTTTATCAAAATCAGGTGCTTCACATAAATGTATAAAAAAAGGTCTTAGGGTTTTTACATCATCTTCTGGCCATGAGGCCTGCTGACATTTTATGATCCTTTCTTTCTGATAACCCAAAAACTTATTTTTTCCAAGGGTGTTTTTTCTTAAACCAGGCACCACCCTCTGAAGGTAGCAGATAAATTTGCATTCCTATAGGGTGAAGGTGTAGTGGGTTACAACTAAGAAAGGAATTTATTTAACCTAAGGTTAACATGATTATTCTTAAAGGTTAATACTTATTTCTCCTATATGCTAGTTATATTCATTATAAGGGCAGGGAATATGGAGATTTAGCAGCAAACATCAGCCCAACAAATGAAAACCCTTCACCAATGTTCCCCTTAAGATCTATTTAGTCTTAAGATAGTGATAAAGCTACATTTTTACATCGCAAGGACACAGTGACTTATAACAAAGTACAGTGATCTATAACAAAAGAGAAAATTCATTAACTCAAAAAGTCTAGTATTGCTAACATAAAAAACTACTATATTTCCTTTTCTATATTCCAAATTCATTGATTACTGTATTCCCAGGTTCCTAAGGATATGGAGGCCTGGCGGCAATCATTGACTCAACAATGAGAAGAAGCCCTATGCTAATTAAGATTTTCAAAATACTCCAAACTCTCTGTGCTGTTTATAGTTGAGAGGTAGTAAACAATCATGTGTGTAGTGGCAGGAGTATGGATAATCCTGTCACACAAGCTAGTTTGCCAGTAGAGAGGTTTGACCTGAGACACCCTTGTCACACCCAGGGCAGGGAATTAGCAGCAATTATTGGCACAACAAATGAAAAGCCCTTCACCAATATAATTCCTAATCAACCCACTATACCATAATTTTTAACTTCCCAAAAGAATCTGCCTTTAGTAAGTCTAAAACATCTTGTGCCTCTCACGATTGGGAGGCTGTAAACAATCACATGTGGCCGGACAAACCTGTACAGGCAGGCTAGATAACCTTCAGAGGAGTTGGTAAGTTGAAACACTCTTATCACACCCAGGAATTTTTATTGACTTGGAGCTGTAAGCTAACTCCTTCTCCGAGAGAGGTAATGGGGGTCAGCTCCCCATAAAGTCAGAGGTATAGGTGAGAGCATGAAACAGTAAAGTAGGTAGACTCTGGTTTTGGGGGTAGATGCTCAGGAACAGGGGGTTTCCTGAGGCTTGATCACATCTTTGCGTATGCTGAAGCCTCCTTCCTCATGACCTTTGCCATGGGTGGAGTTCCTCACGCTGGCTCCCGGCACCACAGGTACACAGGGTCAACTGTGTTAGTATTTATTTTATTTGGTCAAATAATATTCTCTTGCATGGATATATCATATTTAATTTATCCATTCCACTGTTAGTGGATATTTGGGGTGTTTCAACTTTTTGGCTATTTTGAATAAAGTCAGTACACATATTAATATGCAAATATCTGTGTGGAGACTTGTTTCGATTTATCTTGGGTATTTAACTAGAAGTAGAATTGTAATAATTATGACATTTACATTTTTAGAAACTGTAGACTGGTTTCCAAAGTGTGCAGTCATTTTACAATCTCAACAGCAATTTATGAGTTTCCATTTCTCTACATTCTCACCAACATTTACTGTTGTCTGTCTTGATTATAGCCATCCCAATGTGTATAAAGTTGGGCCAGATTGTAGTTTTAAAAATATTAATAATTTTTAAAGTACTTATTGGCCATTTGTATATCTTCTTTGGAGAAATGTTTATTTTTATCTTTGCCCATTTTAAAATTGTGTCGTCTTTTGTTGTTGAGTGGTAATATTTATTTATATATTTTGGATAAAGCCCCTTATCCAATATTTGATTTGCAAATTATTTTCTCCACATTTGTAGATGTCCCTAAGCATTTGACAATAAAAACGTAGCAGATCAGTAATTAACTGTTGCTTTGAATTGCTATTCGATGCATTCCTGTTCAGTGACAAATTTGCAAGCTGGAGTCAACTTCATGGCACCTATAGCAGGGATATTTATTTGTCTCCCAAGAGTCATTCTATGTTTCCTCTCTGAAATTCAGAAAACTCCACATTTCAATTGGCACACTGCCTACTTTTCAAAAGGAAACATTTCCAGCTTCCTGTGAAATAACTAGTTGACCAAGTTATTATCTTTAAGATAAGAATGAAAGTATTATATAGGACTTCTGAGGGGCTCTTGAAATGACTCAGTACACCTTTTTCCATGCTGTTGCCAGCAATGTAACTGAAACAGCTGGAACTATCAGGTCTCTTTTGTTGTAGGAATCAAAGCTACACCCTAGGGTTTGCAGAGATGTGAACCAGGAGAAGGCTGGTCCCTGGTGTTTTCCTGGAAATACCAACCTAGTCTGCACAGTTTGCTTATATACTTCTTCTATCTGAGAACAAAATGCCAGTCATATTTAAGCCACTGCTTTGAGGGATCTTTATTACTTTTATAACTGAGTCAGAACCTGTGTGTCCAATATGCTTTTATTTCCAACAAAATGAACTTTTGACTAGCTAAAAGGTTATGAAACAAAAGGGCAGGTTTCACTGACTTTACTCAAAGTGGAAGACTTTTTATATACTTCATCTAGTCCTTGATGGGTAGCAGTATACTGTATTTAGTCTTGTATTGATTCTTCTGTGCCTAAAGTGAAACCTAGTCTATTAAAGAGAGGAAGGAGGTAGAGGGGAGGGAGTAGAATGAAAGGCAGAATGAGAAAGATTTCATCTGGTGAATTAAGATAAAATGAAGCTCAACTTTTTTTTTATCTTAAAAGGTTTCCCAAAATGAAAAAAAAAAAAAAAAAAAGGTCTGTGACAGTAAGTTTTATTTCAACAAAGTGCAAAAATCAGTATCATATCTAAGTTTGAAAATTGGGGCCATATGAGGGGTTTCAGTCTTTTCCTAGCTGTTAATGTAATCAAGATTTTCTTCTGCTATTGCACTTGATTTATACAAATGAAATTCACTTTTACATCCTTATCATACATTGTACTTTGGTTACTCTAACAATTAAGAATTCTATGTCAGTCATTAATAGCTTGAAACCCATTTGCAAAGCTCTAACTGCATATCCATTGCAAATTAGAAATGGACAATAAAAATTAAAACCATCCTGAACATGTTAAATATGTGTAAATTGATAGAATGAATTTAAAGATATATTGTCTGCTTTTAATATTGATAGACATTTTTGGTAAAGAATTCAAGAACAGTTTCTATGTTTCTAAGTATGTAAGTATGCATGGGGCTCCCGAGTACATTTTCTTGCAACTTTCTTGCATCTGTAATTATTTTCAAATAAAAAGTTAAAGTTACTCAAGACAAAATAAGCCATGAATCATCTATCAGTTCAGTTAAGTTCAGTTCAGTCACTCAGTCGTGTCAGACTCTTTGCGACCCCATGAACCGCAACACGCCAGGCCTCCCTGTCCATCACCAACTCCCAGAGTTCACCCAAACTCATGTGCATCGAGTCGTTGATGCCATCCAGCCATCTCATCCTCTGTTGTCCCCTTCTCCTCGTGCCTCCAATCCCTCCCAGCATCAGGGTCTTTTCCAATGAGTCAGCTCTTTGCATGAGGTGGCAAAAGTATTGGAGTTTCAGCCTCAGCATCAGTCCTTCTAATGAACACCCAGGACTGGTCTCCTGTAGGGTGGACTGGTTGGATCTCCTTGCAGTCCGAGAGACTCTCAAGAGTCTACTCCAACACCACAGTTCAAAAGCATCAATTCTTCGGTGCTCAGCTTTCTTCACAGTCCAACGCTCACATCCATACATGACTACTGGAAAAGCCATAGCCTTGACTAGACGGATCTTAGTTGGCAAAGTAATGTCTCTGCTTTTTAACATGCTATCTAAGTTGGTCATAACTTTCCTTCCTTCCAAGGAGCAAGCGTCTTTTAATTTCATGGCTGCAATCACCATCTGCAGTGATTTTGGAGCCCCCCAAAATAAAGTCTGACACTGTTTCCCCATCTATTTGCCATGAAATGATGGGACCAGATGCCATGATCTTCGTTTTCTGAATGTTGAGCTTTAAGCCAACTTTTTCACTCTCCTCTTTCACTTTCATCAAGAAGCTTTTTAGTCTATAGGAAAACAATATTCTCTGTTGTCTTAGAACCTAGAAGAATGCCGTGTGTGTGTGTGTGTGTGTGTGTGTGTGTGTGTATTTCACAGAAATTTGCAAGGAAATGTACAAAGAGGGCCCAAACATACTTCACAGTCTTCCCCAGTGTTAACCTCTTGCATAAGTATAATACAATATCAGAACCAGGAAATTAATGTTAGTACAATCCACAGAAATTTTTCATGTTTTTTTCAATCCTACATACACAGATTAGAGTGAGTGTGTGTACCCTGTGTGTGTAGACCAGGATGTGTATGTCATATACACATGAAGGGATGTTTGTGTCCCTTAAAACTTCATAGGCTGAAACCTAATCCCCAGTACGGTGGTGTTTGAGTGAAAGCTTTAGGAGGTGATTAGGCCATGAAAGCTCCGTTTTCATGAATGGAATTGGTAGAAACCCCAGCAAGCTTCGTGCCCTTTCCACTGCATACGTGTGTGTGTGCTCGGTTGCTCAGTCGCTCAGTCATGTCTGATGAACCGTCCCATGGACTGTAGCCCGCCAGGCTCCTCTGTCCGCGGGGTTTCCCAGGCAAGAATACTGCAGTGGGCTGCCATTTCTTTCTCCAGGGGATCTTCCCGACCCAGGGATCGAACCTGCATCTCCTGCATCTTCTGCATGGGCAGGTGAGTAGTTGACCACCGAGCCACCTGGAAGCTCACACTGTGAGGACACCGCAAAAAGACAGCTGTTGATGAACCAGGAAGCAGGCTTTCACTAGACAGGAAATCTACAGGTGCCTTGATTTGGGGCTTCCCCCAAACAGTGACAAATAAATTGGTGTTGTTTAAGCCACTCTGTGGTTATGGTTTCAGTGTGTCTGCCCTCTGCTGCCCTCTCACAACACCCACCATCTTACTTGGGTTTCTCTTACCTCGGACGTGGGGTGTCTCTTCACGGCTGCTCCAGCAAGGCTGCTCCAGCAAAGCGCAGCAGCTGCTCCTTACCTTGGAGGAGGGGTATCCCCTTACCGCCGCCCCTCCTGGCCTTGAATGTGGAGTAGCTCCTCTCAGCTCTCCTGCGCCTGCGCAGCCACTGCTCCTTGGACGTGGGCTTGCTCCTCTCCGCCGCTCCTGCGCTGTCACAGCCTGGCACTCTGGGCCACCGCCCCTGACCTCAGACGTGGGGTAGCTCCTCTCTGCCACACTTCTGCAAGGTCTGTCACAGCCGACGCGTTTCTGCCGCACGGTCCGTTTTCATTCCAATCCCAAAGAAAGGCAATGCCAAAGAATGCTCAAACTACTGCACAACTGCACTCATCTCACATGCTAGTAAAGTAATGCTCAAAATTCTCCAAGCCAGGCTTCAGCAGTATGTAAGCTGTGAACTTCCACATGTTCAAGCTGGTTTTAGAAAAGGCAGAGAAACCAGAGATCAAATTGCCAACATCCGCTGGATCAAAGAAAAAGCAAGAGAGTTCCAGAAAGACATCTATTTCTGCTTTATTGACTATGCCAAAGCCTTTGACTGTGTGGATCACAATAAATGGAAAATTCTGAAAGAGTTGGGAATACCAAACCCCCTGATCTGCCACTTGAGAAATCTATATGCAGGTCAGGAAGCAACAGTTAGAACTGGACATGGAACAACAGACTGGTTCCAAACAGGAAAAGGAGTATGTTAAGGCTGTATATTGTCACCCTGCTTATTTAATTTATATGCAAAGTACATCATGAAAAACGCTGGGCTGAAAGAAGCACAAGCTGGAATCAAGATTGCTGGGAGAAATATCAGTAACCTCAGATATGCAGATGACACCACCCTTATGGCAGAAAGTGAAGAGGAGCTAAAAAGCCTCTTGATGAAAGTGAAAGAGGAGAGTGAAAAAGTTGGCTTAAAGCTCAACATTCAGAAAACGAAGATCATGGCATCCGGTCCCATCACTTCATGGGAAATAGATGGGGAAACAGTGGAAAGAGTGTCAGACTTTATTTTGGGGGGCTCCAAAATCACTGGAGATGGTGATTGCAGCCATGAAATTAAAAGACACTTACTCCTTGGAAGGAAAGTTATGACCAACCTAGAGAGCATATTCAAAAGCATTACTTTGCCAACAAAGGTCCATCTAGTCAAGGCTATGACTTTTCCAGTGGTCATGTATGGATGTGAGAGTTGGACTGTGAAGAAAGCTAAGTGCCAAAGAATTGATGCTTTTGAACTGTAAGACTCTTGAGAGTCCCTTGGGACTGCAAGGAAATCCAACCAGTCCATTCTAAAGGAGATCAGTCCTAGGTGTTCTTTGCAAGAAATGATGGTAAAACTGAAACTCCAGTACTTTGGCCACCTCACGTGAAGAGTTGACTCATTGGAAAAGACTCTGATGCAGGGAGGGATTGGGGGCAGGAGGAGAAGGGGACGACCCAGGATGAGATGGCTGGATGGCATCACCAACTCGATCCACATGAGTCTGAATGAACTTCAGAATTGGTGATGGACAGGGAGGCCTGGCGTGCTGCAATTCATGGGGTTTCAAAGAGTCAGACAGGACTGAGTGACTGAACTGAACTGAATTGAACTGAAGCCACTCAGTATGATATTTTTGTTACAGCAGCCCAAGCACAATCAAGTCATGTATATTTCTTTGAAATTTTATCACACGTGTAGTTTAGAGTAACCACTACCACAAATAAGATGTAGAACGTGCCATCACCACAAGGCTCCCTTGCTCTACCCAGTTATAACCAATCCCACTGACCCCCATCCTAAATGCTGGCAGTCACTAACCTGTTTTCCATTGCTATAATTTTGTCCTTTCAAAGATGCTACATAGATAGAATCATACAGTAAGTAGCAGTTTGAAACTAGCTTTTTTCAAATCAGCATAATTCCCTTAAAGTTTATGCAAGTTGTTTTATATCTCAGTACTCTATTCTTGTGGTAAGCCAGTCTCAGCCTGTAAATAACCAGTGGTGTGAATGGACTTGGCCTTAAGAGTCTTATTATGATTGCAAGATAACTTCAGAAGTAAATATCAGAAAACATTGAAAGGGATAAGATTTTTTTGTTTACCGGTCTTGCAAAGTATACAGAACACCTGGTATCATAAAATAAGGTTGTGGAAAGAAAATAAAAGTGTGGGCCTGGGGTTTTGCCCTTTTTTCTTTTTTTCAAGTGAAGCCATTTTCTTCAAGGTAGAAATACCTGCAGTTATACATCATGTTTTCTTTTAATTGAAGTATAATCTAGATGTATTAGTTTCAGGTCTACAACAAAATGATTAGGTATTTGCATAGACTGTGATGTGATCGCTGTAAGTCTAGTTTCTGCCTAACACCATACAAAGTTACAAATTATGCAATGCAGTTTATTATCTATAGTTATTATTCCAACTAAAAGACATGTATTTTAAGATTGGAAGGTTGTACCTCTTGCTGCCCTTCACTGTTTTCCCCACTCTACAGTCATATTCCCCCTGGCAACCACCAATCTATTTTCTATGTCCAGAGTTTTGTTTGGTTTGGTTTGGTTTGGCTTTTTATTTGCTTCCACATATAGAAGGCAATGGCACCCCACTCCAGTACCCTTGCCTGGAAAATCCCATGGGCGGAGGAGCCTAGTAGGCTGCAGTCCATGGGGTCGCTAAGAGTCAGACACGACTGAGCGACTTCACTTTCACTTTTCACTTTTATGCATTGGAGAAGGAAATGGCAACCCACTCCAGTGTTCTTGCCTGGAGAATCCCAGGGACGGGGGAGCCTGGTGGGCTGCCATCTATGGGGTTGCACAGAGTCGGACACGACTGAAGTGACTTAGCATAGCATAGCATAGCATATATGTGAAATGATGTATTTGCCTTTCTCTGTTTGACCCATTTGACTTAGCATAATATCCTTAAGGTCCATCTATGTTGATGCAAATGGTAAGATTTAATTCCTATTTATGGCTAAATAATATTCCATTGTGTAAATATACCACATTTTCTTTATCCTTTCATCCATCAGTTGGCACTTAAATTGCTTCCGTATCTTGATTTTGTAAATATTTCTGCAGTGAGTATTGGTGTGCATACATCTATTTGAATTATTGTTTTCTTCTGGTAAACATCCAGAAGTGGAATTACTAGATAATATTACTTTGCCAACAAAGGTCCGTCTAGTCAAGGCTATGGTTTTTCCAGTGGTCATGTATAGATGTGAGAGTTGGACTGTGAAGAAAGCTGAGTGCCAAAGAATTGATGCTTTTGAACTGTGGTGTTGGAGAAGACTCTTGAGAGTCCCTTGGACTGCAAGGAGATCCAACCAGTCCATCCTAAAGGAGATTGGTCCTGGGTGTTCATTGGAAGGACTGATGCTGAGGCTGAAACTCCCAATACTTTGGCCACCTCATGCAAACAGTTGACTTATTGGAAAAGACTCTGATGCTGGGAAGGATTTGAGGCAGGAGGAGAAGGGGACAACAGAGGATGAGATGGCTGGATGGCATCACTGACTCGATGCACATGAGTTTGGGTGAACTCCGGGAGTTGGTGATAGATAGGGAGGCCTGGCATGCTACAGTTCATGGGATCACAAAGAGTCGGACACGACTGAGCAACTGAACTGAACTGAACTGATGGATGGTTTATTTTTAATTTTTTGAGAAACCTCCATATTGTTTTCCATAGCAGCTGTATCAATTTACAGTTTGCAGTGCGCAAGGATTCCATTTCTCCATGCCCTTTCCACATATCATTGTATATTTTTTTGATAACAGCCATTTTAAAAGGTGTAAGGTAATATCTCACTGTGATTTTGAGTTTTCATTTCCCTGAGGATTAATGTTGAGCATCTTTCTATGTGCCTTTTGGCCATCTATATGTTTTCTTTGGGTAAATGTCTATTCAAATTCTGCCTTTTTTTAATTTATAGTTTTATTGAAGGATAATTGCTTTACAGAATTTTGTCTTTTTTAAAAATTGGATTTTTTTTTTGTTACTGAGTTTGAGTTTTTTACGTATTTTGGATACTAACCTCATCAAATATCTGACTTGCAAATAACCTTCTCCCATTTAATAGACTGACTTTATTTTTTATAGGTAGTTTTCTTCTCTGTACAGAGCTTTTTAGTTCAATAGTCTCATTTGTTTATTTTTATTTTTGATGTGATTACTTTTAGAGTCAGATGCAAGCAAATATTGCTAAGATCAACATAAAGAATTTTACCACCAATGTTTTCATCTGGAATTTTATGGTTCGTGGTCTTGCTTTCAAGCCTTTCACTCATTTTGAGTTAATTCTTCTGTAATTAACTATCAGGTTGCACTCTTTTGCATGTGGCTTTCTGATTTTCTCAACACCATTTATGGAAGAGACTACCCTTTTCCTGTTATGTAGTCTTGACTCCTTTCTCATAAATTAATGAACCAAATATGTGTGTGCTTATTTCTGGGCTTTCTATTCTATTCTGTTGATCTATCTGTCAGTTTTTACGCCAATGTCATGCTTTTGGTTACTGTCGCTTTGTAGAATAGCGTAAGATCAGAAAGCATGATATTGTCAGCTTTTAGCTCTTCTTTCTCAAGATTGCTTTGATTATTTGAAGTCTTTGATGATTCCATACAATTATGGGTTTAGTTTATTCTATTTCTGTGAAAAAATGCCATTGGAAATTTGATAGGGGTTGCATTGCATCCGTAGTCTACTTTGGGTAACATGGACATTATAACTATTATTTTTCAATCCTTGAACAATAAATGTCTTATTTGTTTGTGTCTTCTTCAATTGTCTTCAGCAATAATTTTTAGTATACAGGTCTTTTACCTCTTTGGTTAAATCTGTTTCTGGGTATTTTATTATTTTTTGATGCAATTGTAAATGGGATTCTTTTAATTCCTTTTTTGATATTAATTCTTATTGTGTAAAAATGTAACAGATTTTTGCATCTTAATATTTTATCCTGCAACTTTACTGAATTTGTTTGTTAGTTCTAACAGTTTGTGTGTGTGTGTGTGTGTGTGTGTGTGTACTCTTTAGGGTTTTCTATGTATAGTATCATGTCATCTGCAAATCATGACAAATTTGCTTCTTTCTAATTTGGATGATATTTCCCCTGCCTAATTGCTCTAGTGAGAACTTCCAACACTATGTCAAATAAAAATGATGAGCTTGGCATTCTTGTCTTGGTCCTGATCTCAAAAGAAAAGCTCTCAACTTTTCATCTTTAAGTATGAGGTTAACTATAGGCTTGTCATGCTGCTGCTAAGTCGCTTCAGTCGTGTCCAACTCTGTGCGACCCCATAGACGGCAGCCCACCAGGCTCCCCTGTCCCTGGGATTCTCCAGGCAAGAACACTGGAGTGGGTTGCCATTTCCTTCTCCAATGCACGAAAGTGAAAAGTGAAAATGAAGTCACTCAGTCCTGTCCGACTCTTTGCGACCCCATGGACTGCAGCCCACCAGGCTCCTCCGCCCATGAGATTTTCCAGGCAAGAGTACTGGAGTGGGTTGCCATTGCCTTCTCCTACGTGGCCTTTATTATGTCAAGGTACATTCCATCTGCATGGACTTTGTTGAAAGGTTTTTTAAAAAAAATCATAGATAGATACTGAATACTTTTTCTGAACATATTTAAATGATTATATGATTTTTTCCTACATTTTGTTAGTGTGGTATATCACATTGATTACTTTGTATATATTGAGCCATTCTTGAATCCCTGGAATAAAGACCACTTGTTCATAATGTATGATTATTTTAATATACTGTTAAAGTTGTTTTGCTCACATTTTGTTGAGGACTTTTGCATTTATGTTTCTTGGGATGTCATTATTATTTTGTGTCCAACTCTTTTGGGACCCCATGGACTGTAGCCTGCCAGGCTCCTCTGTCCATGGGATTTCCCAGGCAAAATACTGGAGTGGGTTGCCACTTCCTTCCCCATGGGATCTTCCCAACCCAGGGATTTGAACCTGTGTCTCCTGCATTGCAGACAGATTCTTTACCACTGAGCCACTGGGGAAGCCATTTTATAAAGAATATTGGCCTTTAATTTTCTTTGTGTGTGTGTGTATGTGTGTGATATCTTTGTCAGGTTTTGGTATTAGGGTAACGATGGCCTTTAAAATGTGCTTGGGTGTGTTCCCTTCATTTTATATTTTTCAGAGACTTTGAGAATGATAGTATTAAATCTTATTTGAATGTTTAGTAACACTCACAAGTAAAGCTTTCTGGACCTGTACTTTGATTTGCTGGGGACTTTTTTGATTACTGATTTAATCTCCTTGTAGCAATTGCTTTATGCAGAATTTCTATTTATTCATTGTATAGTCTTGGAGTATTGTATGTTTCTTAGCTTTATACATTTTTCTAGATTGCCTAATTTGTTGGTGTATAATTGCACATAGTAGTGTCATGATTCTTTGTGATTCTCTGTTGTATTATTTATAACTATTCTTTTTTGTTTTTTATTTATTTTTCTTAATGAGTATAACTAAGTTTTGTCCATTTTATTTGATAACCTTTAAGTTTCATTGATTATTTTCTTTTTTCTTCCAGTTTTGTTGAGATATAATTGACATATAGCACTATATAAGTTGAAGATACCCCTTAACTAGAATATTTTGTACCCCTTAACTAGTTATTTTAGTTATAGCTTTTTGGGCAACACCAGGCAGGACAGGCTTTGGGTCCAGCTGTGGGGCAGGGCAAGCAGGTCCAGCAAGACAAAGGGATGGAAGGTAGCATTCACAGGTGCTGTGCTGGCAATGTAGAGAGTGAATGCCCATATGGCACTGAGAGGGTAACAGGCAAGAAGGCCAGGGGTCTCCAAATGGAGGAAATAGCCTGCAAGTGTCAGACATTTTCTCTCTTAAGCGGCAGGAGGAAACAAACTAGTGATATTCTTTTCTCTCCTTCTCTATACAAATTTAAAAAAAGGTTTCTCTTAAAATTCTGTATTGCCATGACACCTGGTTTCACCTGAAGTTAACCATTGCCTCTTTCTTATGGAAATGTTTATCTTAACCTATGCTAATGTACTGTGCATTTACCCCAAACTCTGTCTTCAAGTCGGTTGGTCTTTTGGGCTCAGAACCTACTTGATAAACCAGTATGTTATACTCCGATATTGTTCCTCTAATCTATGTAAATGAAACTATTTGTATGATGATCTGCTCTTCTTCAAGATTCAAGTTAATCATTTTAGGGCCCAAGATAAACCATTTGGAGCCAAGATTATCCCAAAATACATCTTATGGGTGAGGGGCCTGGTGCCATTCTAAGTTTTGAGACATTCTTTTCTTTCATTAACAGACTGCTGGTGACTATATAACACCCAGCTAAAGACTAGCAGGGGGGTACTCTTTCTGCTCCCTTCTGATGCCTATGTCAGAAGCTTTCTCTATCTCCCTTATACTTTAATAAAACTTTGTCACACAAAAGCTCTGAGCAATCAAGCCTCGTCTCTGGCCCCGGATTGAATTCTTCTCCTCCTCCGGAGGCCAAGAATCCCGGCGCCATAATTCAACAACAACCTTTCAGCACCATACCCAGAGGGAGTTTCAACAGACACCGAACCTCTGGCAGGTGCTTTAAGATTAGCAAGTGAATCTCCTTCACAGAAGGCCTAGGCACTGTTCAAAGTGTTATTTTTGTGCTGGGTCCCTGGGCGAATGAGGTTAAGGCTATGCACGGACCCTTTTATAATCAGTATCTCAGTTTTCTACAGCCCTTTGAATATCCTCAACATATGTCCCATCGCTTTCAAAGCCAGCTTTTAGGAGCTTGTCCCTTTGGTCTGCGTCTCAAATGCTGAAGCATCTGGTGTGGGGTTTCAACCCTTTACTCCTGAGCGAGATGATCTGTTTTGACAATCCCTCCCCCATCCCAATTGTGGGTCCCTGCACCAAGAGTGGAGTTTGGGGAGAGACTAGGTCTCTACCTCTCCTCTCATTTTAACGTGCCCTCTTTATCCTTTTTGTGATGGGATAGTTCAGCTCGTTCTCAGAACTTTTTAAAATAGAGCTTTTTAAAACAGCTCCTTCTGTTGCACAGATCTGCTGTGTCCATGGGAAGAAATGAGTTCAGGATCTTCCCACAACTCCATCTTGAAGCACCTCTCCTGGGTTTTATTTTATTGGGATTGAAACTGGTGGCCTAGTGTTTCATGAGTTCACTTTTTGCTCGTGAATTTAAAGCATAAGGTCATTTAAAGTGTGGGGTAAGAAAGGCAAACAACCTAAATGACCAGCTATCTAAAACAAATGAGCCTGGGCTGGGGTGCGGGGGAGGGACAGCCTGGCTCTTTATCTAGTCATGGGGCTGGAAATGTGTGTTTTCAAGATAGTTCTCTTTGAAATAGATGCCTCTTTGAAGTGGATGCCTCAAACAATCAAAGCTGAAGTCAAACACTTGCTTTACAAAAAGAAAAACAACTTTTCAGGGCTTATGCTAGTTTTTTGTCTCTTTTAATTGCTAAGTAGAATTTCATGGTTTAGATGAATTTCACTTCATATAATCACTCACCCACAGGAAGACATTTGGATTGTTTCCAGTTTGGGGACTATTACAAACAGGAACATTTGTGTTCAAGTTTTGCATAAGCATGTTTCATGTTTCTGGGATAAATGTCCAAGAGTGCAGTTACTGGGTCTTATATTAAGATCTTTTTCTGTTTGTTTGTTTTAAATGAAACTCATGAGCTGTTTGCCAGAGGGGTTGTAGCATTTACATCCTCAAGCAAATGTATAAGTGATCAACTTTCTCTACTTTGTCAGCTTTTTTTTTTAAGTTATCATAAGCTTTTATTTTAGGCACTCTAGTAAGGATGCATTGACGCTTCATTTTTGTTTTCACCTACATTTCTCTGATTGGTAATGACATGCAACACCTTTTCTTCCCAGATTTATTGATATATTATGGACATGTATGCAATTTTACACTGTACAACATGATGATCTGATATAAGCATATATTGTGAAATGATTTTCACAGTATGGTTAGCTAACACCTCCATCCCTTCACAGAGCTAACATTTTTTGGTGTGTGTGGTCATAACATTTAAGATCCACTCTCTTAATAGCTTTCAGTTTTGTCACATTGTGAATTTCGTGTTAATCACCATGTGCATATTGGATCTGCAGAATCTGTTCATCTTATGACTAGAAGACTTTACTCGTTGACTGGCATCTCATTTTCCCTACACCCCAACCTCTGTCAATAACCACTTTAGTCTTTATTTCTATCCATTATGTATAGCGATTGCAAATAAGCATGTGAACAGTGTTCTGTGTCATATGCCATCAGGGAAATAAAACAACAGTGAGATACTACAATTAGAATGGCCAAAATCTAGAACACTGACCGCACTAAATGATGGCAGAGATAGGAACAACAGGAACTCTCATTCATTTATAATGAGAGTGCAAAATGGTACAGATACTTTTTTGGGAGCATGGTAGATACTTTGGTGATTTCTTATAAAACTAAGTATATTCTTGCCATACAATCCAATAACCATATTCTTTGGTATTTACTCAAAGGAGTTGAAAAGTTTTTCACACAAAAGTCTCCACAAGATGTTTACAGCAGTTTTGTTCCTAAAGGTCAAAAACTTGGCAGTAACCAAGATGTCTTTCAGCAGGTGAGTGGAAATGGAATATCTGTTGGAGGAAGGGGACCCCTTCCAGGACCCCAGAGTGAGCTCCAATACTCAGAAATCAATTGTCTGAGGAGACACACCTGCCGACAGAGCAAGAGACTTTACTGGGAAGGGGCCCTCCAGCGAAGAGCAGGAGGATAAGGGAATGCAGGAGAACTTCTCTGCCTTGTGGCTTGCAGTCTCGGGTTTTATGGTGATGGGATTAGTTTCCAGATTTTCTCTGGCCAATCACGAACTCAGGGTCCTTCCTGGTGGTGCAGGCATTGCTCAGCCAAGATGATGCCAGCGAGAAAAATTCTTAGATGTGGTAGGACACCTGGTATCTCCTTTTGACCTTTTCCAAATTCTTCAGTTGGCAGTGGCTTGTTATTTCTGTGTTCCTTCCCAGGACCTTCTGTTGTAAAATAACTCATGTGAATGATTACTATGCTGCCTGGCCAGGGTGAGTGGTTTCAGTCAGCATGTTTCCCTTAACAACTTACCCCTCCCCAAGAGACTTCATACTCAAGATACACTTTGGGAATTGGGGTGGAGGTGTCTTTCTTCTGTAACTTCTTCCATCTGGGCATGGGTATTGTCCTGCCTAACAGAGCAGAAGTCTCTCTCTACCTGATCTGTGCCTGAAACCAGCATTCACCCCGCCTAGTAACAGTAATTTAGCCTGAAACTGTTGGACACATCAGAGATGAAGCAGACAGGGAGCAAACAGGAGGCCTAATAGGGTGGTCATCACTGGTACCCAGAACAGGATGGCAAAATTGGGGTAAGGGTTTTGGAGTGTATGACTTTCTTCTGATTAATTGGTGGTATGGTAGTAGGGTGTTGCACCAGAAATCTTGCGCTCAGCCTGAAGTTACCCTCCTCCAAGTGGATGAGAGCCCAGTTCTGCAGAAGAGCTCAAAGATATTGTTGTGCATATTCCTTGAGTAAGAATGAGGGCCTTGCCTCGATGCTGTGCCACCTCTTGATTGCACCCATTTCTGCGTCCCCTCCCTTCCCTAATCAAGAATTGTTTGAATCTACCCTTTGGAACTCAGGGAAGTTCAAGAAGGCTCAATGAAACCTATATTCTACAAACAAGAAATTGGGGACACAAAAATCCTTTCTTAACTTTCTTAACAGTGCGAGAATTTATTTGGTATAATTCTTCTGCAGTTGGTGGATTGTCTGCTCGGTGACACTATGGTGGGGTTAATGGCGATTTCCCAATAAGACTTATGTCCCATGCTCTGTGACCCAGGTCTGGTACACACAGAGCCCCTGCCCCTGTGGCAGGCCACTGCTGATCCATATCTCCACAGGAGACACTCAAACACTCAAAGGCAGGTCTGGCTCAGTCTCTGTGGGCTCCCTGGGTCCTGGTGCACAGAAAATTTTGTTTGAGCCCTCCGAGTGTTTCTGGCGGGTATGGAGTTTGATTCTAAACATGATTTTGCCCCTCCTACTGTCTTGCTAGAACTTCTCCTTTGCCCTTGGACATAAGGTATCTTTTTTTGGTGGGATCCAACATTCTTTTGCCGATGGTTGTTCAGCAGTGAATTGTAATTTTGGAGTTCTCGCAGGAGAAGATGAGCGCACATCCTTCTACTCTGCCATCTTCCTTGCTCTCTTTAGAGAAGATCGGACAGATGATGACAACGTGTCCCTTTCAAAGGAGGGGTGAGATCACACCATGAGGTCACCACAAGGGATGCAGGGTCCCATGTCCAATTCAGATTTCAAAACAGCCCACGCCAGAACATCCACATACACTGCAGGACATCTGATGGGTTGTTTTTTCTCTCTCTCAATGAGGATCCCCACTCCCCTACCTGCTGGGTATCCTGCCAACTACGCCAACTGTATAGCTGATCCTGTTCAGGACACCAGTTGTCTTGCTGTTCACACTGTTTGCTGAAACCAGGGTAGGCAAGGTGCAAGCTAATAGGCTGGAAGAAGACTTGAGGAGCTGTAGGAACTGCAGACACATTTAGTCTCTCCTGGCTGGCACAGGACAGTCTCTCCTGGCACACAGCCTCTCCCCTGGCTGATGCAGCACCCAGGGCAGCAGCCATAACATAACTATAATGCAGCCATAATGTAGCCATAAGATAACCTCATATAACATAATCTTGATGTCCCTTCAATGTAGCCCCAGTGCAGCAGCAGCCAGGGCTTTCAAGGCAAAACTCATATAGGCGAACTGCACAAAGCAGTCAGTGACCAAGTGAATACTTAATGACGTGCATGTGCAGTGCAATAGGTGGTCTCGGTCATTACACAGCCATGCAAAGCCATTGTTTACAGAACATGGGGTGAGAGGGTGTGAGAGCATGGGGTGAGAGAACCTGACTGGCACCATATTGTTAACTTTCCCACAACAAGTCATGTAGTAATACTTACAAATCTAAATTAACTGGTCTCTAATGGCTTCCTGTAAAAAAAGAAGTGGTAGGTAGAAGAATTAGGTATATTAGGAATGATAAACAGCAGCATTAGCAACCTAATTGAACCCTTAGTGCCTACTTTAATCAAACTTATATACGTATATTCTTCTATTACATGCTGAAATGCAGCTGAGTGTATGCAAATATTAACATGGATCTGTTGGTATTTATTTTTTTTAATAGGAGCTCAGGTATTTTGGTCATATGGAGTACTGAGTCAATTTTTCAGATATGTTGCTACCCAGCAGCAAACCAAGAGTAGTTGCTTAACATGAGACAAAGATTTGCCAAAAGGACTTTTTTTTTTTTTTTTTAAGTAAGGGTGAGATTCTTTTTCAGGCTTTTAAGGAGTCTCCATGGAGTATCTTGATTTTCACAGACTCAACAAGTATCACTGAATCATCTGGGTCATAAAAACAGCTAGACTTCCCCACAAAGAAGACTGAATCAGGTAGAAAATCTTCTTAGGCTCTGGGTCACACTCAAAGATGATAGGTTTATGAGTTCCTTGATAAATAGGTATTCTTCAATAACACACCAAGTGTACATCAAGGCCCAGGAAACACGGATTGTTTTTTAATTGAAGAGGATATGAGCAACAAGTAGGGCTTCCCTCATAAGTCAAGTTGGTAAAGAATCTGCCTGCCAGGGAAGATACCCAGGATCAATTCCTGGGTTGGAAAGATCCTCTGGAGAAGGAAAAGGCAACCCACTCCAGTATTCTTGCCTGGAGAATCCCATGGGCAGAGGAGCCTGGCAGGCTACAGTCCATGGAGTCACAAGAGTCAGACACGACTTAGCAACTAAACCAATCATAAGCAACAAAAACTTGTCTTTGTACTTGAATATCACAAAGTGATACAGACAATTGGAATCCCTGAATACTTCAGTGAGGTTTTGTGAACCAGATGGTTTTTCCAACCATCTGGTGTGAATGTCTTGAACTATGTAGGATATCTACCCTTTTGCTGCTGTGTAAGACCTAGCTGCATGTTGTCAGCAGTACTGTGTGGAATGGCAGTATGACTATTTTATGCCAGAATTGAAGAGTTTACACGATCCTGATTCAAGGTGCTTAGGTGAAAAATATAATCAGTGGACTTTTATTTTATTCATAAAAAACAAACAAGTAAATTAACAAACATCATAGTTGCAGAATCTTAGTCATATACCAGGTACCATAATCAGTACAGCTTTATTCCAGGAAAAAGTCTATGTAAAGAAGAGTAGTTGCAAATTGTGCAAGCTGGTTGAGCTTATGTTTGCAAGATTTCATAATTAGCATCAAATAAAATATTTATTAAAATAAATATGAGCTATTGCACATGCAGCAATTTAATTTAAGCAATATAGCCCTCTCACTGAAGGGCTCAGTGGTAAACAATCCACCTGTCAATGCAGGAGACACAGGTTCAATTGATTCCTGAGTCGGGAAGACCCCTGAAGAAGGAAATGGCAACCCACTCCAGTATTCTTTTTCTTTTCTTTTTGGCAAATTTGATAATTTATTTATGGAAAAAAAGCTAGTTCTGATGAGAAAAAAAGTTTGTTCCTTTCCTTGTAAATATAAAAGAAACTCAACAGGAATTTTAAAGGTAGTATGCCAGAAAATACAACAGTAAATCATAACATAATTCTTTTCAATTAAACAGACAATTTGAACACATGTGTTAAAATACTTTTCAGACTGAATATATTTATCAGCCTATATGATCTGTTGTTCAAATTGGATTTTGATTGTTTTAACCCAACCTTTTATAAGAGCTATCACATCTAGAGATGAAGAAAATAAATTAGATTCCCTCTCCCTTCCCAAAAGATATTAATTTCTAAAGCATGAAAAGCTATGTATCTTATACAAATTAATCAGTATTCTTACAAATGGATGACATTATGCTGTATTTGTGTTGAAGTACTACACAAGAATATATCAGTTGGGTATTTTCAGTCTAATTAGCCTCTTAAGTTATTTAACCCTGGTAAATATATAATAACTGGTACATATTTTGGTACTTAACTCATGAATTGTAGAGAACAAGAAGAAATATATTACAGTAACAGTTTGTATTTGACAATTACTGTGTTGAAAAAAATCTCTTCTATGAACTCTGTGATTTGTTTTGCAGTTGGTCACTCGTAGCAGATCCTTGACTTGATTCTTCCATATCCATGCTTTTTCCAGCCACATTCTCTGACATTTCTTCATCCCCCTCCTCATCATTTCAGTCTTTTGAGATTAGTTCAGTTCAGTTCAATCACTCAGTCATGTCCAACTCTTTGCGACCCCATGAATTGCAGCACACCGGGCCTCCCTGGCCATCACCAACTCCCGGAGTTCACTCAAACTCATGTCCATCAAGTCAGTGATGCCATCCAGCCATCTCATCCTCTGTCATCCCCTTCTCCTCCTGCCCTCAATCTTTCCCAGCATCAGGGTCTTTTCCAATGAGCCAGTTCTTCCCATCAAGTGGCCAGAGTATTGGAGTTTCAGCTTCAACATCAGTCCTTCCAATGAACACCCAGGACTGATTTCCTTTAGGATGGACTGGTTGGATCTCACTGCAGTCCAAGGGACTCTCAAGAGTCTTCTCCAACACCACAGTTTAAAAACATCAATTCTTCAGCGCTCAGCTTTCTTCACAGTCCAACTCTCACATCCATACATGCCCACTGGAAAAAATTAATTTGAGATTGTCTAGCTAATTTAATAGTCAGTCCTTCACTGTAGTGAAGCTTCCTTTTCATTTCAAACTGTCACTTTTTTCCTCCGTCTACAGGTGAGAGGTCAGTATCCTCATCTCCACCGCTTTCTGGTTCTCTAACTTGATACCAGATATGCAGATGACACCACCCTTATGGCAGAAAGTGAAGAGGAACTAAAAAGCCTCTTGATGAAAGTGAAAAGGTTGGCTTAAAGCTCAACATTCAGAAAACGAAGATCATGGCATCCAGTCCCATCACTTCATGGGAAATAGATGGGGAAACAGTGGAAACAGTGTCAGACTTTTATTTTGGGGGGTTCCAAAATCACTGCAGCCATAAAGCTAAAAGACGCTTAAAAGACTTTCCTTGGAAGGAAAGTTATGACCAACCTAGATAGCATATTGAAAAGCAGAGACATTACTTTGCCAGGAAAGGTCTGTCTACTCAAGGCTATGGTTTTTCCAGTGGTCATGAATGGATGTTGAGTTGGACTGTGAAGAAAGCTGAGCACCGAAGAATTGATGCTTTTGAACTGTGGTGTTGGAGAAGACTCTTGAGAGTCCCTTGGACTGCAAGGAGATCCAACCAGTCCATTCTGAAGGAGATCGGTCCTGGGTGTTCTTTGGAAGGAATGATGCTAAAGCTGAAACTCCAGTACTTTGGCCACCTCTTGCAAAGAGTTGACTCATTGGAAAAGACCCTGATGCTGGGAGGGATTGGGGGCAGGAGGAGAAGGGGACGACAGGGGATGAGATGGCTGGATGGCATCACCGACTCGATGGACATGAATTTGGGTGAACTCCGGGAGTTGGTGATGGACAGGGAGGCCTGGCTTGCTGCGATTCATGGGGTTGCAAAGAGATGCCTGAGCGACTGAACTGAACTTAACTTGATACTTCGGTTCGGAGATTTCAGCAGCAGCAGCTGCAGTTCATTTCCAAGCTAAGCTCTCTGGGGTCAGGGCTTCAGCGGTTTCTAAATCACTCAGTGGATCTTCCTCATCACCCACCATACTGTGAGAAGGCGTGCTCGGCTATCTTCACTAAACCCTAGGCTTCGTGTGCTGGATGAGGTCGCCTGGATGTTCATTCCATCCCACTTCTGGGACCTTTTACTCAGCTCTTGTCAACACTCGCCGGGCTGTTCGGCCGAGGCCGCCAGAGAGGAGGTCGTAGAGCTCTTGTTCTTCAGGATCCCCCGACAGGCCGCTGCGAGGCCCTGGAGGCCGCCATTGCCTCCGCGTCGCCTCCGCGTCGCCTCCGCGTCGCCTCCGCGTCGCC
>NW_024070203.1:85593416-85892518 GCF_014754425.2 Oryx dammah | reverse complement strand
TCGCCTCCGCGTCGCCTCCGCGTCGCCTCCGCGTCGCCTCCGCGTCGTCTCCGCGTCGCTGCTCGGCGGCGCCCTCAGGAGGGGAGGGGCTGCGCGCTGGCAGACACTCGCTAGGCGCCCGCCGAGCCGCCCGGGGCCTGAGAGGCCGCACGCGCTGTTGTCCCGCACGAGCGCCACACGAGGACTCGACTGCTCCGGCCTCGGAAACCCTGTGGACAGAGGACCTTGGCGGGCTGCAGGCCATGGGGTCACAGAAGAGCCAGACACGACTGAGAAACAAAACAGCAACCACATTGCAGGAGAGACCGTTTAAATCTACAACGTATAGATATCAATTAGGTCTAACTGGTCTAATGTATCATTTAAAGTTTGCGTTTCTTTGTTGATTTTCTGTTTAGTTGATCTGTCCATATGTGTGAGTGGGGTATTAAAGTCTCCCACTATTATTGTGTTGTTGTTAATTTCCTCTTTCATACTTGTTAGCATTTGTCCTACATATTGCGGTGCTCCTATATTGGGTGCATATATATTTATAATTGTTATATCTTCTTCTTGGATTGATCCTTTGATCATTATGTAGTGGCCTTCTTTGTCTCTTTTCGCAGCCTTTGTTTTAAAGTCTATTTTATCGGATATGAGTATTGCCACTCCTGCTTTCTTTTGGTCTCTATTTGCATGGAATATCTTTTTCCAACCCTTCACTTTCAGTCTGTATGTGTCCCTTGTTTTGAGGTGGGTCTCTTGTAAGCAGCATATAGAGGGTTCTTGTTTTTGTATCCAATCGGCCAGTCTTTGCCTTTTGGTTGGGGCATTCAATCCATTTACGTTTAAGGTAATTATTGATAAGTATGATCCCGTTGCCATTTGTTTTATTATTTTGGGTTCGGGTTTATACTCCCTTTTTGTGTTTCCTGCCTAGAGAGAATCCTTTAGAATTTGTTGGAGAGCTGGTTTGGTGGTGCTGAATTCTCTCAGTCTATGTCTGATGCAGGATATGACACGCTTGGGGCTGACGCGCGGGGATGACCCAGAGAGATGTTGTGGGGAGGGGGGTGGGAGGGGGGCTCATGTTTGGGAACGCATGTACACCTGTGGTGGATTCATGTCAATCTATGCCAAAACCAATACAGAATTGTAAAGTAAAAATTAAAAATTAATTAATTAATTAAAAAAAATAAAAATAAAAAACACAACAAACTAGGGGAAATAACAACAACAAAAAAGAAGCAGACTCACAGATATAGAGAACAAACTAGTGGTTTTCAATGGGCAGATGGGAGGGAGGGGCAGCATAAGGGTAGGAGAATGGGAAGCACAAATTATTGGGCATGAGGCAGGCTCAAGGATGTATTAGTACTGGGAATAGAACAAATGTTCTATAATGACTATAAATGGAAAGTAAGTTTTAAAAACTGTATAAAAGGTTTTTAATAAAAGAAAGGCTATTTAAAAAAAAATAATAAATCTACAACGTAAAGTGCTTCGTGAATATATTGCTGCTGCTGCTGCTGCTGCTAAGTCGCTTCAGTCGTGTCCGACTCTGTGCGACCCCATGGACAGCAGCCCACCAGGCTCCTCTGTTCACGAGAGTCTCTAGGCAAGAACACTGGAGTGGGGTGCCATTTCCTTCTCCATCGTGAATATATCATTATCTCGCTAACTCTCTTGAGTAGTCTCACTTGACCATTTAAAATTTAAATTTGCATCATTAGTTGATAAATGTACACTTAGTGACAAGTGTCGGAGAAGGCAATGGCACCCCACTCCAGTGCTCTTGCCTGGAAAACCACATGGACGGAGGAGCCTGGTAGGCTGCAGCCCATGGGGTCGCGAAGAGTTGGACACGACTGAGCGACTTCACTTTCACTTTTCACTTTCCTGCATTGGAGGAGGAAATGGCAACCCACTCCAGTGTTCTTGCCTGGAGAATCCCAGGGACAGCGGAGCCTGGTGGCCTGCAGTCTCTGGGGTCGCACAGAGTCGGACACGACTGAAGCGACTTAGCAGCAGCAGCAGCAGCAGTGACAAATGTAATTATAAAACTAAAGTTGTGCAGCTGAAAGAGCAGTGCTTTTTTATACTCATCCTCTGCCAGATATTTCGGGTTCACTCAGCAATTCCAACTCATTTGTTTCAGGTACTGCCACACGTTAGAGGTTGCTGCTGCTGCTGCTGCTGCTGCTGCTGCTGCTGCTGCTGCTAAGTCGCTTCAGTCGTGTCCGACTCTGTGCGACCCCATAGACGGCAGCCCACCAGGCTCCCCGTCCCTGGGATTCTCCAGGCAGGAACACTGGAGTGGGTTGCCATTTCCTTCTCCAATGCAGGAAAGTGAAAAGTGAAAGTGAAGTCGCTCAGTCGTGTCCGACCCTCAGCGACCCCATGGACTGCAGCCTACCAGGCTCCTTCCTCTATGCGATTTTCCAGGCAAGAGTACTGAAGTGGGGTGCCATTGCCTTCTCCAACGTTAGAGGTTACAGGTCTATAATTCCTCGGTATCTTTAACAGTTTATATTCTGTCCTATTTCCACCATGGGTAACACTTTGAGATGTAAAAGGTAGAAATGATTAAGAGATATCATTGTTTTTATTTGCAAGCATTATCATGGACGCAAGAGGTATTTCAGGAGCAGTGGTAACAGGGAATCCAGTGTTCAGTCCCCAGCTTAGTGGTCATTAGAGGTAAAACTTTTTTGCAATGCCAAGACTGAGAAATTTTTATCCTGCGGACTGTAGTTAGATTTCCTGATTCCTGGATCCTGGTAGAGTTGAAATGAGTAATTGAGGTTGCAGCTTCTGTATTTCTGGCTTTTGGATTTAAGAAAAGATATGAATTTCCTTGGAAAGCTAGTTCTGTGCTGCTATTCTGGTAGTCAATCCAGAAAGGCCAGCCTGGAGCCTTCATTTTTAGCCATTCCAAAGTATTTGTAAGTATCTAATTGCCTTATTAGATCTCTTTCTTTTATATTAGGTTTAATGGTTCAAAATATATGTAAACAAGTTCTGACATAGCTACATAGATTATCAGCTCCTACAGGATATGGTATATCATGATTTTAAACACTAGTCTTCTTACTGCTCTTAATCAAGCAAATAATCTTATTCAATTTTTATTTTTATTTCTTTTTATGGAACTGATCAGCATAATAGCTTCCTTATATTTTGTTTTTAAATAATTTCATCCACTACTCAATAGGAGCCATGAATATGAAAATGTTTTTGTACATATAAATAATATAAAGAATGTTATGCATTTGAAAATGTGTGCAATATTCTAAGACAAACATTTTACAAATGTCTTCAAATAGACAACCAGTAGGGGCAAAATTTCTAGTAAAGAAAGTTTACAAAGAAGTGTTAGTAGCAGCTGGCCTAGGGAACATTTGCAAGAACATTTGTGCATTTAGACTGGGCCAAAAACACATTTGTTTTGTCATAATGATTGAAATAAACATTTTAATTTAGGTAGAGTTTGAGACCAAAACATGTGTCTCCAAATAAAATAATATTTAGGAAATAAATACTCTTGTAAATATGTTTCTTTACAAGGCAAATATTTTTTTAGTTTTTGACAGTGCAGGTGGTAAGGTACTTAAGTAAGGTGTGGATATCATTCTTCATGCTAGAATAAAGGACTCAGTGTTTTCCTTTTCTACAATGTTTTCCTTATTTTCACTACATTGTAGGAAAAAATGATTCAATGCAAATAATAGATAATAAAATTATAAATAAGATGGATAATATTTATTATTATCTTCATTGAAATGTATTTCTTAAATGTAGTAAAGGAGTCTAAACTTGCTTCACTCATAGTGTTCTGGAAATTTTGGGATATAAAGGACTTTTGATTATATAATATAACGTTTGCAACTGTGTTAAGATCTTAAGTTTAGTTACATTTCAAAATACATGTATATGGTTTTATAAAGTATATCTGCCTATTATATCTATGTTACTTCATGTCATCTGAGGACATTCAGCATATTAGAGCCAGTGCAAGCTGCCTTCTTGGAAGGTGGCTCTTGGAGCTGAACACAGGATTGATTTCCTTAATATGGTAACTGTGGATGAAAGCCTTACTGATTAACAACAATATGCCTTAGGAGAGCACATGAATGTATATGATGGTGATGGTTTAGTTGATTATCCAGCCTGGATGATCTCTCCATTGATGTAAGTGGGTTTAAAATCATCTCTTGGTATTGTGCTCCCGTCAGTTTCTTCCTTTATGTTTGTTAATATTTGCTTTATATATTTAGGTGCATATATGTTTACAAGTTTTACATCTTCTTGGAGCAATTGCTTTATCATTATATAAAGTTCCTTCTTGCCTCTTGTTACAGTCTTTAAGTCAATTTTTTCCAATATAAATGTTGCTATCCCAGATTTCGTTTCATATTCATTTTCATAGGAAACCTTTTTCCATCCCTTCATTTTCAGTCTATATGTATCTTTAACACTGAACTGAGTATCATAGGCAGTATATATGTGTGTGTGTAACCATTCAGCCAGTCTGGGTTTTTGATTGAAACTTTATTTACAGGTAAAATAGTTCTTGATGAAGTGAAGTTCAGTCCCTCAGTCGTGTCCGACTCTTTGCGACCCCATAGACTGGGGCCTACCAGGCTCCTCTGTCCATGGGATTTTCTAGGCAATAGTACTGGAGTGGATTGCCATTTCCTTCTCCAGGGGATCTTCCCAACACAGGCCTCGAACCCGGGTCTCCCGCATTGTAGACAGACGCTTTACCGTCTGAGCCACCAGGGAAGTCAGGTAAGTACTTATTGCCATTTTTTTTCATTGCTTTGGGGTTGTTTATGTAGTTGTTTTTTGCTACTTTCTTTTCTGGCTCTCTTCCCTTGTGATTTGATTACTATTTTAGTATTATTTTGTATTCCTTTCCCATTTTTGAAAAATATAGATTATCTATTATAGATTTTTCTTTTGCGGTTACTTTGAGGTTCATATTTAACAATGGTTATATATACGTAAATTTATTTATTTTAGGTTGTTGATCTTTTAAGTTTGAATTTATGACAACAGCCCTGTATTTTTACTGCCCATTCCCCAAAATGTTTAATGGTCTTGAAATCATATTTTTCATCTTTTTGCTTACATCCCTTTATATTCCTATTTACATCCCTCAGCTACTTACTGTGGATGTGGATGATTTTACTACTTCTGTTTTTTAAATGTTTTACTAACTTTATAAATGGTTGAACTATTACCTTTACTATATGCTTGCTTTCATAAATGAGTTTTTTTTTTCTTTTGTAATTTTCATATTTCTAGTTGTTATCTTCTCTCTTTTGAGTTTGTGGTGAAGAATGCCTTTGAAGGAAAGCGAGGCAGCCGTGGAGGCAGAGTGCTACTGCTGAGTCACACGCAATGGAGGGAACAATCACTGTAGCCTCTCTCTGCCCACACACCAGTGCTGGCACTTAGTAGAGAAGACCCCAGAGATGACGGCCTTTTGAGTGCCCGCTGTGCTAAACAAGAGAGAAGAAACTCAGCCCACGGGGGTGGGGTTTGAGCACCTGATGCACTGATCAATAGAGAAGGACCAAAGGACCAGCCAGGGACGCCAGCCGTCAGACGCTAAAAAAAGCTTCTGACAGTGCCAGACCTTCTGTGCCCTTGGCCACCAGCTTCCCTGTGCACTGGGTATTGTCATGGTCCCCACAATCCAAGCAACCACACCACCTCCACAATTGGTCCTCGCTGGGGCAGAGCTGCCAGAGGCTAGAAAAAATCCGAAAAGCACCATGCCTCCTGTGCCTCTGGCTGCAGGATTCCCTGCATAACCAGCACTATCAGGGTCCCACGATCCAAGGAACAGCATCGCCTCCACAACTGGTCCTCACTGGGGCAGAGCTGCCAGGGGCTAGGAAAAATCCTAAAAGCACCATTTCTCTTGTGCCTGTGACTTCCAGCTTCCCTGTGTACCTGGCACCACAGTCCCTGCATAACGGGTTCCTCCAGGATCCCTGCAATCCAAGCAACCACACCACCTCCACAATTGGTCCTCACTGGGGCAGAGATGGAGAATGCTAGGAAAAACCCTAATAGGCCCACGTCTCCTGTACCTGGGGCTGCTTCCCTACATACCTGGCACTCCCGGGGTCCATACAGGCCTCGTTGCTGCACCACCTCCACACCTGCTCCTCGGTGGGACAGACACCCAGCCTCCAGGGCAGCCTCAGGAGCATATTCCTGTGGATGACCCACAAGCAGAGGTGGGAATAAAGCCACGGTTGAGCTCCAGGGACAGAGTGGCTAAGGAAATGTGCAGTTATTTGCAAGAGGACTTTTCAGTCTTGATCCATTCACACAAGTTACTGACATCATAGGACCCAGAAGGGAAAAATGAGGACCATAAATCCAGGGGCTTCATTCTTCACAGATTTTTCCATCACATATGCTTACATCCACATTCTACCACCACCACCAACAGCAACAAAGTTTGTGTATTCATTGGCTAGAAAATACGCAGAAAGTTCCTAAGACATGTTCATTCTTCATCTTCTTCAATCTGGATGGCACACTGAGAGCTTCAGAGGAAGAATTCAAGAGGTAAGAGGTAAGATCTGGCTTTTGAATGTAATTTTTAATTCCTGTTTAAAACAAAGCTTTATGTTTCTTCACGTTTCCATTAAAATTCAAATATACAAGAGGTTTGATCTCATCTGCCATATGTCAAAAGTTAAAATTATCTGATAGCCAAAACAAAATCATTTTCACAGTCATTTTTTGTGTTACAAATACATTTCTAATAACTAAGCACATATTTAGAATTAAATTCAAAAAGTGAAGCAGTTTAGCATAGATTATCTTAATTGCTTCTAACTGTAATAATGCTTACCAATTTTATAGTTGAGAAGCTAAAGCTCAAAGAGCTTATATTTAATAAGTTCTAGAGTTTATACTGAAATTTTGTTAAGTGTGTTTTTTTACTCACAACACTTTAGAATCCTTCCCATAATGCTGCAAAACAGAAAGCAACTGGGTTGTTTCCACTTATGATTTCCTAATACAAAGTGCTTGAACTGTCATTTTCCATTAAAGGAAAATAATTTTTTTCTGTTTTTATTTATTCAAATTATGATTTATCACAGTACTGCTAAGTCACTTCAGTCGTGTCCAACTCTGTGCGACCCCATAGATGGCGGCCCACCAGGCTCCCCCATCCCTGGGATTCTCCAGGCAAGAACACTGGAGTGGGTTGCCATCTCCTTCTCCAATCACATTACTAGAGGCTAGCAAATGCTTCTAGATAAAGTCATTATTTGTATTATAATCATCCAGAAGTTTTCCATTTTAAACACAGTATGTAAAAATAGTTCTTAAAGGTCTTACATGCCTAGACACTTAAAAACTTAGATGTTCTAACACGTGGAACATCTCATATGTGAACTAAAGAGAGAAATTCAGTAATAAATCAACTGTTCATTGTTATACATTCCTTAGAGTTTAAAATACTTTATGTCTACCCATTTGATTGTCCAAGTCACATTTAAAGGAAATGGATTATGTCTTCTGCCTTCTTACTTTCTCCAAACCACCTCAAGCACTGTTACATACATAATTGTTAAATGAGATTTACAGATGTTTATAGATATGAAAGTTGACCTGCATTCCATTTACCCATCATACACAGAGGATGCAGTTCTCTATTTTAAATGCAGTGAATTCCATGGCGTTTTATAACCACTCTGACTTTTTTCCCCTTAGTCTCCCTTAGCTGGTGCCAATAATTTATCTTATGAGGTTCAAAGTCTTCTGTGATGAAGTACTTATTCCCTAGGAAAGGTGATATGTGGATTTATATTCTTTCTAACTTGTAAATGTATTCTCTGAGAGTTTTTGGGAGGACAGATTTGATAAAGTGATCGAGTGCACCTGGGCTGAATGGAAGTCTAAAAATGCAATATATGTGTGCCAGAGCTGTGAAACGAGCAGAAAAAAGTGAGGAAAGAAAGTTTAAATCACTTTATTTTTTGTCTATATCAATTCCCTCTCATTCTCTCTCTGTCTCTCACTCATTGCATACATTTTTTATGAATTCACAAAATGAACATCAGCATCAAAATCTGCACTTAAGGGAGCATAGATAAAGGTGACTTCTAATTGTTGAACTCACTGCTGGTTTTGATTTTCACAAATTGAATGGCATATCACATATTAATGGTCATTTGCTTACTTAGATTGGCATCCATATTAAATTTGGAATTTCACTGAACCATTTTTGTGAGAGACCAAAACTGCTTCTGTGGCATACACAGGAAACTGGATCAGGGTTGGATACTACATTCTTCTATGTATGAGTAGAAGTATTTGCTGTTCTCTTTTTTCAAGGACCTCTGATGCAATCTTAAAGTATTTCTTTTTAACCCACCTTTTCACACTTCACCATCTAAGTATAAATCATCTGTGCATTTGTGTGTGTTGAACATTCCTGTTGTATACACATTCATTCATAATTCTGAAACTGTACAGCATATGCGGTAATTTGCAATTATAAAGTATTCTTTTTACAAGTATTATAAAGTATTTCCCTACAAGAAAGTGTAGGGAAACTGGAGTTCACTCTCGATGGTGCATTTTTTTTTTTTAAACCAATTAGATGCAGAGCCGAGCAGTAATGAGTTGAACTAATGAGCTTCCCTGTAGTTCAAATGCAAAGTGACTACTTTTAAGGAGGAAGAATGTTAGTCACATTTTTCCCTGACCATCTCTAAGAGAGTTCAGTCCTTTTATTTTACCAAATGAAAATTGAAATCCAGTCTGGAGGAAATTTACTTCCACCTTTCCTCATTGTAGCCTGGAACAACTCGCTCCATTTGTCTCTGACAGCTTAATAAAAAGAAGGATCCTCTGAAAGGTAAAAACACTGAAATGTATTATTACTCTTCCTTTGCAATTTCAAATGATAGCATTAGAGTGTTTTGTTCTTACATGCCATTTTTCTTCCCTGGAACTTAATTGTGTTGCTCCTTTACCATTTATCCATCTGTCACTGTGCACACTTTGTACAATGGATGCCTCTCTTCAACATTTACAGTAACATAAGCAACAGCATTTAAGTGACTTGCCAGAACCACAGCCACTTAGTTGTCAAATCTTTATTGAAAAAACAAATAAACATGATTTCCAATTCTGTGCCCATAAATTACATTGTGTAACCTAATAATCGAAAAATCAATTTAAGTTGTGAAAGGAGCTAGTAACACTTGGCAAAGCGCTTACTCTCCACAGTACCCATGTTGCCTCGACACTATAGACTAAAAATGTTTTGGCTTTATAATAGTTCGAAAGGGATAGCATTCAGTAGAAACTTTACTCTTTTTGTATTTTTTTAAATAAGAAATCTCAAATTATTTTTTATCTTGACAGGATTACCTCTAAGGATGCTGCTGAAAAAGCAGCAGTTAAATAGAATTCTCAGGCCATACAATTTTTCAACCGCCCAGGCCCTGAGGGTCGGCCAGGTTGCCCTCTGCTGCCAGTACCCTCGGAGCCAGTGGTCTTCTAGTCCTGCAATGAGGAGGTCTTAGCCTCGCCTATTCCAGGGCCCCTGCCTTTATTGTGTGCGCATACATCCTTTTTGGTCTGTGTTGCACAGCCCAGGTAGCTCTTGAAGAAGAATTTCATTCCCCTGGGGGCCAGGCTCAGATGAATGGCCCTCTCAAAGTCATCCCAGACTTCCTCCTGTCTGACAGACGTGATGATCATGTCGATGTAGATCAACCAGATATCCGTGTGGCTTTGGGTAGATGGCTGAGCATTTTTCTCAAAAATGGTTTTGACATACTCCGCAGCCCCCAGGTATACTCTTAAATTTTGAATTTTGATCTTTTCCCAGGTTGGCAATACCCTCATGATGCTGGGCAGCAGCACCCCAGCTCCCAGTCAGCTACAGTCATGAGGATGAACAACCAAAGGACAAGCATTCTGTACCTAGATGGCCATTCCGTGTTTCACTTAGGTACAGTTTCAGTTCAGTCGCTCAGTCCTGTCTGACTCTTTGCGACCCCGTGGACTATAGCCCACCAGGCTCCTCTATCCATGGAATTTTCCAGGCAAGAGTACTGGAATGGGTTGCCATATCCTTCTCCAGGGGATCTTCCTGACCCAGGCGTGGAACCCAGGTCTCCCATACTGCAGGCAGAGGCTTTACCGTCTGAGTCACTGGAGAAGCCAGATATATTGGATACATATATGTTAATGAGTGAAATATTCTCTTCTGTTATTGATCTCTTTATCATTATATACTGTCCTTCTTTGTCTTTATTAACTTTGTTTTAAAGCTTGTTTTGTCTGATATGAGTTTTGCTATCCTTTCTTTCTCCTTGTTTCCATTTACAGGAAATATCTTTTTCCATCCACTTTCTTACAATCTTTGTGTGTCTTTCACCCTAAAGTGAGTCTCTTGTAGGCAGCATATTGTAGGTGCTTATTTTTTATTCATTTTGCCACTCTATGTATTTTGATTTGTGCATTTTGTTCATTGGGATTTACAGTAATTTTTGATGTTTGTACTTATTGTTATTTTAAATCCTGTTTTCCAGTAGATTTTATAGTTTTTCTTTGTTCATGTCTTCATTTTGCTTTTCCTTTTGCGGTTTGGTGGTTTATTTTGTATTATGCTAGAGTTCTTTTCTTTTTGATTTCTCTAAATATATTGTGTGTTTTTGATTTGTAGTTACTCTGGTTTATAGGCACATTAACCAATAGCTATATTTACCTGCTTTACACTGACAGTCATATAAATTCAAACACATTTTTAAAAATCTACTTTTTTTACTCCTCTCTCTCACATTTTATGATTATTATTCCTATTTTTAATTTTTATTTTCATTCTTTTTATATTAATTGTAGTCATAATTGCTTTTATAAGTTTTTGGAATATTTCTAATCTAGTTGCCAACTAATTTTTAATGATCTTCAGTTCTTTTATATATTTGCCTTTCTTATTGTAATTTTCCCTTTCTTATACATTCTTGCTACCTTGATAGGTTTAGTATTGCTATGCTCTTTTAGTTTTGTTTTCTATATTTTTTTAGTTAAAAGCAAGTCACTAGATCCTGTCCACTCTCAAGGGAATGGGATTGCATAAGGGTTTGAATAATAAAAATCTAGACTCATTAGAGCTATCTAAAACTCTACCAATGAGGCAAAAATAAAGACTTTGTCAGTACCTACTTTTCTACCCCCTCCCCCAATTTAATCAGTTAAATTAAATTAAAACTTAAAACATACCTCATGAATTATGTATAATAAAGCAAATGTAAAAGGGATTTTAAAATAGAAATGGTAAAAGTATTTCAAAACCAGAAGAAGGAAAAGAAGTTAATAAGACCAGAGCAGCAACTTTTGATGCAAGAGAAAAACTACCTTCTTCTGAATACCTGTATCAAGTATTAGTTCAGACATTTTATATAAATTATAAAATGAAGAGAAATGAACATGAAAACATAAAATCTATATAAAAGACTAATGTTATAAATTCTGGATTAACACATGTTCAGTTTCATTAAAAATTATTTGAAATTGAGTAATTCAATAGCATTAAAATTAAAGGAAACAGATATCACCTTTATTGATAAAATAAGTAAAATAAAACTGAGTTTAATATGTAATTCAATAATTTTTGGATTTAATTGACCTGGAAAGAGTTTGCAAGCAGTAATAGTTTTAATTATTCATGAAGTGAATACAAGCATAGATATAAAGGTACATATGGAAAAAGAGAGGACAGCAGTTTCATGAAAATACTCTAAAACATGATAGTTAATATTATATTTTGTTACCTCAGAAAGTAACCCTGGCTTTTTTTCAACATCCAAAAGACATGATACAGAGCCAATAGCAATTACTCTTGTACTTTTAATACTATTTCAGATGAATTTGTCCAATATAGTATTCCATCTGCCACTTTATCATCCATTTACTGGTTCGACAAATGTTTATTGAGTATCTGGCACTCTTTTAAACATTTTTCTATGTACTAATATTGAGCTTACATTTGTCTCATGTGTACACATTGCTTCTTGTACACCATCAAGAAGAGAAACTGTAAAATAGTTAAAATTATATTCATACTATTTTATCTTTATATAGGTTATATTCATATCCATGCTTAAGTACTTTTACTTACAAAGTAAGGAGCTCTGTTTTAAGTATCATATTTTTAGAACTGAATATACAGCTAAACCTAAAGTAAAGCCAATAGATTATGTGCATCTGAAAAACTGCTGGGTTCAATTCATCCCCAAGTTCATGTACTGTCTAGCACTAGCACAAATGTTTAGTTCTTTCAAACAGTAATTTATGTATTAAATACAAATGCCTGTAAAAAGAAATGTCTACTTTTAGCCAAGTTAACTACATCAGAGCTTTATAGAGATTGAAACTGTAGGCAGTAGCTTAATGGTGTATATGTACAGAAAGGATTTTTTTTAAATATAGGTACAGAAATAAAAGCTTTGGTCCCAAGTAGACACAAAGAGACAGAGAATAAAGCAGAAAAGCTGTCACATGCTTTCTTGATCAGCTAGAATAGCCTTAGCAAACCTACACAAAGGAAGAAGCAACCAAAGAGAAATGTCTTGAAATTGAGGAGGAGAATTGTGTATAGTCATGTGGGAATCATGTCTAGGGACTACTTTACAAAATAGATCATCTATATTTTGAAGCCTAGTTGTCATTTAATAGTAAGAAGATAAAACAACCCTAGGATAATGTTTACTGACTCCTTTTATAATCTACAAAATGGATTAGAATCAATCTGAATATTATTTGGAAGGACTGATGCTGAAGCTGAAACTGCAATATTTGGCCACTTGATACAAAGAGCAGACTCACTGGAAAAGACCCTGCTTCTGGGAAAGATTGAGGGCAGGAGAAGCGTGTGATAGAGGATGAGATGGTTCGTTCTATATGAGATGGTTAGGGATTGAGCAACATTGTTTCAGTAGATGGAAAATGAGACCAGAAGGGTATGAAGGAATTAAGACTTGTTTATAAATTATTTGGAATTTGAAGAAAAGAGGGTAATCTAACAAACTTTATTTTGGATAACTGAATAATTAGTATGAAATATACATGTAATTCAGGAGGAGGAAAATTTTGTTTTGAGTAAAGATATGTTTAAAGCATCTGAGAATCATGCAGTTGGTTACTGATCTACAAGAAAGCAGAAACATCATCTGATTCATTGAATAAAAAAGTCTACTTAATGATACAAGCCTTGGGAATCATTATCTGAAGACATGAATGGAAATACATCCACCATTAGAGTATAAAAAAAGTAAAAATCTACGTGTAGAATTCTGAAATATACTTATCAGTAGAAGATAGTACTAAAATGACTGGAAATTTAGAGGAGAAGAAAAGCATAAGATGATGTCATGGATGACGATAGACCTTCAAGAAATATGGTATGATTAATAGTAACAGATGTCATTAAGAGTAAGATCAGAAAATATACCACAGTTACTAGTGAGAATCATTACTGGCTGTGATAAAAAGGTCCCTAAACAGCTAACTGCACTGGTAGTCTTAAAACAAATATAGAAATACATATTACTGGAAAAAAAAACATAATTGTAAATCAAAGGAGAAAAATTGAATAAGATTTTGAAATGATGATAGTAAAGATATAAGGAATTCACATAGGCTGACATTTCTATGTAATTTATGTAAGCAATGTATGTAGTCATTCAAACCATATGAGAAATAACAACAACAACAAAAGCCTGACAACTACAGAGCTTCATTCAAACCTCATAAGAAATAAATACCTGAGAGACACAGCTTCAGTTTCACAGATATAAAAAGATCCAGAGTTGCTTAAGTTCACCCAACTGGTAACTGACAGAACTAGAATTTTAACCCACATAGATTTTTAGCCTCTACACAACACTCAATTTTGCCACATCTAGTCCATGGGATCGCGAAAGAGTCAGACAAGACTTCCCAACTAAACAACAACAATAAATAAAAGAGAGTAGTGGAACATAAAGCATCTGCTTGTGAATGGAAGAAGTAATTGGGCATGTTCTATTATTTTATGAATCTTCAAAGAATTCAAGGATGTCCATGATGCTTTTTGTGTTAAGTAATTTTAAAGAATATTCTAATAATCAGTAAGACAGTTCAGTCACTCCAGTCACTCAGTTGTGTCCAACTCTGCAACTCCACGGACTGCAGCACGCCAGGCCTCCCTGTCCATTACCAACTCCCAGAGTCCACCCAAACCCATTTCCATTGAGTCGATGATGCCATCCAACCATCTCATCCTCTGTCGTCTCCTTCTTCTCCTGCTCTCAATCTTTCCAAGCATCAGGGTCTTTTCAAATGAGTCATTTCTTCGCATCAGGTGGCCAAAGTATTGGAGTTTCAGCTTCAACATCAGTCCTTCCAATGAACACCCAGGACTGACCTCCTTTAGGATGGACTGGTTGCATCTCCTTGCAGTCCAAGAGACTCTCAAGAGTTTTCTCCAACACCACAGTTCAAAACCATCAATTCTTCACCACTCAGCTTTCTTTATAGTCCAACTCTCACATTCATACGTGACCACTGGAAATAGCATAGCTTTGACTAGACGGACCTTTGTTGGCAAAGTAATGTCTCTGCTTTTTAATATGCTGTTTAGGTTGGTCATAACTTTCCTTCCAAGGAGTAAGCGTCTTTTAATTTCATTGCTGCAATCACCATCTGCAGTGATTTTGGAGCCCCCCAAAATAAAGTCAGCCACTGTTTCCACTGTTTCTATTTGCCATGAAGTGATGGGACCGGATGCCATGATCCTAGTTTTCTGAATGTTGAGCTTGAAGCCAACTTTTTCACTCTCCTCTTTCACTTTCATCAATAGGCTGTTTAGTTCTTCACTTTCTGCCATAAGGGTGGTGTCATCTAATAATCTGACCAGCATAAATCCGTGTGTGTTGCCCAGCTATATCTCATATTTTAGGGTTATTGTTGCTGTTGTTCAGTCACTAGGTTGGGTCCAACTCTTTGAGACCCTGTGGACTGCAGCATGACATCAGTTGGTGATGTCCAGTGTAAAGTCATGTCGTGTTGCTGAAAAAGTATGTTTGCTATGACTTGTGTGTTCTCTTGGCAGAATTCTGCTAGCCTCTGCCCTGCTTCATTTGTACTCCAATGCCAAACTTGCCTGTTACTCTAGGTATCTCTTGGCTTCCTACGTTTGCATTCATATCCCCATAAAAGCAAACAAATTTGAGTCAGTGGTAGTGAGGTGGATGAACCTAGAGCCTGTAATACAGAGTGAAGCAAGTCAAAAATAGAAAAACAAATATCATATATATATATATATAGAGAGAGAGAGAAAGAGAGTCTAGAAAAATGGCATTGATGGAGCTAATTACAGAGAAGAAGTGGAGATGTAGAGAAAGGACATGTGGACACAGTGGGAGAAGAGGGTGGGAACTGAGAAAGTAGCCCTGACATATGTGCACTTATAAATGCACAGCTAGCAGGAAGTTGCTATGTAACACATGGTATCTGGTGCTCTGTGATGACCTAGAGGGGTGGGGCGGGGGAGGGGAGGGAGGCTCCGGAGGGAGGGAAGATACGTACAGCGGCAGCTGACCTGTTCTGTAGTGCACTGTACAGCAGAATCCAGTACAACATTATAGATCAATTTTCCTCCAATGAAAGAAGTGAATTAAAAAATAAAACATTGTGCAGAGGGCTTCTGAAAGACAAAATTTATCAATGACCTAAAAAGAAGTAAATCTGTCAACATCTTTTGTTTTCCTGTGACACTTCACTTTGCATAGATATTTCATAATATTTTAGGCATGAGAATAAAGGATTTCTGCACAGCTCCTTGGAATCTAACTGTTTCTAAAAGACTCTTCCATGCTTACTTTTACGGATGTTTTGAAAATCATTCGTTCACACAAACAGGTACTATTTTTAGGTGTATATTGTGGGCTAAATAACAGTTCCCCAAGATATCCGTGTCCTAATCACCAAAACATGTGATTGTTACTTCATGTGATAACAGGGATTTTAGAGATGTGATTCAGGACCTTGAGATGAACAGCTTATCCCATATTAGCCAGGTGAGCTCTAAAGTTAATCACGGTAGTTCTGTAAGAAGGAGGCAGAGGAGATTTGAATTCAGAGACAGAAGAGGAAAAAGTGATGTTATGATGAAATAGATTTAAAGATGCTATGCTGCTAGCTTTGAAGCTGGAGGAAGCGGTCATTAACCATGAAATGTAAGAACTGCTGCTCTAATTGTTAGAATAACCAAGGAGATGGATTCTCCCCTGAGAGCTTCCCAAAGGAACACAACCAGGCTGGCACCTTGGTTTTGGCCTAGTGAAACTGATTTCGGACTTCAGAACTCTTAGAATTGTAAAAGAATAACTGTTTTTTTGAGGTTAAAAAATATAATAATCTCAATAGATGCAGAAAAAGCTTTTGACAAAATTCAACACTGATTTATGATAAAAATTCTCCAGAAAATGGGCATAGAAAGAACCTACCTCAACATAATAAAAGCCATATAGGACAAACCCACAGAAAATATTATTTTCACTGGTGAAAGACAAAGCATTTCCTCTAAGATCAGGAACAAGGCAAGGGTGCCCATTCTCACTATTATTATTCAATATAGTTTTGGAAGTCCTAGCCATGGCAATTAAAGAAGAAAAATAAATAAAAGATATCCAGATTGGGCTTCCCTGGTGACTCAGATGGCAAAGAATCTGCCTGCAGTGCAGGTGACCAGTTTCAATCCCTGGGTCATAAAGATCCCCTTGAGAAGAGAAAGGCTACCTACTCTGGTATTCTTGTCTGGAGAATTCCATGGAAAGAGGAGCCTGGTGGGCTACAATTTATGGGGTTGCAAAAAGTGAAATATGACTGAGCAAATAACAGGAGAGGAGGATATCCAGATCGGAAGAGGTAAAGCTCTCACTGTTTGCAGATGACGTGATACTAAGCACTTTTTTAGACTGTAGGTCTTGTGATCATAATTTTTTTCAGCTTTTTTATGCTTGAAAATATATTCAATCTACATATTTAAAGAAATTTTTTGTTGCTTAATATTTCTAGGTTGACAAATTTCTCTATGATACTTTAAAGATGTTTCTTCACTGCCCATTTGTGTGGATATTTTCTATAAGATTTCTGTTGTCACTTTTATATTTGGTCCTCTGTATGTAAAGCATATTTTTATCTCTGGCTATCTTTTTTAGACTTTCATTTTTCATTACAGTTGTTCAATTAATCATGCAATTTAACTGTACAATTTAATTATTATGTGCTATAATTGTTTTCATTTTTTACATGGGATTCATTAAGCTGCAGTTCAGTTCAGTTGAGTCGCTCAGTCGTGTCCGACTCTTTGCAACCCCATGAATTGCAGCACGCCAGGCTTCCCTGTCCATCATCAACTCCTGGAGTTCACTCAGATTCACGTCCATCGAGTCAGTGATGCCATCCAGCCATCTCATCCTTGGTCATCCCCTTCTCCTCCTACCCCCAATCCCTCCCAGCATCAGAGTCTTTTCCAATGAGTCAATTCTTCACATGAGGTGGCCAAAGTACTGGAGTTTCAGCTTTAGCATCATTCCTTCCAAAGAATACCCAGGGCTGATCTCCTTCAGAATGGACTGGTTGGATCTCCTTGCAGTCCAAGGGACCCTCAAGAGTCTTCTCCAACACTACAGTTCAAAAGCATCAATTCTTCGGCGCTCAGCCTTCTTCACAGTCCAACTCTCACATCCATACATGACCACAGGAAAAACCAAAGCCTTGACTAGACGGACCTTAGTCGGCAAAGTAATGTCTCTGCTTTTGAATATACTATCTAGGTTGCTCATAACTTTTCTTGCAAAGAGTAAGTGTCTTTTAATTTCATGGCTGCAATCACCATCTGCAGTGCTTATTTGATTATAATTTTTATCAAACTTGAAAACATTTTTCTATAAGTTTGTCACAAAATTTTTATATTTCTCTCTCTTTTCTCTTGTTGAGATCTCCAATTACTGCTGTGTTTGTTTGTTTAGCTTTGTCCCCGATTTCACTCATACTTTTTTCCTTCCCTCTGTTTCATTTTAAATAATTTTCATTGATATGTCTTCTATTTTATTAATGTTTTCTTCCAAAGTGTTTACTCTCATGGCAGCCTCAGCCAGTATATCTTTATTCTAAAATATAGTTGGTTTCATATTCAAGAATTTGATCTGGGTAACTATATATCATCCATGTCTTTACAGAACTTCTTCAGCATATGAAATATAGTTATAATGAGTACCTAGGTGTCTTTGTCTGATAATTCTGACACCTGATACTGTTCTGTTTTAGATTTAATTATTTTTCTCATCACAAGTCTTGTTTGTCTGTTTCTTTGCATACCAGATAGTCCCGGACTGAATGTAAATTTTATCTTTTGGGTAATAGATAATTTTGTGTTCCTACAAATGTTCCTAAACTTTGTTCTGGAACTCAGGTTACTTGGAACATTCTGGGGCTGGAACATTACTTGACTTTCTGGGGTTTTGTTTTTGCAACTTTTTAGCAGGCACCTGAGAAGAATTTAGTAAATGACTAATTATTCTCAATTACTGAGATAATACCATTCTCCATTTTCTACTCAATGATATGAGTTTTCAGGTTTTTTAATCTGGCTGATGGGAATAGTTGATATTCTTTGCCTTCAAAACTATTCCTTTAATTCAGATACTAATTCTCCCAGAAAACTTTTCCCTGGGTTTCATATAGTTTCCTCAAGGGTGAATGTGTTTCCATATTTCGTTTAATACTCAAGAGAGACCCTCTGCAGATCTTCAGTTCTCTCTACATGTAGCTGTCTGTGCTCTGGTATTGCTTTGTGAACCTGGTCACCTTGGTGTCTTGAGCTGTCAGTTTCACCCCCTCAACTTGGCAAAAACACCTGGCTTCCCTTGAGTTCCATGTTCTTTACGCTGGTCTAGAAATTCCCTCAGGGGAGTAATCTGGGATGTGTTTCTTTTCAGGGAGTACTGTCCTTCTTTGTCTAATATGCATAATACTGAAAGCCATTGCCTAATATACTTTGTCTGATTTCTTGGCTGTTTCAAGTGGAAGTAAAAATTCAGTCCTTTTATACACCTTAGTCTATGGTTTTGAATGTTCATTCTTTTCTATACATAGTAGAGGTAATATCAATTCAGTGCAGTTCAGTAGCTCAGTTGTGTCTGACTCTGTGACCCCATGAATCGCAGCACGCCAGGCCTCCCTGTCCATCACCAACTCCCAGAGTTCACTCAAACTCATGTCCATTGAGGCGGTGATGCCATCCAGACATCTCATCCTCTGTCATCCCCTTCTCCCCCTGCAGCCAATCCCTCCCAGCATCAGGGTCTTTTCCAATGAGTCAGCTCTTCACATGAAGTGGCCAAAGTATTGGAGTTTCAGCCTCAGCATCAGTCCTTCCAATGAACACCCAGGACTGGTCTCCTTTAGGATGGACTGGTTGGATCTCCTTGCAGTCCAAGGAACTCTCAAGAGTCTTCTCCAACACCACAGTTCAAAAGCATCAATTCTTTGGCACTCAGCTTTCTTCACAGTCCAACTCTCACATCCATACATGACCACTGGAAAAAGCATAGCCTTGACTAGATGGAACTTTGTTGGCAAAGTAATGTCTCTGCCTTTGAATATGCTATCTAGGTTGGTCATAACTTTCCTTCCAAGGAGTAAGCATCTTTTAATTTCATTGCTGCAGTCACCATCTGCAGTGATTTTGGAGCCAAGTAAAATAAAGTCTTACTGGGAGCCAGCACGGGAGATCCCACCTATGACAAGGTCATGCGGAGAGGCCTGATGGGCAAGGCGAGTCAGGTCTCAAGGGGTCCTCTGTCTGAGCATCTACCCGGAAATCAAAATCTGTCTGTATACTGTCTGCTTACTGTCTGCTATACTATAATCTTCTGACATTACCACCTTTCTCTGGAAAAAGTTAACTTAGAGCTCCAACAAGTCTCCTGCATATAAAAAGAATGTCTCAGCTTAAACCCCTCTGATAGCTTTCTAACTTACCTGACGGGTCTGCCCAGACTTTTACAACTTGTGATTGTTTACGGCCCCCAACCGAGAGAGGCATGAAGCTTAAAGCATCTTAAAGATACAGAGCCTTTTTTCAAAAAGCTAAGAATTATATTGGTAGAGGGTTTTCACTGTTGAGTCAATGACTGCTGCCAGGCCTCCATATTCTTTATCTTTTAGGCACCTGAAAGATATTAATCAATGTAATCAGGATATAGAAAAAGGAATATAGTAGTTTTGATGTTATCAACACTAGACTTTTGAGTTAATTACTTTTCTCTTTGTTATAAATCACTGTACTCCACTGTCCTGTTATAAATTGTTGTGTCCTTGCTATGTAAGAATGTAACTTTATTTAGTGCTTTCTGAGACTGGCACCAGACTTTGGGAAGAACAATACTATTAAGGCAAATAAGTCTTCTGGTTGACAAACCCTTATCAGAAAAGGGCCATAAAATGTTAATTGGCCTTCTGGCCAGAAGATGATGTAAATCACCTAAGACTTGTGTATACAACTAGGTATGCAGAGAGAAATCCTGTTCTCGATAAGAGTCAGGGCTGCTGACGCTGCATAATTTTGTATTATCCATTGATTTCTGTGTAAAATCAAAAGTATAAAAGGCCTTTCAGGACAATAGAGGATGGACCAGTCACTGGAAAGACTGGTTTCCCCCGTGTCTTCTTTACTCTATTTTCAGGCTGAATTCCCCTCTGGGGCATGGAGGCTCTCCGAGTCTACTTACTTGCCCTGGCTTCTAAGACCCAGGAGAGAGGGAGCCTAAGGTGGGGCACCCTCTGCTATTCAAGTGGGCGCCGGTGGCCTAACATAGACAGTGCAAGTTCCTTGTCTTGGAACTTTATTGGTTTCCCACATAAACCAAGTTATTCAGCATCTTTTCTCCACTAAATCTTCCTACTATACTATTTCTTCCTAATCTCTCTTTATATTTCTAAAAAGTAAATTTTTCCTCGCCACGCCATCCCCACTTCAAATTACCCTGGATCCACTGGGGCTGGACCCTGGCAAAGTCTGACACTGTTTCTACTGTTTCCCCATCTATTTCCCATGAAGTGATGGGACCAGATGCCATGATCTTCGTTTTCTGAATGGTGAGCTTTAAGCCAGCTTTTTCACTCTCCTCTTTCACTTTCATCAAGAGGCTTTTTAGTTCCTCTTCACTTTCTGCCATAAGGGTGGTGTCATCTGCATATCTGAGGTTATTGATATTTCTCCCGGCAATATTGATTCCAGCTTGTGCTTCTTCCAGCCCAGGGTTTGTCATGATGTACTCTGCATAGAAGTTAAATAAGCAGGATGACAATATACAGCCTTGATGTACTCCTCTTCCTATTTGGAACCAGTCTGTTGTTCCATGTCCAGTTCTAACTGTTGCTTCCTGACCTGCATATAGGTTTCTCAAGAGGCAGGTCAGGTTTTTCATCTCAAAAGAGCTCATGTTCCATTTGTTGTTGTTCAAATTTTGGATATCATCTTTATCATTATTTTCAGAAAAAACAGCAGCCCAATTAACAGCTTTATGTAATTTTTAGATTGTTATTATGGGTATAATTGATTATTCAGATATGTATTTATTAGTTTATGTTTTATAGATTAGTTTTATTTGTTCTTAGAATATAAAAATATACTTACTTTCTATTTTCATGATGTACCTCATTCAAATCTAAAATATATTTTTCATATGTTTTCATCATTACTGTCATTACAGATAGGTGCATGTGTTTATCTCTGGGCTTTCTATTTTGTTCTATTGATCTATATTTCTGTCTTTGTGCTGGGACCATACTGTCTTGACGACTGTAACTTTGTAGTATAGGACTTTAGCTTTATAGAATAGACTGTAGTATAGTAGTATATTTTCTGAAGTCAGGAATGTTAATTCTTCCAGTTCCATTCTTCTTTCTCAAGATTGCTTTGGCTATTCGAGGTTTTTTTGTTTGTTTGTTTCCATACAAATTGGGAAATAATTTGTTCTAGTTCTGTGAAAAATATCATTGGTGGCTTGACAGGGATTGTGTTAAATCTATAGATTGCTTTGAGTAGTATACTCATTTTCACTGTAGTATACTTTGGGTAGTATACTCATTTTCCAATCCACAAACATGGTATATTTCTTCATCTGTGTGTGTCATCTTTGATTTCTTTCATCACTGTTTTATAGTTTTGCATAGGTCTTTAGTTGATTTTAGGTTTTATAGGTCTTTTCTTATAGGTTTTATATAGGTCTTTTGTTTCTTTAGGTAAATTTATTCCTAAGTATTTTATTCTTTTTGTTGCAATGGTGCTTCCTTAATTTGTTGCTTCCTTAATTTCTGTTTCTTTTTTCTCATTGTTAGTGTATAGGAATGCAAGGGATTTCTGTATATTAATTTTATACCCTGCAACTTTGCTATCTTCACTCATTAGCTCTACTAATTTTCTGGTGGTATCTTTAGGGTTTTCTATGTAGAGGATCATGTCATCTGCAAACAGTGAGAGTCTTACTTCTTCTTTACCAATCTGGATTCCTTTTATTTCTTTTTCTTCTCTGGTTGCTGTGGCTAGAATTTCCAAAGTTATGTTGAATAGTAGTGGTGGGAGTGGGCACCCTTGTCTTGTTCCTGATTTCAGGGGAAATGCTTTCAATATTTCACCATTGAGGATAAATTTGCTGTGGGTTTGTTGTATATGGTTTTATTATGTTAAGGTATGTTCCTTCTACTTTCTGGAGAGGTTTTATCATAAATGGCTGTTGGATTTTGTCTAAGGCTGTCTCTGCATCTATTGAGATAATCATATGGTTTTTATCTTTCAGTTTGTTAATATGGTATACCACATTGATTAATTTGAGAATACTGAAGAATCCTTACATCCCTGGGATAAAGCCCACTTGGTCATGATGTATAATCTTTTTAATATGTTGTTGGATTCTGTTTGCTAGAATTTTGTTGAGGATTTTTGCATCTATGTTTATCAGTGATATTGGCCTGTAGTTCTTTTTTGTGATATCTTTGTCTGGTTTTGTTATCAGGGTGTTGGTGACCTCATAGAATGAGTTTGGGAGTTTTCATTTTTCTAGAAGAGTTTGAGTAGGATAGATGTTAGCTCTTCTCTAAATTTTTGATAGAATTCACATGTGAAGCCCATCTGATCCTGGGCTTTTGATTGTTGGAATATTTTTTATTACAGTTTCAATTTCCATGTTTGTGATTGATTTATTCAGATTTTCTATTTCTTCCTGATTCAATTTTAGAAGGCTATGACTTTCTAAGAATTTTTCCATTTCCTAATGTCATTACAGATATAGTCAATTTGTAATTGATCTATTAACATTTTTTAAATTTCTTACTTTGTATTTCTACCAATTTACTCTTACATGTCTAGTAATTTTTGTCTATATATCATGGTACTATGTTGATCAGGATTAAAGTTTTTTGATTGTTTACTGTACTGTTTAGTACAGATTTATATTTTGCAACTCCACAAGTTCTCCAAATTTAAATTAAAAGAATAAAGGTAAAACTTGGCAATGATTCATTTCAGCAAGTAGCCTTAGAAGATTAGGGTGAGAACCATATACATCGATGCTAGGGAAATCTACTTTGTTTTCCAGTTCTTAGCAAGGCTGTTTGCATCTACTGGTGCTCTGTAGCTTCTTTCACAGCATCATATTCATTTGGAATACTTCAGCATACTCTTCTCAGGAGTGACCTATATTTCATTTCTCTATGGCTTCCTTCATCCTATTCTGCCTAGTATTATTTAAATACAATAGTATTTAAGTAAGAACCATCAAGTAATCCTTCTTAGTTTGCAAGACAAGTGTACATTTCCCTTTATCTTTTCTTGATAATGGAATGCACACTTGATAGGGAATGGGAATAGGTGTTAAATTTGACAGAGTCATATTCCTGCAAGTAAAGTTACCTGCAAGGTTCCAGCAGATACTAGTGGCTGGATAAAGAGAGCTGTTGTGTGTTAGGGGCTTCCCTGGTGGTTCAAATGGTAAAGAAACTGCCTGCAGTTCACTCCGTGAATTGGGAAGATCCCCAGAAGAAGCGAATGGTCCAGTTACGCCCAAAACTCCAACACATTCTAGTGGCTGGTAAACACAGCTATTACCTAACTTATTTGTACCTTATATTCTTCATCTGTAAAACTGAACTGTTATTTGTAGTTATAGCATGATGGTTGTATAATGGCATATACTTACTGTCTGAAAAACCCTGAGAAATAGAATATTTGAAACACTGGTATAGTATCAATTTTAAGAAAATTTCTTCGCTTATGAATGATTCAATATCTTGTACTTTTAAATCAATTCTTAAAACATTGACAAACTAAGCATATAGCTAAGGAGAAGATTAAAATGCTTAAGTTTGTAACAAATTAAATTTAACTCAAATTTACTAGACTTAATTTCTAGGGGAAAATTAAGAACACAATATTGTCTAGTCTCTCTCTCTCTCTTTTTTGTTTTGTTTTAACCATGAGATAAAGATAATAATAATTAGCTCATAAGAACACAGCATGTAGTAAGTGCCCCATAAATAACAGCCATTATTACATAAAGGAATGAAGACAGTACTCATAGCAGTACTATTAAAATGTTGCAAACATAATTTCAGAGATTCTGGACTGTGCTTTTGAGGAACACAGTTGGTAGTTCCATTTGGAAAGAAAGCTCTTTGTTTAAAGAGGGAATTTTTGTTTGTTTTCTTTCTCTTTCTTTTTTCTACTTAACGTGTCTGATTACTAAGTTGTCTAAATTTTAATATTTATGCTTTTAAATCTTAACAAGTGTCCATCCTTTAAAAATCTCTAACTTAATAATTAATTGTACATGCAATATATTGAAGAGAGAAGTTTAGAATGAATTTCCAACTTACCTAAGTATTCACAAAATTACCTGTAGTTCTTTAGAAAGTTTATTGTCATGGTTTTATATGCTTCTCCATTGCATTTAAAGTTTTGATTGCTTTCTTCAGTTCAGTCGCTCAGTTATATCTGACTCTTTGCGACCCCATGGACTGCAGCACACCAGGCCTCCTTGTCCGTCACCAACTCCTACAGTTTACTCAAACTTGTCCATTGAGTCAGTGATGCCATCCAACCATCTCATCCTCTGTCATCCCCTTCTCCTCCTGCCTTCAATCTTTCCCAGCATCAGGGTCTTTGCAAATGAGTCAGCTCTTCGCACGAGGTGGCCAAAGTATTGGAGTTTCAGTTTCAACATCAGTCCTTCAAATGAACACTCAAGACTGATCTCCTTTAGGATGGACTGGTTGAATCTCCTTGCAATCCAAGGAAGTCTCAAGAGTCTTCTCCAATACCACAGTTCAAAAGCATCAATTCTTCAGTGCTCAGCTTTCTTTATAGTCCAACTCTCACATCCATGCATGACCGCTGGAAAAACCATAGCCTTGACTAGACGGACCTTTGTTGGCAAAGTAATGTCTCTGCATTTTAATATGCTGTCTGTGTTGGTCATAGCTTTCCTTCCGAGGAGTAAGCGTCTTTTAATTTCATGGCTGCAATCACCATCTCCAGTGATTTTGGAGCCCGCAAAAATAAAGTCAGCCACTGTTTCTACTGTTTCCCCATCTATTTCCCATGAAGTGATGGGACTGGATGCCATGATCTTCGTTTTCTGAATATTGAGCTTTAAGCCAACTTTTTCACTCTCCACTTTCACTTTCATCAAGAGGCTTTTTAGTTCCTCTTCACTTTCTGCCATAAGGGTGGTGTTATCTGCATATCTGAGGTTATTGATATTTCTCCCAGCAATCTTGATTCCAGCTTGTGTTTCTTCCAGCCCAGTGTTTCTCATGATGTACTCTGCATAGAAGTTAAATAAACAGGGTGACAATACACAACCTTGACGTACTCCTTTTCCTATTTGGAACCAGTATCTTGTTCCATGTCCAGTTCTAACTGTTGCTTCCTGACCTGCATACAGATTTCTCAAAAGGCAGATCAGTTGGTCTGGTATTCCCATCTCTTTCAGAATTTTCCAAAGTTTATTATGATCCACACAGTCAAAGGCTTTGGCATAGTCAATAAAGCAGAAATAGATGTTTTTCTGGAACTCTCTTGCTTTTTCCATGATCCAGTGGATGTTGGCAATTTGATCTCTGGTTCCTCTGCCTTTTCTAAAACCAGCTTGAACATCTGGAAGTTCATAGTTCACATATGCCTTCTTAGCATAACACAATAATTGCACTTGGTAAAAGTCTTGTACACAGTTCCGCTAATTGATTAAAAATCATTTTTTCCAAAGGCCATATTCCAGATGGAGGTTTTCAATTCACATCAAAGAAAAGTTCCCTATATTTTTGGAATTTTATAATTAAAAATGGAATTAAGTAGAACAGAACTTAGAAAACATTGATCGAGGTTTTACTAAGATTCTAAGCTTGTCACTATAAATTTAAAAATTAGTTTCTTTACCATGTACTAAAATATAAAAGATAAGGAAATAGTAACTGAAGAAAATTAGATTTTACTTGAAACTCATGATTGGTCTTTATTTCCAACCTGCTATGTTCTCAGACAAAAGAAACTAAAAATAAAAATAACAGCAATATTCATCATACTTAAATAACTACAAAAATTACTTTTAAAATATAGCATTTTCTCATATATCATGAAAAATGCATAAATTCAATTTTTTTAAAAGTTCTATGTGTTCTGAAAGAAAAAATATATTCATTAATACAATCTTTTTGTACACAATCAGGCAAACATTTTCTCCTCTAGAGTATTTGATAAGTAATAAGAATTCCTTCAACCTTGAGCACAAAATGGAAACCACGAGAAAGGTAAAGTTATAAAGCTGTCAGTAAGCACTGTCCATTAATTCCTGGGAACATGGCAATGATTGATACTCATCTGTTATTTTGACCCATATCCTTCAGAAGGATCTTAGTAACCTTAGCTAGTAATGTCCAGTTGGTTTCTATCTTGTATCAGAATTTATTCACCATTTTATAGTCATCATGAAAGCCATTTAATTTCAACATCTATTCTTTCAGGAGTGTCTCCCAAAACCTTAGTAGAAGTCTCATAAAACACTAACATCCTTATTAAAAACCTGACTAAATCCAAGGGTATAGATCTCATATATCAATATGACAATGTAACCCACTAGGGGAAGGAAGTAGAGGTCTGAACGACAAAAAATAATTTGATTTACACTGAATTAATTGACTTCTTTATTCTGAATTTAATTTTCACTCAAATATTTCCCTTCTAATAAATAAAGTTCTATCATATTATGTACTTAATAATACTGGAAAAATATGTCTTACATTTTCTGATTTGTATTTTAGGTGAAAACAGAGAAAGCAAATGAAATAATTGCAGTCCCACATTTTAACACTAAAATTGTTTGTTTTCTTATCTAGAAAGTTTTAAAGACAATTCAATCAACAAAATGTCACAGTTATTCTTATTTGTCAGCTTATAGAGAGTCAGTGTTCATCATTTCAGCAGAGAAATTTGGGTTTTGTAATCCCTGCCATTTTCTTAAATATTTTAGAAAATGCATTTTAAAGTCATTTGAAGTTTAAAAATAACCTTGATTTTGCCCACTGTGATATAAACTGAAGTAAACTCTTATCATACTTCTGCTTTATCTTTCTCTTTGACATTGGCTCCTTCTGTATTACTACTTTTAATGGTTATTTCCTTCATTTGTTATTCTAGTATACTTCTAGGAAGCTCTGTTTAATGATAGCAAGCCCATGACCTTCAGGGAAATTAACAATTCCATCCCTCTTCTGGATTCCATTTCTTAAAATTAATGCTTATAAATTCTTCACTGCCTTCAGATTTAGTCATTATTGTATGTGGCACAAAGCCAAGTTATGGTGAAATATTTCGTTCACCTATCCCAAGAAACACACAAAATCAGGGGGAAAATATTGAAGCAACAGACAATTGTGGTTTCTTTGAGAAGTCATAATTGCATCAATAATTGTTCCCTACAATGTTAAAAGCAATCAGATTCTGAGCAGAATTTACTTTTATATCTGGCCAAATTAGAATGTAGTTACCAAGAAGAAATATTGCTTACATCTGTTTCTTTCCTAAATTTATTGTGACATTATATAAATACCAGCTTACTTTGAATAGATGAACATAATTATTTATATATTCCTGCTTTGAAAAAAATTCTACCATAATTAGGATATATTAGGTTGGATTCAAATCATAGTGTGCTCAAAGCATTTTTGAGTCATATTTTGATCCCTTGGATGAAACAAAAGTCTTTTGGTATTATTTTAAATCATTTGACAGATAAGCAGCAGGACAAATTCTGCCACAATTAAGAATGAACACATTGTAAAATGAGCTGCAACCAGCCATCTGTACATAATAAACACCACCTATCCTCTAAAATAATCAGCCCTTCAATTATCCATTGAAACTTGGACCTAAATTCTCCAATAATATGTCTGTTACTTGTTACCAACCAGTTCTAAAAGTATTCCTTTTATAACAAATTATAAATGTGAAAAGCAGACATTAAACAGAGTACAATTTCCTCTGCAAAAACAGTATTGTGCTTTGAAAGAAGAATCTTTTGCTAGATGATTTTGAAAAGAAAATGGAATACTATCCTACTGTAAATATTGAAAACATTGTTTATTTGGTTTGGGAAGAAAACCTTTAGATGTTAGAATCATTGGTATTACTGTTTTCCTAATAATGACTTTGCAGTCATTTTGAAATAATTATTTTGATAGACAGGTACTCCTCATCTACAACCCACCCTAAATTTATATTCCAAGATTTGGCAAAGTTAAAGGTCTGGCAATCTCATCCTGGCTTCACATTCCTGGTATTTTCAATGAGCTAACGGAAATTGCAGCATATGGTATACTTTGTCACACTCTTAGGTGATTTCATCTGATCTTCATATTATTTCTCAATACTCTTTTCATTAGTTTGTTATTGAATATTCTGGTAGGTGTGGTACTGAACTCAACTCTGTGGAATGAGCAAAACTAATCCTGAATGCATGCTATTTACCCCAAGGGAAATATACACTAAGGTCACTGCTTTGAAATACCCTTCAAGACAGAGAAACAGTTCATGATTCCCTAGAAAATGGAAATAGCAGCATATGCAGAAGATAAATCTCTAATATTTAATGAAAAATAAAAACTATATTTTTATTTGATAAATTTTTCTGTTTTACTGTAGAAGTTTGGTAATATATGAAGAAAAATTGGGATTCATTTCCTGCTTTTTCTTTACTCAGAAACTATGAATGTTATCAATATGGGTTGAGATTTATATTCTCAGCTAAGCATTCTGTATATTTTAGACTTTATTTTTATTCTATAAACTAGAATAATTGGAATAAAACTTGAACTCCAGTTACATAACTCTCTGCAATTTGTTGGTGCTCCTGAGCTCTCAGGAACACCAACAAATGAAATGGTTTCTTTCTTAGTGTTTTGTTAAATTTGGCAAATATCTTTGCACACCCATGGTGTGTCAGGCAGTTTGTTATGCACTGTGAATACCATGCTAAATAAAATAGACCCAGTTGCTACCACCGTGAAGCTGATGAACAGAAGAAAAGAAACACACAAATAACTACAATTGTGGCAAGTGCTATCTGAATAAGAGTGCAGGGTATACATATTTGGAAGAAAGAGGTAAAAATCCAGGGTGATTCGAAGGTGGGGGGACAGCGTCGGCGTCTTTGGAAAAATACATATTTAATTACAGATATATAGAGAGATTAGAAACGGATAGTGTAGTAGGAGAATTAGTGGAGAAAAGAGGCTGAATTCAGCCAGAGAAACGGGAGCAAGAAAGAAGCGACATGGTGGAATCAGTCTTTCCGGAAACTGATCTGATTTCTTTATTTTTGGGTTTGCTTATATACCTTTGGAACACATAGGGATGAATACAGAGTCACGCGGGGGTCTTAGGGATATTACATCATCTTCTGGCCATGAGTGAGACCTGCTGACATTCTATGATCCTTTCTTTCTGATAACCAAAAACCTTATTTCTTCCAAGGGTGCTTTTTCTTAAACCAGGCACCACCCTCCAAATAAAGTTGCATTCTTATAGGATGAGGGTGTAGTGAGTTACAATCAAGAAAGGAATTTATTTAACCCAAGGTTAACATGATTAATCTTAAAGGTTAATACTTATTTCTCCTGTATGCTTAAAGGTTAATACTTATTTCTCCTATATGCTAGTTATATTCGTTATAAGGGCAGGGAACATGAAGATTTAGCAGCAAACATCAGCCCAACAAATGAAAATCCTTTCACCAATGTTCCCCTTAAGATCTATCTAGTCTTAAGATAGTGATCAAGTTACATTTTACATAACAAGGACACAGTGATTTATAACAAAGCACAGTGATCTATTACAAGAGAAAATCCATTAACTCAAAAAGTCTAGTATTGCTAACATCAAAAACTACTATATTTCCTTTTCTATATTCCAAATACATTGATTAATATATTCCCAGGTGCCTAAGGATATGGAGGCCTGGCGGCAATCATTGACTCAATGATAAGAAAAAGCCCTATGCTAATTAAGATTCTCAAAATACTCTAAAACTCTCTGTGCTGTTTATGGTTGAGAGGTAGTAAACAATCATGTGGCAGAAGTATGGATAATCCTGTCACACCAGCTAGTCTGTCAGCAGAGAGGTTTGACCTGAGACATCCTTGTCCCACCCAGAGCAGGGAATTAGCAGCAATTATTGACACAACAAATGAAAAACCCTTCACCAATATAATTCCTAACCAACCCACTATACTAATAATTTCTAACTCCCCAAAAGAATTTGCCTTTAGTAAGTCTAAAACATCTCGTGCCTGTCAGATTTGGAGGCTGTAAACAATCACATGTGGCCGGACGAACCTATACAGGCGGGCTAGATAACCTTCAGAGGAGTTCGTAAGCTGAAACACTCTTGTCACGCCCAGGAATTTTTATTGCCTTGGAGCTGCACGTTTACTCCTTCTCCGAGAGAAACGGTTATGGGGGAGAGCATAAAACAGACTGGTTTTGGGGTAGATGCTCAGGAACAGGGGGTTTCCTGAGGCTTGATCACGCCTTTGCGTATGCCAAGCCTCCTTCCTCATGACCTTTGCCATGGGCGGAGTTCCTCACGCTGGCCCCCAACAAAACGACCAGCAACCGTGTCTCAAAATCCAAGCTACTCTAATTAACTATTAAAGCTAAGAACAGCTTTTGTCAAAGAGTGATGCATATCAGTGGAAATGATATACATGGGTGATCAGTAAAACAAGAAGTACTCATGGAAATGACGTTTCAAAAGAAGCTTAACCAACACTTGTAGGAAAATATTTCATTCATTGTATTAGTTTCCTGGCTGCAGTAATAAAGGATCACAATATAGTGGTTGAAACAGAAATGTCCTGGCTCACAGTTCTAGATGAAGGAAGTCAAAGATCAAGCTATCTAGTTTGGCTCCTTCTGAGAGCCATGAGACAAAGTCTATCCCATGCTTCTCCCTCATCGTCTGGTAATTTGTTGTGACCCTTTGGTATTCTCTGGCCCAGTTCATCACCTTCACCTCTGCCTTCATCTTTCCTTGCTGTCCCTGTGTATGTGTCTGAACCTAAATTTCTCCTTTTTATATGGACAGCAGTCATGTTGGCTTAAGACACCATCCTACTCCAGTTTGACTTCGTCCTAACCAATTATATCTGTAACAACCCTATTAATATCCCTAACCAAGTCATAGTCTGAGTTAATGAGAGAGTATCAGCATGTTGATTTTGAGGAGGTACAATTCAACCAATAACACTCATATTTGTAAATACCATTAAAGTATTGCACTGTTAATTCAATGTTGGCAGCAGCATGAAGGAGTGACTCTCACACATACTGGTAGAATTTGATATTAGCGATTTGTGTTTATAAATGGCACTTGGGCTGAAACTATCAAAACTTTAAAATGTGCTCGACTTCTGCTTTAGGAATTCCACTTCTAGAAATCTATTAATACCTTGTACAAATACATGAGTGAACAAAGATTAATACACAACTGAAGAAGTAAAAAATCTATGTTTTCTTGAACTCACCCTTAAGTATTTCATATTTTAGGCTATTATAACTAATTTTTTTAATTTTCAATTTCCTTTTGATTATTTTAAAAAACATTAAATGGAAATGCAGTCAAATTTGTATATTGACCTTGTACCCCACAACAATGCTAAGCTCATTTAATCTTCCTTGAAGGTGTTTTTGTGTATTCTTTAGGACTTTCTATAGAGAAGAATATGAATGAAGAAAATTTTATGTTTTCTTTTCCAATATGCCTTTTATTTATTTAACTTAGTGCACTTTCTGGGACTTATAGTGGGGAAAAAAAGGGTGAAAGAAATATTCTTGCTTTTTGTCAGTTCTAAAGAGAAAGCACTGCATTTTTTAAAACCATTAAGTGTGATGCTAACTGTAGTTTCTTACTGTTTTGCTCTTGTTCTTTAGGGTTTATTTGTGGATGCTATTGAGAAAGCCTGAGATCAGTTTATGAGGATGCCCTCATATTCTTAATTTGCTAAAGTTTTTTTTTTTTTAATATGCATTGAATGGTTTACATCTATTGAAATTATTATATTTTAAATTTTTTCTCTTTTCTTTTTACTTCACTAATACAGTGAAAGACATGTACTGATTTTATTTACTTTTAGTGTACAAGTGAGATCCTTTATTTTCTATTGAGGTATAATTGACATTGTCCTTTTATACAGTTCATGAGGTTCTCATAGCAAGTAAGCTGGGGTAGTTTGCCATTCCCTCCTCCAGTGGATCATGTATTGTCAGAAGTCTCCACTGTGATCCATCCATCCTGGGTGGCCCTACACGGTATATTTCATAGCTTCCCTGGGCTAGGCAAGCCCCTTAACCATGACAAGACAGTGACCTGTGAAGGGGAGAGACCTATTAGACACTGAAGAGATTAAGAAGAGATGGAAAGAATACAGAGAAGAACTGTACAAAAAAAGATCTTAATGAACCAGATTACTACAATGGTGTGGTTAGTCACCCAGAGCCAGACATTCTGGATTATGAAGTCAAGTGGGCCTTAGGAAGCACTGAAGTTAATAAAGCTAGTGGATGCAATGGGATTCCAGTTCAGTTCAGTTCAATCACCCAGTGATGTCTGACTCTTTGTGACCCCACAGACTGCAGCACGCCAGGCTTCCCTGTCCATCACCAACTCCTGGAGCTTGCTCAAACTTATGTCCATCAAGTCGGTGATGTCACCCAACCACCTCATTCTCTGCCATCCCCTTCTCCTCCTGCCTTCAATCTTTCCCAGCATCAGGGTCCTTTCCAATGAGTCAGTTCTTTGCATCAAGTGGCCGATGTATTGGAACTTCAGCTTCAGCATCAGTCCTTCCAGTGAAGATTCAGGACCTTTAGGATGGACTGGTTGGATCTCCTTGCAGTCCAAGGAACTCTCAAGAGTCTTCTCCAACACCACAATTCAAAAGCATCAATTCTTTGGCACTCAGCTTTCTTTATAGTCCAGTTCTCCAAAATCACTGCAGAAGGCGACTGCAGCCATGAAATTAAAAGATGCTTGTTCCTTGAAAGAAAAGTTATGACCAACCTAGACAGTATATTAAAAAGCAGAGACATTCCTTTGCCAACAAAGGTCCATCTAGTCAAAACTATGGTTTTTCCAGTAGTCACGTATGGATGTGAGAGTTGGAATTCCAGCAGAGCTATTCAAAACTCTAAAGGATGATGCTATCAAGGTGTTGCATTCAATATGTCAGCAAACCTGGAAGACCCAGCAGTGGCCCAGGACTGGGAAAGGTCAATCCTCATTCCAGTTCCCAAGAAGGGTTGTACTAAAGAATGTTCTAACAATGGGATAATTTCACTCATCTCCCATGCTTAAAATTTTGCATGCTAAGCTTCAGTATTATGTGAACCAAGAACTTCCAGATGCCCAACCTGGGTTTAGAAAAGGCAGAGGAACCAGTTCAAACTGCCAACATTTGGTGGATCATAGAGAAAGCAAGGGAATTTCAGAAAAACATCTGCCTCTGTTCCATTGACTTTACTAAAGCCTTTGACTGTGTGAATCATAACAAACTGTGGAAAGCTCTTAAAGACATGGGAACACCAGACCATCAGACCATTAAGACCCAACAGTTATAATACTGTATGGAACAGCTGATTGGTTCAAGATCGAGAAAGGAGTATGACAGGGCTGCCTGCTGTCACCCTGCTTGTTTAACCTAAACACTGAGCACATCATGAGAAATGCCAGGCTGGATGAGCCACAAGCTGGAATCAAGATAGGTGGGGGAAACATCAACAACCTCAGATAAGCAGATGATACCACTCTAATGGCAGAAAGCAGAGGAACCAAAGAGCTTCTTGATGAGGGTGAAGGAGGAGAGTGGAAGTTCTGGCTTACGACTAGATATTAAAAAAAAAAAAAAAAAAACTAAGATCATGGCATCCGGCCCCATTACTTCATGGCAAATAGAAGGGGGAAAGGTGGAAATAGTGACAGTTTTCCTCTTCTTGGGCTCTAAAATCACTGAGGATGGTGACTGCAGCCACGAAATCAGAAGATGATTACTTCTTGGCAGGAAAACTGTGACAAACCTAGACAGTATGTTGAAAAACAGAGACATTACTCTGCCAACAAAGTCTGTATAGTCAAGGCTCTGGTCTTCCCAGTGGTCAAGCATGGTTGTGAGAGTTGGATAGTAAAGAAGGCAGAATGCCAAAGAACTGATACCTTGAAACTGTGGTGCTGGAGAAGACTCCTGAGAGTTCCTTGGACAACAAGGAAATTAAACCAGTCAATCTTAAGAAATCAACCCTGAATACTCATTGGAAGGACTGATACTAAAGCTGAAACTCCAGGAATTCAGTCACCTGACGTGAAGAGCCAACTCATTGGAAAAGTCTCTGATGTTGGGAAAGATTGAGGTCAGAAGGAGAAGAGGGAGTCAGAGAACGAGATGGCTGGATGGCATCACTGATGCAATGGACATGAACTTGGGCAAACTTCAGGAGATGGTGAAGGACAGGGAGGCCTGGTATGCTGCAGTCCATGGGGTCACAATGAATCAGATATCAGTGGGTGACTGAATAACAATATATAATAACATTATACTACTTTCAAACATACAACATAATTCAATATTTACATATTTACATATTGCAAAATGATTTCAATAAATATAGTTAATATTTGTCATCATAGTTACATTTTTATTCCTGGTGACAAGAACTCTCCCTACTCTCATAGCAACTTGCAAATATTCAATATAGTGTTTAGTTGTACCTTACATCCCCATGATTTATTTACTTTATAAGTGGAAGTTTGTACCTTTTGACACCCTTCACCAATTTTGCTCTCCTCTTCCCTCACACACACTCTGCTCCCTGTATATATGAGGTTTGGAGGAGTTTTCATTTTGGGTTTTTGTTTGTTTGTTTAATTTTAACTCAAGCATAGTTGATTTACAGTGTTGGTTAGTTTCAGGTGTACAGCAAGTGAATCAGCCTTATATATATATAACTCTTTTTTAGATTATTTTGCCATACAGAACATTACAGAGTATTGAGTAGAGTTCCTTGAACTAAGAAGTAGGCCTTTATTAATTATCTATTTTATATATAATAGTGCTTCCTTGGTGGCTCAGATGGCAAATAATCTGTCTGCAATGCAGGAGACCTGGGTTTGATCCCTGGGTCAGGAAGATCCCTTGGAGGAGGGCATGGCAACCCACTCCAGTATTCTTGCCTGGAGAACTCCATGGACAGAGGAGCCTCGTGGGCCACAGTCCATCGGGTCACAAAGAGTCAGACATGGCTGAGAGACTGAACACAGTGCATTTATGCCAATCCCAATTTCCTAATTTATCCCTCACCCTTCTTTCCCTTTGGTAACTGTAAGCTTGCTTTCTAAAACTATAACTCTATTTCTGATTTTTAGATATGTTTGTGTGTGTCCCTATTTTGAAATTCCACATATAAGTGATATCACATGATATTTATCTTCTTTTGCCTGACTTACTTCACAGGGTATGACGATCTCTAGGTCCAGCCATGTTGCTACAAATGGCACTGTTTTATCCTTTTCAAGGCTAAGTAATATTCCATTCTATGTGTATACCACATGTTGTTTACCCATTCCTCTGTTTAAGAACATTTAGTTTGCTTCCATGTCCTGGCTATTTTAAACCATGCTGCAATCAATATTGGGTGCATGTATATTTTTCAATTATTATTATTATTTTTGGTATATGCCCAGGAGTGGGATTGCTGGATCATATGGGAATTCTTTGTTTCTTAAGGAAACTCCATATTGTTCTCCATAGTGGCTATACTCATTTACATTCTTTCTAACAGTGCAGCAGGCTTCCTTTCTCCACTGTGTCTCCAGCATTTATTGTTTTTAGATTTTTTTTGATGATGACCATTCTGCCTAACAAAATGTGATACCTCACTGAGTTTATCATTTGCATCTCTCTAATAATTAGTGATGTTGATCATCATTTCATGTGTTTTTTTAACCATTTGAATATCTTCTTTGGAGAAATGTCTGTTTAGATCTTCCTTGCAATTATTGATTTTTTTTTATATTGACTTCCATGTGCTGTTTGTATATTTTAGAGATTAATCCCTTATTGGTTTCTTCATTTGTGAATATTTTCTCCCATTCTGAGGTTTATTTTTTTCATTTTTTTAATGATTTCCTTTGCTATGCAAAAGCTTTTCAAGTTTAATTAGGCTCCATTTATTTATTTTTGCTTTTGTTTTCATTACAACAGAAGCTGGCACTAGTGGTAAGGAATTTGCCTACCAGTGCAGGAGATGCAAGAGATGTAGGTTTGATCCTGGATTGGGAAGACTGCCTGGAGTAGGAAATGGCAACCCACTCCAGTATTTTTGCCTGGAAAATTCCATGGACAGAGGAGCCTGGTGGGCCACAGTCCATGGGGTCTCAAAGAGTTATGTACAACTGTGTATGTCAAGAAGCTGGATTGAAAAATATCCTGCTGCAATTTATGTCAAGGAATGTTCTGCCTACTTTTTACTAGAAGAGTTTTATAGTATTCAGCCTTATATTTAGGTCTTTAATCCACTTTGAATTTATTTTTGTTTGGGGTGTTAGGGTATGTTCTAATTTCATTCGTTTACATCTAGCTGTCCAGTTTTCTCAACCTCACTAATTGAAGAGACTGTCTCTTCTACACTGTGTATTTTTGCCTCCCTTGTTAGAGATTAGGTAATCATATGTGTGTGAGTTTCTCTCTGAGCTTTGTATCCTTTTCTGTTGATCTCTATTTCTATTTTTGTTCTGGTACCATCAGTTCAGTTCATTTCAGCTCATTTGTGTCCTATTCTGTGACCCATGGACTACAGCACTCCAGCTTCCCTGTCCATCACCAACTCCCGGAGCTTGCTCAAATTCATGTCCATCGAGTCGGTGATGCCATCCAACCATCTCATCCTCTGTAGTACCCTTCTTCTCCTGCCTTCAATATTTCCCAGCTTCAGGGTCTTTTCCAATGAGTCAGCTCTTCACATCAAGTGGCTGAAGTATTGGTGTTTCAGCTTCAGCATCAGTCCTTCCAATGAATATTCAGGACCGATTACCTTTAGGGTTGACTGGTTGGATCTCCTTGCAGTCCAAGGGACTCTCAAGCGTGATCTGAAACACCACAGTTCAAAAACATCAGTTCTTCAGCACTCAGCTTTCTTCACAGTCCAACTCTCACATCCATACATGACTACTAGAAAAGCATAGCTTTGATTAGATGGACCTTTGTTGACAAAGTAATGTCTCTACTTTTTAATATGCTGTTTAGGTTGGACATAGCTTTTCTTCCAAGGAGCAAGCGTCTTTTAAATTTATGGCTGCAATCACCATCTGCAGTGATTTCGGAGCCCCCTAAAATAGAAAAATCCAGTACCATATTGTCTTGATTACTGTTACTTTGTGCTATAGTCTGAAGTCAGGGAGGCTGATTCGTTTTTGCTGCGCACTGAGCTTTATGGCTGTTTCAGTGGGGTTTTTTTTTTTTTTTTTTTTTTTTGCTTTGAAACAAAGAAAAAAGGAAAGAAAAAATACAACAGAGTATACACTATTTTTCTTTTTAATAGAAAATATGAACATTTGAATTATTGAATTTTTTAAAGTGTATTTAAGTGCCTTTTTATTAACATGTATTACATGTTAGAGTAGTCAAGGGTGGGTGAGGGGCACAGATCTCTATTGTCTTCCAAGACCCTGTAGATGGGTGTGTTAGAAAAGAAACAAATGGAATATGATAAAAGGAACTAATAAGATAGGTAAGTTTGGAAATGAGATAAGCCAACTATAGTTGGCTCTGTGTGTCCAGAGAAGTTTTATTTGTATCAAAACTAGAGATTATTTCATATTTGGGATTTTCTTAAAGGATACCAATGATTGTAATAGACTAAGAGAAAATAAATACATACATAACATATATATGTTTATGTGGGTGCCATCACTTTTCAGATTATAAAGATAGGAAGTAGTTATAGGAACTCTCTTTTATCCATAGGGATTCTAATGTTCAAAGTATATTATTTGTTGATATATTTGGCTCTCACTTGTGAGCAGTCAAAAGTATGCCTGTAGCTATACATACCCATAAAATGAACATACATTTAAATATATGTTCATGCATTCAGTATTGTACATTATATCTATAAAATGAATATGTGTTCATTTATGCATGTTCATCTTCAATATAATACATATATATTCATTTACAAGTATAAAGATTCAGAGGATTAGAAAGTAATGAAAAGATTATGTTCTGAAGACAAAATTTGTACTTTAATCACAGTTTCATTGTTTACTCAACATGAGTACCTCATTTTTGTCCCTTAGCCTCAGCTTTATCATTTGCAAAAAGTGAATAGTAGTAACTAAATAAATCTATAGAGTTGTAAGAGGATCAAGGTGAACAGAAGACTCACTAATCGATAACCATGGAAGAGGATTATTTGACTCTTTTGTGTATTGGTTCATGAATCGATTAACCCATTCATTCAAATAACCACATTGTCATTCTCTCTTGAAATATTTACTACTTCCTTTAATTAAAAATTCAAAGTTGGACTAAGTAAGTTCTCTTCACCAAGAAACTTTCATTTTAAAAAGAACACATTCATTTGGACAATTTTGAACTTGCACTCTGGGTCCTTCTTTTTCTTCCCATTTTGTGTATGTAGACCCAACCTCAAACTTGGTCCATTAGTCAACCGTAAGCTAAATTACACAAAGATAATAACTGCTTGCTTTGATGAAATATGATTATATCATTCAGACACAAAACTTTATAGGCTTTAAATCTTATGAGATCACAGTTCCATGCTCAGAGATTAGGGCTGTCTCCTAAACCAATAAAGAAATGTTTCTATGCCCAAGAAGAATAGAAATTGATGATCAAAAACAGTTTTTAAACTTAAATATAGATCATTAGTTATTTAACAGAAAGTGAAGATAGTTACTTCAAAAGAAGCTGAAATTATGACTTCTCAATAAACCATAAAATGTAAAAATTTGAACTTGAATTATAGCCAAAAGTGTATACAGTGAGCTAGAAGTTAATAGAGGTTAAGATAATAAAATATGGTCATTTAACTATTCAGTACCCAGAAACTATAAAGGCTAACCTGTTGGAAATTCAATCCTGAAGGGTTATATAAAGTATTTTAATTAATACTCATTAGTAGTTTTTTAAAATGTCAGATGTATAACCTACTTCTTATCTCTTTTTGTAGGTTTTCTCTTAATACATATAATTCTAGCCTGCTTTTTCCCCTTGCTTTCTCTCTGCTTTATCAAAATCAAATGTGAGTCAGCTGACATTACATTGTACACATTAAGATAATTTCCTTTCCGTGAGATATATCAGAGCTACTTTGCAAAGTAATAGATTAAATTACCACACTGCTTATTTTCTATCTTTAATTTGTATATTTGCAAGACCAATTTTGCCAAATTTATTTCTCAGAAATTGATTTTTTTTCTATTAGAAATAAAATAAACCATATAGTTATCTGTCATTTACTTTACTGTACTTTTATGGGAATCTGATACAGAGTGGCAGCCCGGATGTTTAGATAAGATAACAAAATATATCATTTGGCCTCCTAATTTTTAATAAAACCACATCTACAAGCTGATGAACCCTGATAACCTGAAGTAGAGTATGACATTTTCCAACAAATTATAAGTTTAGCTTTTCAAAGACTAGCTTAAAGGATGTAGTTTATTTCCTCAAGTGTACTTTATTGGTCAATAGATGGATAGAGGTGACTTCATTACAGCCTTAGGGTCCAACTATTCAGTTTTCCTGAAAATTTCGTTTACAGAAAAATAAAAAAAAGGAAGTTTTCTTATACAAAATAATTACATTTAAGAATTATTTTCTTGCATTGTTTGAGAAACTTGGTAAAGTGATTCTCCCTTATATGTCTTATAGATTTGCCAGTTGAAATTCATGTCATAATGTAATAGAATATATCTCCAAGCATGACAGCAATTACCCCTAAGATAGGCAGCTCTATTTTTCAAAATATTACTCAGAAATTTCAAAATATATGTTGACTGTTTTATAATTTTCTAATTATGGGGGCAGGAGGAGAAGGGGATGACAGAGGATGAGATGGCTGGGTGGCATCACCGACTCGATGGACATGAGTTTGAGTGAATTCTGGGAGTTGGTGATGGACAGGGAGGCCTGGTGTGCTATGATTCATAGGGTTGGGTTGCATAGAGTTGGACATGACTGAATGACTGAACTGAACTGAACTGAATTATTTCTTCTAGTTTGGGTTATAGAATTGGGTTATAGATTATAGAAATAGAAGCTTAGCAGAACAGGTTAGAAAAGGGAAATTTTTACCCAAGATAATAAATATGTTTTTGTATAGGCAGTCTAGTATAACATATAAATCTCTTTATAAATTGTCTGTTGTATATTGACCTAACCTCTTCTACCATATCTTATGAAATATTTTGGACTTATTTAAATATAGGAGTCAATTGACTTTAAATTCTTATGTTGTTTATCTTCCACTGCCACAAAATCTCTTTGAGGATAAATTGTATATTAAACCATGAATAATATTTGGCTAAAATATAATATACCGTGACTGTGTGGATCACATAAATTTTGGAAAACTCTGAAAGAGATGGGAATACCAGACCACCTGACCTGCCTCTTGAGAAACCTATATGTAGGTCAAGAATCAACAGTTAGAACTGGACGTGGAACAACAGACTGGTTCCAAATAGGAAAAGGAGTACGTCAAGGCTATATATTGTCACCTTGCTTATTTAACTTCTATGCAGAGTACATCATGAGAAACGCTGGGCTGGAGGAAGCACAAGCTGGAATCAAGATTGCCAGGAGAAATATCAATAACCTCAGATATGCAGATGACACCACCCTTATGGCAGAAAGTGAAGAGGAACTAAAAAGCCTCTTGATGAAAGTGAAAGAGGAGAGTGAAAAAGTTGGCTTAAATCTCAACATTCAGAAAACAAAGATCATGGCATCTGGTCCCATCACTTCACGGGAAATAGATGTGGAAACAATGGAAACAGTGTCAGACTTTATTTTGGGGAGCTCCAAAATCAATGGAGATGGTGATTGCAGCCATGAAATTAAAAGACGCTTACTCCTTGGAAGGAAAGTTATGACCAACCGAGACAGCATATTAAAAAGCAGAGATATTACTTTGCCAACAAAGGTCCATCTAGTCAAGGCTATGGTTTTTCCAGTGGTCATGTATGGATATGAGAGTTGGACTGTGAAGAAAGCTGAGTGCCGACGAATTGATGCTTTTGAACTGTGGTGTTGGAGAAGACTCTTGAGAGTCCTTTGAACTGCAAGGAGATCCAACCAGTCCATTCTAAAGGAGATCAGTCCTGGGTGTTCTTTGGAAGGACTGATGCTGAAGCTGAAACTCCGATACTTTAGCCACCTCATATGAAGAGTTGACTCATTGGAAAAGACTCTGATGCTGGGAGGGACTAGGGGCAGGAGGAGAAGGGGACGACAGAGGATGAGATGGCTGGATGGCATCACCGACTCGATGGACATGAGTTTGAGTGAACCCTGGGAGTTGGTGATGTACAGGGAGGCCTGGCTTGCTGCAATTCATGGAGTTGCAAAGAGGTGGACACCACTGAGCAAGTGAACTGAACTGAATCCTTTCATTATTTAAAGAACGACTACTCTGAAAAGTATTGTTAGAGGAATGAAAGCATAAAATAAAAAACCCAATAGCCAATTAGTTTTGGTTGACTTTACTATATTGCATGAATTAGTATTTGAATAATCTAATTGTACATTGAGTGTATTTTACAGTAATTTACCACATGAGTTTTTCTTTCTTTTCTTTTTTTTTTTTTTTTTTTTGGCCAGGCTACTTCTCTCAATGTACTCATGTTAAGCCAGCAATTGAAGATTGACTTGAACAATGGTTGAAGATAAGGAACAGGCACAAAGAACCAGATATACAAATGCATAGGTAGACAAGTTAAAATAGCCAAAGAAAATATTTTAATTTTATAGAAGAGCTTAAAATAATGAGTAACCCTAGATTCCAGAAATAAAGAAGATAATCAATCCCAGATCACTGTTTTCCAAGGATTCAATATACTACCAGTCATGAAGAATGAAATTCCTTACTACTGGGTCTATTAACGTATGCCAAAGTAAAGAAAGAGAAATGGTATACTTGGACATGATTTGGAGTTCTTTTGAAAAGAAAACAAGAAATCAATTAATTTCACAGTACAAAGTATATGCAGTTTATATGAAGTAGTCTGGGGAGTCAGATAATCCATATACATAAATTAACTTTCATGGAAATAAATAGACTAGCTCTCCCATACTATTAGAAGTTTCATTTGCAGTAGTTTTTTAACCTGTTTTTCTGTTAATGATGTTTACTAACACCAGAATACATTTGAAGACCTAATGCTAGTCAATAAAGTCTTGCCTTGATGATAAACCACTTATTTTCATTAAACTTATGAAATTTGGCTATCCGCCCACCCAGCCCCTGGTTGTTAGGTAGAATGTTTACATATATGTCCTTCACTGATGAGAATGTTGTTGCCTGTCAATGAGAAGTAAGTTCTTTACAAACTTTACGTTTTTATACATAAAAGATTATTTAATTCTCCAGCAATTTAAAAGATATTCTTAGATTATTTTAAACATATCTGCAGCCACAGAAATGGTTTATGGGGTAAAAGTTATCAAATATGCTCTCCTTCTCAAATTTTGTTTTCTGTGGATTCAGTTATTTTCATGTAGATCTGGAGGATTGGTTGAGAAGGCTAAGGGAACACCTATAGGAAGGTATGGGGAAATTTCTGTGACAAGCTTCTCATAAGAAAAGAAAAAGTTAAAGTAAACAAAATATACTTACAAACACTTAGTGATAGACTGAAGCCATCATGGATGTCAGCACCATATTGAATTAATTAATGTTAAGAACACAGATGAGTTTTTAAAAAGTCATTTTACTTCAAAGAAAAAAAAATAAAATAAAAATTAAAAGTCATTTTAGAGATGCATGATGTAGTGAACCCTCATAACTCTGAATCAAGCAAAAGTGTTGGTAAAAGTAATTGATCCTTGAAAAATGTTGCAGATGAGCCTATTTGCAAAGCCTATTTGCAGAAATAGAGACACAGACATAGAGAACAAATGCATGGACATCAACACAGGAAAGAGGAGTTGGGATAAACTGGGAGATTGGGATCGACATGTATACACAGAGGCAGTAGCAGTGTTAGTCGCTTAGCCGTGTCCGACTCTAGAACCCCACGAACTGTAGCCCGCCAGGCTCCTCTCTCCGTGGGATTCTCCAGGCAAGAATACTGGAATGGGTTGCCATTCCCTTCTCCATAGGATCTTCCTGAACCAGAGACAGAACTCAGGTCTCCTGCATTATAGGCAGATTCTTTACCATCTTAGCTAGAGGGAAGATCTATATATACACTCAGTTCAGTTCACTTCAGTCGCTCAGTCGTGTCCGACTCTTTGTGATGCCATGGACTGTAGCCTACCAGGCTCCTCTGTCCATGGGATTTTCCAGGCAATAGTACTGGAGTGGATTGCCACTTCCTTCTCCAGGGGATCAGCAATGATTTTGGAGCCCCAAAAAATAAACTCTGACACTGTTTCCACTGTTTCCCAATCTATTTCCCATGAAGTGATGGGACCAGATGCCATGATCTTCGTTTTCTGAATGTTGAGCTTTAAGCCAACTTTTTCACTCTCCTCTTTCACTTGCAAGAGCCTTTTTAGTTGCTCTTCACTTTCTGCCATAAGGGTGGTGTCATCTGCATATCTGAGGTTATTGATATTTCTCCCAGCAATCCTGATTCCAGCTTGTGCTTCTTCCAGCCCAGCGTTTCTCATGATGAACTCTGCATGGAAGTTAAAAAAGCAGGGTGACAATATACAGCCTTGACATACTCCTTTTCCTGTTTGGAACCAGTCAGTTTTTCCATGTCCAGTTCTAACTGTTGCTTCCTGACCTGCATATAGGTTTCTCAAGAGGCAGGTCAGGTGGTCTGGTATTCCCATCTCTTTCAGAATTTTCCACAGTTTATTGTGATCCACACAGTCAAAGGCTTTGGCATAGTCAATAAAGCAGAAGTAGATGTTTTTCTGGAACTCTCTTCCTTTTTTGATGATCCAGTGGATGTTGGCAATTTGATCTCTGGTTCCTCTGCCTTTTCTAAAACCAGCTTGAACATCTGGAATTTCACGGTTCACGTATTGCTGAAGCCTGGCTTGGAGAATTTTGAGCATTACTTTACTAGCGTGTGAGATGAGTGCAATTGTTCAGTAGTTTGAGCATTCTTTGGCATTGCCTTTCTTTGGGATTGGAATGAAAACTGACCTTTTCCAGTCCTGTGGCCACTGCCAAGTTTTCAGCGGGCATATTGAGTGCAGCGCTTTCACAGCATCATCTTTCAGGATTTGAAATAGCTCAACTGGAATTCCATCACCTCCACTAGCTTTGTTCATACTTTATATGAAATCAATAACTAGTGAGAACCTACTGTATGGCACAAGGAACTCTACTCAGTGCACTGTGGTGACCTAAATGGGAAGGAATGCAGAAAGGGGGATATATGTATTCTTGTTCAGTCACACCGTCGTGTCCAGCAGGACTGCCGCAAGCCAGGCTTCCCGTTCTTCACCATCTCCCGGAGTTTGCTCAAACTCTTGTCCATTGAGTCGATAATGTCATTCAACCATCTCATCCTCTGTCAGCTCCTTGTCCTCCTGCCCTCAATTTATCCCAGCATCAGGGTCTTCTCCAGTGAGTTGACTCTTCCCATCAGGTGGCCAAAGTATTGGAGCTTCAGCTTCAGCATCAGTCCTTCCAATGAATGTTCAGAGTTGATTTCCTTTAGGATGGACTGGTTTGATCTCCTTGCCCTCTAAGGGACTCCTAATAGTCTTATCCAGGATCACAGTTCAAAAGCATCAATTCTTTTGCACTCGGCCTTCTTTATGGTCCAGTCCTTATATCTGTACATGACTACTGGAAAAACCATAGCTTTGATAATATGGACCATTGTTGGCAATCTGATGTCTGCTTTTTAATATGCTGTTTAGGTTTGCCATAGCTTTTCTTGCAAATTCTCAACCACTGAATCACCAGGGAAGTCCAGATACATGTATACATTTAGCCGATTCACTTTGCTGTATGGCAGAAACCAGAACAATATTTTAAAGCAACTATACTCCAATAAAAATTTTTAGAAAATAATCTACAAATGATCTTTTGTTTGTTTGTTTAATCATGGGCTGATTTTCTCATTGCTGTAAAATAACTGCTATATAGAGAATTTAAATAGAAATTTGAAAGAGTCTATTTGGAAGTCTCAAACTTAACATAAAACAAAGTCTAGCTTCTTGACACTCTAAATTATTGATACCCTTATACAACCCAAATCTGCAAGAAACACCATCAACCAAACTGCTCAAATTTTGAAGAGTTGTTGAGTTGGCTCTTTTATCTTACCCAAGCTATCAAATCCATAAGCAAATCTTATTATTTTTGCCTTCAGTGTGTCTCTAAGTTCAATCCACTTCTGCTCATTTCCATTGCTAAAACCTATGTTCTAGTAGCCATTAGAATTTTTTTCCTCAAGGACTGTATGCAATAGCTTCCTAATGATCTCTAGCTTCTGTCTTTCCCCATGAATTCTCTACTGAACAGCCAGTGTAGTCTTTTAAAATAATAAATCCCTTTATGCTACTCCCTTGCTCAAATTCTCATGCTAAATGTAATCCAAGCTCCATAACATGGCCAAAACAAAAGACCTTTCATATTTTTATATTCCTCTGAACATTGCATAAATTTAAGTTTATATTTATGTATAAGTATACTGTGTAAACTCCATTATCTCAGTCATTAGAAGTTTGACTTAGGTGGTAGTAGATATGCATCATTCCTTTACACATTCATTCACTTCCTTTGACAATACCAACAAAGCAGAGACATTATTCTGCCAACAAAGGTCCTTCTAGTCAAAACTATGGTTTTTCTAGTAGTCATGTATGGATGTGAGAGTTGGACCATAAAGAAAGCCGAGCATCTAAGAATTGATACTTTTGAACTGTGGTGTTGGAGAAGACTCTGAGAGTCTCTTGGACTACAAGGAGATCAAACCAGTCCATTCTAAAGGAGATCAGTCCTGGGTGTTCATTGGAAGGACTGATGCTGAGGCTGAAACTCCAATACTTTGGCCACCTGATGGTGCTGGGAAAGATTGAAGGCAGAAGGAGAAGGGGATGATAGAGGATGAGATGATTGGGTGGTATCACCCACTCGATGGATATGAGTTTGAGCAAGCTCCAGGAGTTGGTGATGGACAGGGAAGCCTGGAGTGCTGCAGTTCATGGGGTCACAAAGAGTTGGACACAACTGAATGACTGAACTGAACTGAACTCACTTCCTAGTAATTTTTTAATGACTCCTTTTGGATGAGAATTTTGAGACAACTTATATTAATTATATGTAAACATCATCATGCTTTTTCAAACATAAAGTAATATTTATCTGCTGCTGCTGCTGCTGAGTCACTTCAGTCGTGTCCAACTCTGTGCAACCCCAGAGACGGCAGCCCGCCAGGCTCCCCCATCCCTGGGATTCTCCAGGCAAGAACACTGGAGTGGGTTGCCATTTCCTTCTCCAATGCATGAAAGTGAAAAGTGTAAGTGAAGTTGCTCAGTTGTGTCCAACTCCTAGCGACCACATGGACTGCAGCCTACCAGGTTGCTCCATCAGTGGGATTTTCCAGGCAAGAGTACTAGAGTGGGGTGCCATTGCCTTCTCTGAATATTTATCTCCATATGCCTATAATAACCCCTACATTTGTAATACTCTTATTTTAAGGTTTGTTTTGTCAGATATGAGAATTGCTACTCCTACTTTCTTTTGATTTTCATCTTCTTCCATCCTCTCACTTTCAGTCTGTATGTATCTCTCAGTCAAAAGTTGGTCTCAGGTAGACAGCATATATATAGGTCTTGGTTTTGTATCCATTCAGCCAGTCTATGTCTTTTGGTTGGAACATTGTATCCATTTCTATTTAAAATGATTACTGATATATACATTTCTACTGACATTTTCTTAATTGTTTGGGCTTACTTTTGCTTTTCATTATTGTTCATTTTATTGTATTGTAGAGGGAGGTGGGAGGGGAGTTCAGGATTGGGAACACATGTACACCCATGGCAGATTCATGTTGATGTATGGCAAAACCAATACAATATTGTAAAAATATGGCAAAAAATAATAATGAAATTTCTAAAAGCTTTCTCTTTCTTTGGTTTTAATGAATGAAATGTGCCTACATGCGGTTTTCTATCAGTCTTATTTGGACTTAATTGAACTTTCTCAATACATACTTATTGATTTTGATCAAATTTGGAGCATATCTACCCTTTACTTATTCATATATATATATATATATACACACACACACACACACACACACACACACACACAGATACCTAAGCATATATATGGTGCATCACTTAAACAACCTATATTGGTGGACATTTTCATATTATCTCATGGACCCAAAATGGTGTGATTTCAGGCAATCTAATCTCTGCACCCTTACTCCTAACTAGCATCTATATTTTTTTCTGGTAAGTATGTAGTGCCTTATAAAATGATTCTTACATATTTTTAAAATTTATCCTATTATTCTGTAAGCTCTGTGAGGGTGGATGATTTCTTCCTCTTTATTTTAATCAAAGTTATTTATTATCCTATAAAAACTTGAATGAGTATTCATATCAGCTGAGTTTTGAGATTAAAAGTTTGAGATTAAAAATTCTGATGGAAAATTCTCTATTTTAGAATAAAATGCAGCAGATAAAAAGTTGAAAATTGTATCAGTTCAGTTCAGTTCATTTCAGTCACTCAGTCGTGTCCGATTCTTTGCGACCCCATGAATCACAGCATACCAGGCCTCCCTGTCCATCACCAACTCCCGGAGTTCACTCAGACTCATGTCCATCGAGTCGGTGATGCCATCCAGCCATCTCATCCCCTGTCGGCCCCTTCTCCTCCTGCCCCCAATCCCTCCCAGCATCAGAGTCTTTTCCAATGAGTCAACTCTTCACATAAGGTGGCCAAAGTACTGGAGTTTCAGCTTTAGCATCATTCCTTCCAAAGAAATCCCAGGGCTGATCTCCTTCAGAATGGACTGGTTGGATCTCCTTGCAGTCCAAGGGACCCTCAAGAGTCTTCTCCAACACCACAGTTCAAAAGCATCAATTCTTCAGCGCTCAGCTTTCTTCACAGTCCAACTCTCACATCCATACATGACCACAGGAAAAACCATAGCCTTGACTAGATGGACCTTTGTTGGCAAATGTCTCTGCTTTGCAATATGCTATCTAGGTTGGTCATAACTTTTCTTCCTAGGAGTAAGCGTCTTTTAATTTCATGGCTGCAATCACCATCTGCAGTGATTTTGGAGCCCCTCAAAATAAAATCTGACACTGTTTCCACTGTTTCCCCATCTATTTCCCATGAAGTGATGGGACCAGATGCCATGATCTTCGTTTTCTGAATGTTGAGCTTTAAGCCAACTTTTTCACTCTCCACTTTCACTTTCATCAAGAGGCTTTTTAGTTCCTCTTCACTTTCTGCCATCTAATAAATCTAGAAATTATACATCAGATTTATTTCCTTTTGCAGTTATAGATAAATTAAAATGGTAACTATTTACATTTTCTAAACTAAATATAATAGAAAACCAGGGAAGAAGATACCATAAATAATAGGGTTTTTTCTCAAATGAATCACATTTGCCACAGTGATCTATGGTTTACAATCTCATGTCAGATAGGCTTGCCACAGGATTAAAAAACTTACTGAAAATACAGTCATTCATGGTCGAGCCTCAGAATCCACCACCTGTAATTTGTTCTAAGTTCTACGACTCGACTGGAGAAGGAAATGACAACCCACTCCAGTATTCATGCCTGGAGAAGTCCATGGGTGCTGGAGTCACAGAGAGCCTGGAGGGCTACAGTCCATGGGGCAAAGAGTCAGACACGACTGAGTGACTAACACACACACACACACAACTCAACATCCCGATGTATTAAAGTGACTGTCAGTATTCTGCAAGTTTGAGTGAGTGTGCTGTGCTCCTCTGTGCTTAGTCTCTCAGTCGAGTCATGTCTGACTCTTTGCAAAACCATGGACTGTATGAGGTGGCCAAAGTACTGGAGTTTCAGCTTTGGCATCATTCCTTCCAAAGAAATCCCAGGGCTGATCTCCTTCAGTATGGATTGGTTGGATCTCCTTGCAGTCCAAGGGACTCTCAAGAGTCTTCTCCCTTGGAGAAGCACTTGGAGCCCACCTGGCTCCTCTGTCCATGGGGATTCTCCAGGCAAGAATACTGGAGTGGGTTGCCATGCCCTTCTCCAAGGGATCTTCCCAACCTATGAATCTAACCAGGGTCTCCTGCATTGCCGGCAGATTCTTTACCAGCTGAGCCACCAGGGAAGCCCCAAGTAAGTGTGCTATTATTCAACCTGGGAATTACTACCTACCTTTCTTTCTTCATTGTTTTGATTCTTTAGTTTTCTGAGTGATACCAACATATTTTCTTTAACATTGAATGCTGCTGCTAAGTCACTTCAGTCTTGTCAGACTCTGTGATCCTATAGACCATAGCCCTCCAGGCTCCTCTGTCTACTATTCCCCATGCAAGAATACTGGAATGGATTGCCATTTCCTCCTCCAGGGGTTAACATAGAATGATTACATGCAATATGAAAATAATGCCTCTTAACACCAAGACTATATTATTTTGTGTATTTATTAACAGTGTAAGAAATCTAGTTATTTATAGCATAAGTTTAGATTTATATATTAAATTAGAGTATCAGATTCAAATCTTACAAATATGAGGATTTTTTCTTTCACAAATTGTATCTCCCTGGAGGAATTATGAATAATAACAATGTAATGTAGTCTGCTCATCTGATACATTTTTTAAAATAATACAAAAATTAATTGTATTAATTGAAAATGGGAACAGAGAAGGAATAGCTTGGGTATACATGTTGTTTGTTGTATAAAAGCTGCTCAAGTGTTTAAAATATAAATGCTCCAAGAAAACATTTTTTAAAATCTCTGCAGCAGAAAGAGGATCTCGTTTCTTTATGGTAAATTGAGAATTGTTTCCAGGCATTTTGAGATTCTTTGCACCCTGATATATTTTTAAATTTTGATTTAACATATTAGTATAAATTAATATGCATGAGAAATGCTAAAAAATGCTGGTATATTTGGTACTTAGTCCTCTCAAATTATCTTTATTTTTTATTTTATTCATCTTACTCCAACTAGAATATAAACACAATGACAGACATGTCTTAGTATTGCTTTTAAAAAATCTTTGAACTTAAGGTAGTTTTTGCAAAAAAAACTTTAAATGATATGTTGAATGAATAAACAAAATGATTAGCACTCATGTATTTATTAAATTTATTAATTTAATTTATTAATTTATTAATTTTCTGCATCTCCATTATGTTATTACTTATGGTATATTTGTTCCTTAAAAAAAAAATAACTTTAAGCCAGTCAGAATGCTGTGATAAGTTTCTAAGATGGTATCATATTGATCATACTGATTTTATTTGTTTTGGTCTTTTTTTTTTAAACTTTCTGTTTTTGTTTGTTTTTTCCTTGGGGGTGGTAGTTAAAGGGACATAAGAGAAATAGAGAGAGTAAAAACACAATGTTTTTTTGCAGAAGATAAAGCTTTGTAGACAACAAGGAGATCAAACTACTCAATCCTAAAGGAAATCAACCCTGAATAGTCACTGGAAGGACTGATGCTGAAACTAAAGCTCCAATAGCTTGGGCACCTTGTGCAAAGAGCTGACTCATTGGAAAAGACCCTGATGCTGGGAAAGATTGAAAGCAGGAGGAAAGGGGGATGACAAAGGATGAGATGGTTGGATGGCATCAATAGATATGAGTTTGAGCAAATTCTGGGAGATGGTGAAGGACGGAAGCCCGGTGTCAATGGGGTTGCAAAGAGTCGGACAGGAATGAACATCAACAAAAGCTTTATTTACTTTTCTCATCAAGCTCAATTCTTATTCTTACTGCGTACATTGCTCATCATGTTAACTGCCTATTTTCTGAGTGTATATTAATCCACAAGTCACTAAGAAATCATTTAGTAAATTGGAATTACAGTGTACTTATCAGATTGAATGATATCATATCTTCTTAAAAGTGTAAATTGCCATAAAATTAACACTATATATGTCTATCTGTGTGTTTGAATATGACATACATTAATACTTATAAATTAAACTTGCAAATTTGAAATTCATATGTAATTAAAAATTTTAAGTGCTAAGATGTTCCTAACAGTGTTCATTGAGAATCTAGAACCTGGGGGCAACATGAAAAAAAAATTAACTTGAAAATATTATGGTATATTGAAATATTTTGTGAGAGAAAATGCAACTAATTTTTTTTCTCTTGTTATGTTCTTTTTTCAGAGAGTGCATGGAAAAAGTAAATCTAATGCATGAAAGACATACCCTTAAATTTGAAACATTTTCCAAATTTATTTAATATTCAAAGACATATTTAAAGGGAGTGAGTTAAACCACTAATTCATCAAAATCAGATAATTTGGGTTTGAACCTTCACTTTACCATCTCACAGCTTTTTGGCCCTGGGAAAGTTTCATGGACTCTCACTTTTAATTTACTCAGTGCAAAAAACAGAAATTATAATCACTACTTTAAGAATTTTAATATGATTAAATGATCATATACATATAATGTAAAGCAACTAATATAGACACCTAATAAATATTATCTAACATATATTAATATGGTAATAATAATAATAGTCTAATGATTAGGCCAGGGACCAAATGCCAAATTAAAATATAAAAATCATAAGATACCATCAAAATATGAATAAAAAGCTTTTAACATTTAGCACCCATTTATCAGAAAAGATCTTCAAAAAAATGGGCATTGAAGGAACCTACATCAACATAATAAAGGCCATATATGATAAACCCACAGGAAACATTATTCTCAATGGTGAAAAACTGAGAGCATTTCCTCTAAAATCAAGGACAAGGCAAGTGTGCCCACTCTCACCACTATTATTCAAAACATAGTTTTGTAAATCCTAGCCACAGCACTTAGAGAAGAAAAAGAAATAAAGAGAATCAAGATTAGAAAAGAAGTAAAACCCTCACTGTTTGCAGATGACAGGATATTACACATAGAAAACTCTAAAGGTACTATCAGAAAATTACTAGAGGTAATTCACTTTTAGTAAAGTCATAGGATACAAAATCAATACACAGAAATCCCTTGCATTTCTATACACTAACAATGAAAAATCAGGAAGAGCTTGTAACTCACACAGCCTGGCATTTCACATGATGTGCTCTGCATATAAGTTAAATGAACAGAGTGACAATAAACAGCATTGTCTTACTCCTTTCTCAATCCTGAACTAGTCAGTTGTTTCATACAGTGTTATAACTGTTGCTTCTTGACCCACATACAGGTTTCTCAGGAGACAGGTAAGGGGATCTGGTATTCCCAAATCTTTAAAGCGTTTTCCAATTTATTATGACCCACACAGTCAAAAGCTTTAGCATAGTCAGTGAAAGAGAGGTAGATGTTTTTCTGGAATTCTCTGCTTTCTCTATGATCCAGTGAAATTTGACAATTTGATCCCTGGTTCCTCTGCCTTTCCTAAATCCAGGTTGAAGTTCTTTGTTCACAATGGAATATTACTCAACTATAAAAAGGAATGCATTTGAGTCAGTTCTAATGCGGCTGATGAAGCTAGGGCCTGTTATACAGAGTGAAGTCAGTCAGAAAGAGAAAAGAAAATATTGTCTATTAACACATGTACAGGGAATCTAGAAAAATGGTATTGAACCTGTTTGCAGAGCCACAGTGGAGATGCAGACTTGTAACAGATAGAGAACAGACTTGTCGACACAATAGTGGAAGGAGAGGGGGTGTGAATTGAGAAAGCAGCATGGAATCTTATACATTACCATAGGTAAAATGGATATTCAGCGGCAATTTGCTGTTTGACTCAGGAAGCTCAATACATTGCTCTGTGACAACCTAGAGGAGAGGGATAGGGTAAAAAGTGGAAGAGAGTTTCAAGAGGGAGGGGGACATATCATATATATCCATGCCTGATTCATGTTGACATATGGCAGAAAGCAACACAGTGCCACAAAGCAATTATCCTCCTATAAAAAATAAATTAATTAAAAAAATAATTATGTATGCTGTGATTTTGTCCTATATTGTCTCTATTATGGTGAGTTGGGTTCTATCTAGGCCCTCTTTCTGGGGTTTTTAATTATAAATAAATGTAAAATTTTGTCCAAAGTTGTTTCTGTTGAGATGACTACATGGTTTTCATTCTTAAATTTGTTAATATGATGTATCACATTAACTGATTTGCATATGTGAAGAATCTTTGCATCCCTGGAATAAATCCCACTCAATGATTTTTATGTGTTGTTGGCTTTTGTTTGTGACTATTTTGTTGAGGATTTTTGCATCCATGTTCATCAGTTTTATTTACCATCATTTTCTTTTTTTTGTAAAATATTTGTCTGATTTTAGCATAAGGGTGATGGTGGTCTCATAGAATGAGCTTGGAAGTGTTCCCGCCTCTGTGATATTTTGAAAGAGATTGAGAAGTATAGGTGTTGACTCTTCTATAAATGTTTGACAGAATTCACACATGAAGCCATTTGATCTTTGACCTTTTTTTGTTGCGAGATTTTTAATCATAGTTTCAACTTTCTTACCTCTGTTTGGTCTGTTCTTATTTTCTGTGCTTCCTTGTTCAGGCTTACAAGGTTGTACCTCTCTAAGAGTTTGTCCATTTCTTCCAAGTTGTCCACATTATAGGCATTTACTTTTTTGTGGTATTATCTTATGATTTTCTTTATTTCTGTGGTAGCAGCTATAACTTCTCTTTCACTTATAATTTTATTTATATGAGTCCCCTTTTTCCCCTTGATGAGTCTTGCTAAAGGTTTATGAATTTTGTTTATCTTCTCCAAGAATCAGCTTTTAGTGTCATTAATCTTTGCTCTTGTTTTGTTTATATTTCATTCAGTTCTGCTTTGATTTTAGAAATTCTTTCCATCTACTATCTTGAGGTTTTGATGTTCTTTTTTCTAGTGTAAGTTTCAGTTGTTTATTTGAGATGTTTATTGTTTCTTGAGATGAAATTGTATTGGTATAAGCTTCCTTCTTAGAATGGTTTCTGCTGTATTCCATAGGCTTTGGATATCATGTTTTGCTCTCATCTGTTTCTAGGTATTTTTATAATTTCCTCTTGGATTTCTTCAGGTTATTTAGTATAATATTTTTATCCTCCAAGTGTTCATGTTTTTTTAATTTTTTTTCTTATGTGAGTGTGTTAGTCACTCAGTCATATATGATTCTTTGTGACTCCATGGCCTGTAGCTCTCAAGACTCCTCTGTCTATGGAATTGTCTGGGCAAGAATACTGGAAGCGAAAGTGGCTCAGTTGTGTCCAACTCTTTGTGACCCCATGGACTATACAGTCCATGGAATTCTCCAGGCCAGAATACTGGAGTGGGCAGCCTTTCCCTTCTCCAGGGCATCTTTCCAACCCAGGGATTGAACCCAGGTCTCCCACATTACAGGCAGATTCTTTACCAGCTGAGCTACAAGTGAAGCCCAAGAATACTAGAGTGGGTAGCCTGTCCCTTCAAACTGGGATCTCCTGAATTGCAGGTGGATTCTTTACCAACTGAACTATTCAGGAAGCCTGTAATTTATATCAAACCTCATAGTGCTGTGGTCAGGAAAAATGTCTGATATAATTTTGATTGTCTTAAATTTAGCAAGACTTGATTTGTGACCTGAGATGTGATCTCTCCTGGAGAATGTTCCAGTGCACTTGAGAAGAAAGTGTACTTCCTGCTTTTGTATTTAATGCCCTTTAATTATCAATTAAGTCTATCTGAACTAATCTGCCACTTAAGGCTTGTGTTTCCTTATTAACTTTCTGTCTGGATGATGTACCCATTAGTGTAAGTGTAGTTTTCAAGACCTCACTCTTATTGTGTTACTGTCAATTCCTCCTTTTATGGCTGGTAGTATGTGACTCATGTATTGATTTGCTCCTATCTTGGGTGAATATATATAATTTACAGTTGTAATGTCTTCTTGAACTGTTCCCTTGATCATTTTGTAGATCCCTTCTTTGTGTCTTGTAATAATTTTCATTTTAAAGTCTATTTTGTCTGATGTGAGTACTGCTACTCCAGCTCTTTTTCTGATTTTTATTTGCATATCCTTTCTTTTCCATCCCCTCACTTTCAGTCTTTTATTTCCCAAGGGGAAAAAGTGGGTGTCTGAAGTGGGTGTCTTCTGGACAGCATATATATGGGTATTAGTTTATATTCATTCAACTAGTCTGTGTCTTTTGTTTGGAGAACTTAATCCATTTAAATTTAAGATAATTATCAATACATACATTCCTATTACCATATTCTTAATTGTTTTGGATTTGTTTCTGTAGGTTTTTTTTTTTTTTTTTTCCTCTTATGTTCATCACCTAGAGAAGTTCTTTTAGCAATTGTTGCCAAGCTGGTTTGGTGGTCTTGAATTCTTTTAGCTTTTGATTGTCTATAAAGCTTTTTATTTCTTCATCAAATCTAAATGATATCCTCACTGGGTAGAGTATTCGTGGTTGTAGCTTTTTCCACTTTATTCCTTTAAATATATCTTGCCCCTCCCTTCTGGCCTGAAGATTTTGTGTTGAAAAAAATCACCTGATAACGTTATGGAGTTTCCCTTGTATGTTATTTGTAGCTTTTCTCTTCATGCTTTTAATATTTTTTCTTTGTATTTCATGTTTGTTAGGTTGATAATATGTGTCTCAGCTAGTTTCTCCTTAGGTTAATTCTACATTGTATTCTCTGTTCTTCCTGGACTTGGGTGGCTATTTTCTTTCTCATGATATGGAAGTTTTCCACTATAATCTCTTCAAATATTTTTTCAGACACTTTTTCTTTCTCTTCCTCTTTTGGGACCCCTATAATTTGCATGTTGGTACATTTAATGCTGTCTGTGAGATTTCTGAGACTGTGTTAATTTATTTATATATTTTTTTCTGATCCATGGCAGTTGATTTCTGCCATTTTGTCTTCCAGTTCTCTTTCAGTCCTTCTGCCTCAGTTATTCTGATGTTAATTATTCCTAGTGTGTTTTTCATTTCCAGTTTTGTATTGTTCATCACTTTGCTTCTTCTTCAGTTTTTCCCAGTTCCTTGTTAATTTTTTTTTCCTGCATTTTCTCAATCTGTGCATCCATTCTTTTTCTGAGATCTTGGCTCATTCTTACCATCATTACTCTGAATTCTTACTCATGTATATTGCCTACTTCCTTTTAATTTAGTTGGTCTTATCGGTTTTTACCTTGTTCCCTTGTCTGCAACATATTTCTCTGCCATCTCATTTTGCTTAAGTTACTGTGTTTTTCGTCTTCTTGCCACAGACTGCAGAGTTGTGGTCTTCTTGATTCTTGTGTCTGCTGTCTGGTGGATGAGTTTGGTCCAGGGACTTGTAGAGGCTTTCAGTGGGGGAAGGATTGGTTCTTGCAGTCTGATGCATGGAACTTTGTCTTGTCTCTGATGGTCAGGGCGGTGTCAGGCATTACATTTGGGGGCATCTGTGAGCTTAGTATGACTTTAAGCAGTCTGTCTGCTGATGGGCAAGTTGCATTTCTGTCTTGCCGGTTATTTGGCCTGAAGCATTCCAGTGTTGGAACTTGCAGACTATTGTGTCAAGTCAGATTCTTGTGCCAAGATGGAGACCTCCAGAAGAGCTCTTGCAAATTAATATTCCCTGGGCCAGGGCTTCTTTGGCAGTCCTGGTGGACAGGATTCAACACTCCCACAACGTGGGCACAATCTGGGATACCAATACCCCACAAACCAGGATGTGTAATCAAAAAAGAAGAAGAAGGGAAGAATAGAAAACAAGTGAGAAGCAAGACTAGCAATAAAAATAAAAAAGGAAAACATGAAAACAAGAAAAGAAAATAGAAAAGAAAATCAATAGAAAAATAGAAATGAAAAAACAAGAAAAACTAAACAGAAAAATTCAAGAAAAAAGAAACTATAAAAATAAAAGCAACAAAAAACAAAGGAAAATGATAACAAAAAGAAGAAGAAAAAAAGAAAAAGATCCAAAGAAAACAAACAAACAAAAAAACCTACAGAGCAAAAAAGAAAAAAAACTAAACAAAGCAAAATAAAAAAACTAGCAAAATAAAAAGTTACTTAAAATTTAAAAAATGATAAAACTAATAAAATTCTGAAATAAAACAACAACTAAACAAAACATCCCTTGGACCTCCACTATCAGTGTGCTTGCTCCAAGGCAGAGCCACAGCTCACCCTCAGCTCTCCAAGAACTCAGGGTAGGTCTCCGGACCCATCGTGGCCACTATAGGGGCAGCTCAGGGCCTGACCTTGCCCAACTGCCCTGTGTACGTGCTCCCCAATTCCATGGCTTCTAAAGCTAGACCTACCTCATTTGTGGGAGCGCTCATTGTCCGTTCAGATATCCCACAGATGCTAGGTTTACCAAGATGATGGAGGGGATTTTTTTTTCTTTTTTTTTTTTTCTTTTTTAAAATATAAATTTATTTATTTGAATTGGAGGCTAATTACTTTACAAAATTGTATTGGTTTTGCCAACATGTGTACACCTGTGGTGGATTCATGTTGATGGAGGGGATTAACTCATGGCTTGTGCAGCTACCCAGAGAGCTTTCAGTTCTTCCGTATTTGCACAGTCTCTGGGGTTCAGTTTTGCTGGATCCAACCAGTCCATTCTGAAGGAGATCAGCCCTGGGATTTCTTTGGAGGGAATGGTGCTAAAGCTGAAACTCCAGTACTTTGGCTACCTCATGAGAAGAGTTGACTCTTTGGAAAAGACTCTGATGCTGGGAGGGATTAGGGGCAGGAGAAGGGGACGAGAGGATGAGATGGCTGGATGGCATCACTGACTCGATGGACGTGAGTCTGAGTGAACTCCAGGAGTTGGTGATGGACAGGGAGGCCTGGCGTGCTGCGATTCATGGGGTTGCAAAGAGTCAGACATGACTGAGCGACTGAACTGAACTGGGGCTCAGTTTTGCTTTCAGCTCTGCCTCTGCCTGTGGATCGCCATCTGGCATCTGCTCCCTATCTAGGTGGGGATAGGGGTGGCAGGGAAGGCAGTGACTGACAGGGGCATACTTCCTCATTCAGGCTGGAGAGGGATAAAGCGGCAATGACTGGGGTTCATACACCCATTCTGACGGGATCCCCATGTCGTGCCTGTAGTGACAGGGGCTGACAAGAGACAGTGACAGACTGGGGTGCACATGGTCATGCAAGTGTGGGAAGGACACGGCAGCAATGACTAGGGCACACACACAAGCTCGAGAGTCCCTGCCAGTGTTGGAGGCAGGGACTTCTGCATGGGGAAAGAGGCCGCAATGGTTGTCCCGTGCCTCAAGGCAGAGTGCCCTTCTTCTAGGAGCATTCTTGGCTATGGAGAATGCTCACTCCCATCCCTCAGTCTGTCTCCATGCAGCAGAGTTCCTCACTCCCATTGCTTCAAGTGGTCTCCAAGCTGCCAACATCAGTCTTCTTCCGCATACCCCCTCTCCAAACCCCACACTCAGCAACCAGCCCAGCAGTGCTGGAGGACACCTGTCTCAGGCTGGGGCATGCAAGGTTGTGGCCCAGACCATCCATGGAAGTCTTGCTCTGTCCTGCATGCCACAGAGTAGCCACTACAACATTCCTCTGATGGCCCCTGAAGCCCCTCCCTCTATTTCAGCTGATCTTGCCACCAGCGGGTGGGCCTCCCTGGGTATGGCAACCTCTCCTCTCCTTCAACTGCCCCCCCCCACTCAGGAGTGTGAGTCCCATACTATGTCTTCCGTTTCTCTTCAGGCCCTTTCTTAGTGGAAATTCTGACCATCTATCCTTGTGGATATACAGACAGGTTGTACCAAGAGATAGTCTTTCCTTCAGAATAAATGGATGGAGATCACCCAAGCAAAATTGAATCCTCTTATCATTGTCTTATTAAGCAAAGTCGCTACACAGAGTCAGAGTACATTAGTGCAGTTTTTCCTTTCACTTTAATTAGGCAAAACTGCTTCTCCCTCACTGCACTGCTCACTCTCTTTTCCAAAGAGTATTCCTCAAGTACCTAGCACTGATTTCTTTTCCCTTTCCCTTCTGGTGCACATCCTAAGATGCCCTGAAAGTAGAACGCATCCAATCATTAATTATACAGCAGTGTTTACTAAGCTCTTCCTGAAGCAAATACCTCAGCAGTTTTTCTGTGTACACTGAGCTTGTGCTGGCCCAGATCTAGCTGTTTTTCAATTAATTATCTGCTTACTTGCCCTAAGGCCTGTTCTTACTTTCAGCTCTTGCTGACTGTGATGTTGGATGTTTTTCCCATTTTATTGGAGCTGACTTCTGATATCAATTCTGTGTCAGCCTGCTCTTACAAAAGTGCTATGATGCTGCTTCTTTGCCTTTGCTTTCAGGTCACTCTCATGATAACTACTTTAAAACATACACACAAATCTTGAAATATTATTCTCTATGTACATCTTTCTGCTTTTTTCTAGCACTACTACAGTTTTGTTCCCATATCTATTTCTTTTCAAAGTGACTGAGAAATCAAAGAAAGCAAATGCAACCACTGGATTACCATCTCAGATTCAAAGCCTTATCCATTGCTTTTAGGTATAATTACAAATGTTTAATATTCATTTATATTTATAATATGTATTTACAATGTGATTACTAACAAAATTCACATACAATTTCTTAAAATTGTGTACCTAGTTTTCTCTTTGAGGCTGTCTATTTTATTCCATCCCCAATTTAGTACTTCCAACTTCCCTACTAAAGGAAATAGGAATTCCAAATAGGAAAAGGAGTACATCAAGGCTGTATATTTTCACCCTGCTTATTTAATTTATATGCAGAGTACATCATGAGAAACACTGGGCTGGAGGAAGCACAAGCTGGAATCAAGATAGCCAGGAGAAATATCAACAGCCTCAGATATGCAGGTATGTGTGTGTGTGTGTGTTAGTCACTCAGTCGTGTCCAACTCTTTGCAACACTATGGACTGTAGCCCACCCATGGAATTCTCAGATGGTACCACTCTAATGTCAGAAAGTGAAAAGGAGCTAAACAGCTTCATGATGAGGGTGAAAGAGGAGAGTGGAACTGCTGGCTTAAAACTCAACATTCAAAAAACTAAGATCAAAAAAACAAACAAACAAACAAAAAAACTAAGATCACACCATCCAGTCCCATCACTTCATGGCAAATAGAAGGGAGAAATGTAGAGGCTGTGAAAGATTTTATTTTCTTGGGCTGCAAAATCAGTGTGATGGTGAATGCAGCCATGAAAATAAAAGATTCTTGCTCCTTGGAAGGGCTTCCCTCATAGCTCAGTTGGTAAAGAATCTGCCTGCAATGCAGGAGACCCCAGTTTGATTCATGGGTCAGGAAGATCCACTGGAAAAGGGATAGGCTACTCACTCCAGAATTCTTGGGCTTCCCTTGTGGCTCAGCTAGTAAAGAATCTGCCTGCAATGCAGAAGACCTGGGTTCAACTCTTGGGTTGGGAAGATCCCCTGGAGAAGGGAAAGTCTACCCACTCCAGTATTCTGGCCTAGAGAATTCCATGGACTGTATAGTCCATGGGGTTGCAAAGAGTCAGACATGATTGAGCTCCTTGGAAGAAAAGCTATGACAAACCTAGACAGTGATTTAAAAATTAGAGACATCATTTTGTCAGCAAAGGTCTGGATAGTCAAATCTATGGTTTTTCTAGTAGTCATGTAGGGGTTTGAGAATAAGTCCCTGAAAAAGTCTGAGCACTGAATAACTGATGCTTTCAAATGGTCATGCTGGAGAAGACTCTAGAGAGTCTCTTGGACTGCAAGGAGATCAAATCAGTCAATCCACAGGAAATCAACCCTACATATTCACTGGTAGGACTGATGCTGAAGCTGAAACTCCAATACTTTGGCCACCTAATGCAGAAAGCTGACCTTTGGAAAAGACCCTGATGCTGTGAAAGATTGAAGGCAAAAGGAGGAGGCACAACAGAGGATGAAATGGTTAGACAGCATCAGTGTAGTCCATGGGGTCACATAGAGTTGGACACAACTTAGTACCTGAACAACAACAACAACAACAACAAAAAGTCATTTGGAAAAATCATGTCAAAACCTGGACTTTTAAATGTGGAAAAGGAATATTTGGATTTTAGCAAATAATTGTCAGAAACCAGAAAGCACCTTTAATTTACCCAGTGGTATATCAAAATGGTAATAACACATTAGATGTAACACTAGGCTACAGATGGCTTGAACATAATTGTTCTATTTTAAAATATGTCTATCTTCAGGTCTACAATATCTAGTTATCTTCCTCATGATCTAATCATGATTTTATTAAAGTTTTGGAATGTCCTGGATAGGGTTCCAACTCAAGTATACACCTATTTAAAAAAAAAAAAAAACAACTTGGCACTTTTTCTATTTTTCGTCTGTCAAGTTATATTGCATGGTACTGACCCACTTATCTCCCTGACTTCCGATTCTACACAGTTCCTAATCCTCTGTGCTAGACTCAACAATATTAATGGTACTGTGTTTCTGATTGTAGTTACAAACTCTTTGGTAGTATTTAAATTAGAATTGCTCAATAATTATGTTCTTACATTCAGCTGATATTCAAAGCCAGAAACCTACCATCAGATTGCCCCAAAAGCATTTGAAAATTCAATGATACATGCTTAATTTTCACATAAAATCACTTCACAATGAAAGGGTGAATAAAATAGTGAAGAAAAGCTGCAGTCCTTGTATAAACATTTTGATATAAATATTTTTTTCTACACAAACTTAAAACTAAAATGTTTGCCCTACATATCAGTTCAGTTTAGCCACTCAGAGGTGTCCAACTCTTTGTGACCCCATGGACTGCAGCACACCAGGCTTCCCTGTCCATCACCAACTCCCAAATCTTGCTCAGACTCATGGCCATTGAGTTGGTGATGCATCCAACCATCTTATTCTCTGTTCTCCTCCTGCCTTCAGTCTTTCCCAGCATCAGGGTCTTTTCCAGTGAGTCAGTTGTTTGCATCAGATGGCCAAAGTATTGTAGCTTCAGCATCAGTCCTTCCAATGAATATTCAGGACTGATCTCCTTTAGGATTGACTGGTTTGATCTCCTTGCAGTCCAAGGGACTCTCAGAGTCTTCTCCAACAGCACAGTTCAAAATCATCAATTCTTCAGTGCTCAGCCTTCTTTATAGTCCAACGCTCACATCCATACATGACCACTGGAAAAACCATAGCCTTGACTAGAAGGACCTTTGTCGACAATGTCTCTGTTTTTTAATATGCTGTCTATGTTTGTCAAAACGTTTCTTCCAAGGAGCAAGTGTCTTTTAATTTCATGGCTGTAGTCACCATCTGCAGTGATTTTGGAGCCCGAGAAAAATAGTCTCTCGCTGTTCCATTGTTTCCCCATCTATTTGCCATGAAGTGATGGGACCAGATGCCATGATCTTAGTTTTCTGAATGTAGAGTTTTAAGCCAACTTTTTCACTCTCCTCTTTCACCTTCATCAAGAGGCTCCTCAGTTTCTCTTTGCTTTCTGCCATAAGGCTGGTGTCATCTGTTTATCTGAGGTTATTGGTATTTCTCCCAACAATCTTGATTCCAGCTTGTGTTTCAGCATTTCACATGATGTAGTCTGCATATAAGTTAAATAAGCAGAGTGACAATATACAGCCTTGACATACTCCTTTCCCAATTTGGAACCAGTCTGTTCTTCCATGTCCACTTCTAACTGTTGCTTCTTGACCTGCATACAGATTTCTCAGGAGGCAGGTAAGGTGGTCTGGTAGTCCCTATATATAGTGGCATTATAAAATAGAATTAAGCCTAGGAAAGTTTTAGTGTTATTTATAAGGATATCTTCCAAGCACATTAGTTCTTCTTTGAAGTTCATATTCAAAGTCTTCAGTATAGAAAATTAAGCAACTGTCAAAAAATTTTTGAATAAAGAAGAAAACAGAAATGGCAATTTTTCTCCATTTTATTGTAATTAGACAGAGATATACATGAAACAGTTTAAACAAAAGGCTGGTGTCTTACATTCAGATGGTAAACTACTGTGTTGTTTTGCAAACTTTTGTATACATTGAGCTTGAGGTTGCAATTAGTATTCTAGTTAAACAATAGTGGTTTATCATTCTTTCATATAAAAGGCTTTTCACTGAAATTATATGGTGGTGTAATGTTGTGTCCTAAGTCGTGTGCTCCCCTTGTGACCTCATGGACTGTAGCCTGCCAGGCTCCTCTGTCCATGAGATTTTCCAGGCAAAAATCCTGGAGTAGGTGGCCATTTCCTTGGGGATCTTCCCAATCCAGGGATCAAACCCTGGTCTCCTGCATTGCAAGCACATTCTTTATCAACTGAGCTACCGGCGAAGCCAATCTTAAGGTAGCAATTGGTATTCTACTTAAACAATAATGGCTTATCTTTCTTCCATTTAAAAGGCATTTCATTGAAATTATATATTGACACTCAAATCAATATTTTACATTCTAACATGATGCCTCGAGGGCTGTTTAAATAGTTTCAGAAACATTGCTTCAGTTAATCTTCTTGTTGACATTTATGGGAATCACTCTTGATACATTTTCTAAGAAATGAGATGAATCTTTTAGCGCTGAAAATATAGTTTTAGTAATATTCACATCTACTTTATTTAAAGATCCCTGTTACTGGGCATGGCTAAACACAATTCACGGGTTTTTATTAGCACCTGTCACTTCTTCCCTCAACCTTAGTATATCAGTCAGCCTGTCCACAAACAAACCTGTCCTTGAAACTGGACTGAATAAAAATTTTACTTCATTTCTCTCAGTGGAATAGATGAATAATAAAACCAATGTGACGTCTTCTATGAACTGACCCCAGGTTTATCTCTCAAAATTTTGTAGGGGATTTTACTCATTTGTTTTTTTGTTTGTTTGTTTGTTTTATTTATTTATTTTTTACTTTACTTTACAATTCTGTATCGGTTTTGCCATACATTGACATGAATCCACCACGGGTGTTTGATGATGTTCAGTCAATCAGTCCTGTCCAATTCTTTGACCCCATGGACTGCAACACACCTGGCTTCCCAGTCCTTTACTATCTCCTTGAATTTGTTCAAATCATGTCTATTGAGTCACTGGCATATTGAGTTTAGCACTTAAACAGCATCGTCTTTTAGGCTTTGAAATAGTTCAGCTGGCATTCCCTCACCTCCAATAGTTTTGTTAATAGCAATGCTTCCTAAGGCCCACTTGACTTCACACTCCAGGATGTCTGGTTTTAGGTGAGTGATCACACCACCATGTTTCTCCAGGTCATTAAGACCTTTTTTGTATGGTTCTGTGTATTCTTGCCACCTCTTCTTAATATCGTCTGCTTCTGTTAGGTCCATACTGTTTCTGTGCTTTATTGTGCCCATCTTTGCATGAAATTTTCCTTGGTTTCTCTCTTTCTCTTGAAGAGCTCTCTAGTCTTTCCCATTCTATTGTTTCCCTCTATTTCTTTGCTTGTTCATTTAAGAAGGCTTTTTTATCTCTCCTTGTTATTCTTTGGAACTCTGCAGTCAGATAGATATATCTTTCCTTTTCTCCTTTGTCTTTCATTTCTCTATTTGTAAGGCATCCTCAGACAACCATTTTTCCTTTTGCATTTCTTTTGTTTGGGGATGGTTTCGATCATCACCTCCTGTACACTGTTACTAACTTCTGTCCATAGTTCTTCAGGAACTTCATCAAATCTAATCCCTTGAATCAATTTGTCACTTTCACTGTATAATCATAAGGGATTTGATTAAGGTCATACCTGAATGGTCTAGTGGTTTCCCCTACTTTCTTCAATTTAAGTCTGAATTTGACAATAAGAGCTCCTGTTTTTGATGAAGCAATATCAAACTCCTTTTGGGATACTAAATATATACAAATAGCTCATAACTCATGTTGTTTCTATGCCTTTAATGCCCTTCACTTGCCCCTCATTCTTTGCTACTTTTGCTTGGGTAGGAAGGTTCAGTGCACAGGTTACTTTCCAGAATGCTCCCTGACAACTGCTTCCCCAGCTATGTGTCCATAGTGTCACTGGTATTTTTTTTTTTTTTGCATCTGTATCCCTCATGGACTCTAAATTATTTTAAAAGAGGGGTATACCATAGTTATTATTTTCTTTCTAAGCAATAATACAATGCTTGGTGTTCATTAAGGATCTAATGTAAATGTCAGTTCAGTCGCTCAGTCATGTCTGACTCTGCAACCCCATGGACCGCAGCATGCCAGGCTTCCCTGTCCATCACCAACTCCCAAAGCTTGCTCAAGCTCATGTCCATCGAGTTGGTGATGCCATGTAAATGTAAATGTATAAAACTTTAACTGAAGTTCATTTAATTACACAATTGTCTTGACTATCAGAATAACCATTATACACTATGCCTGATCCAGTACGAAATGAAAACAAAAGTCTCACTTCAATCAAGAGAGCTAAATGTTTTTAAAATTCTGCTACATGCAAAAGAGTAAAGAAAACTTATAAGAAATTATAGTAAGAGATATGATATCCTCAGCAAATACAAGAAAACCTTAGGAAAATGTTTTATATCTTCTTAAACATTACACAATTATAATTCTTCAAATGCTTAATAATGTATTCTGTGCTTGGCATCTGTGTTGGTTTTGTTAAATGCCAATTTCCTGTTTCCAAAGTTAGTATTTAAAAAGACTCTCTTTCATTTATTTCAATGCACACTTACAGAGAGACTTAGGCTCACAGAGTATAATCCAAAATAGGCATTTTTTATATTTTATACTACCTTCTTTCCACTAACTACAAAGGAGAACAAATGAAAGGAAGCTCAAGGCAAAGAGTTATAAGTTTAGTCCCTACTGGTAGATGGGTCAGTGCTGGAGAAGAAAGGAAAAGGGGACAGATTGTTCAGAGGACAATAAGTCATCAAAGTGCTGATAAAGGTGCAATGCTCCAGAAGACATCCAAAACTTCCTTCAGGTCCATTTTAGCAATGTAGGGAAATAGCATTTGCTGTGGCTTCTGGCTATATCCGGGAGAAAGTTACCCATCCACACTTGACACCTGCCTCCAGAGAGAGCTGGATATGACTGATTCTTAATGGAAGCATACAGGTAAGAGGAAGGCAAAGCTTAATCAAATTAAAATCACCTAACTAACCTCCCTTGGACTGCAAGGAAATCCAACCAGTCAATCCTAAGGGAAATCAGTAATGAATATTCATTGGAAGGACTGATGCTGAAGCTGAAACTCCAATACTTTGGGCCACCTGACGTGAAGAGCTGACTCATTGGAAAAGACCCTGATGCTGGGAAATATTGAACGCAAGAAGAGAAGGGGGTGGTCGAGGATGAGATGTTTAGAGAGCATCACCACTACAATAGACATGAATTTGAGCAAAATCTGGGAGATAGTGGAGGACAGAGGAGACTGGCATGCTGCAGTTTATGAAGTCATAAAGAGTAGGACAGGACTTTGAACAAAAACAACAGCAACAACGTGTGGTTTAGGAAACTGCCCCATTAAGAAATTGATTTATAAAACAGTATGGTAGTGGCCTTGTTCTCCGCTTTTCGGCTTTGCCGATTGACGACGTTGCCCTGCTCACTTCAGCCTGCGGCCCACCATCTCCTTGAGACCTAACACCATGCCTTCAATTAAGTTGCAGAGTTCTGATGGAGAGATATTTGAAGTTGATGTTGAAATTGCAAAACAGTCTGTGACCATCAAGACTATGTTGGAAGATTTGGGAATGGATGATGAAGGAGATGATGATCCAGTCCCCTTGCCAAATGTTAATGCAGCAATATTAAAAAAGGTCATTCAGTGGTGCACCCACCACAAGGATGATCCTCCTCCTCCTGAGGATGATGAGAACAAAGAAAAACGAACAGATGATATACCTGTTTGGGATCAAGAATTCCTGAAAGTTGACCAAGGGACACTCTTTGAGCTTATATTGGCAGCAAACTACTTAGACATCAAAGGTTTGCTTGATGTTACCTGCAAGACTGTTGCTAATATGATCAAGGGCAAAACTCCTGAGGAGATTCGAAAGACATTCAATATCAAAAATGATTTTACTGAAGAAGAGGAAGCCCAGGTACGCAAAGAGAACCAGTGGTGTGAGGAGAAGTGAAATTTCATGTCTGACGCTGTAACACTGTAAGGATTATTCCAACTACTAGTTGCACTGCTTTGTTTATAATTGTTAATATTAGAAAAACAGTCAACAAATGCAGCAGCAAGTCAATTGTATTAGCAGAATGTTGTCCTCATTGCATGTGTAGTTTCAGTACAGTTCCCAAACTTAAGGCCCAGTTTCTTCTAGTATGATTGAAAGTTTCTTTTCTTTGCTCTGAATAAAATTGAACTGTGGGTTCCCTATAGAAAGTGGCATTTTGGGCTTTCCCTTTTTGTAAAGCAATTTCTGCCTAGTTTATTGTCCAGTTAATTTTAGCTCAGTGACTTTTAAAGTTGGCATTGTAAATAAAGCAACTTGCAAAAAACCTTCTGAAATAGAAAAAAAAAAAACAGTATGGAGTTGCTATTACCACTGGAGTAACTAAAAAAAGCAGAAGAAAATCCCCTTTTGAAAAATCAGCACATAAAAAAATTGAACCTAATTTTAAAACAATGACTGAAAATCAGAATCTATTTATCAATTAACAAATATTAACAAACTTTTTGGACATAGTTCCCACTTTCTCAAATCTTGCTGCTAGGACAGAGAATAGTTTGGAAGAATGTGATATAAAGGAGCACATTATAGACACTTAAGGGGTTATTTTTTTTTTAAGGACTGGAAAAGGTCAATTTTCATTCCAATCCCAAAGAAAGGCAATGCCAAATAATGTTCAAACTACTGAACAATTGCACTCATCTCACATGCTAGTAAAGTAATGCTCAAAATTCTCCAAGTCAGACTTCAGCAATACGTGAACTGTGAACTCCCTGATGTTCAAGCTGGTTTTAGAAAAGGCAGAGGAACCAGAGAAAAAATTACCAACATCCACTGGATCATGGAAAAAGCAAGAGAGTTCCAGAAAAAACATCTATTTCTGTTTTATTGACTATGCCAAAGCCTTTGACTGTGTGGATCACAATAAACTGTGGAAAATTCTGAAAGAGATGAGAATACCAGACCACCTGACCTGCCTCTTGAGAAATCTGTATGCAGGTCAGGAAGCAACAGTTAGAACTGGACATGGAACAACAGACTGGTTCCAAATAGGAAAAAGGAGTGCATCAAGGCTGTATATTGTCACCCTGCTTATTTAACTTCTATGCAGAGTACATCATAAGAAACGCTGGACTGGAAGAAACACAAGCTGGAATCAAGATTGCCAGGAGAAATATCAATCACCTCAGATATGCAGATGACACCACCCTTATGGCAGAAAGTGAAGAGGAGCTAAAAAGCCTCTTAATGAAAGTGAAAGAGGAGAGTGAAAAAGTTGGCTTAAAGCTCAACGTTCAGAAAACGAAGATCATGGCATCCGGTCCCATCACTTTATGGGAAATAGATGGGGAAACAGAAACAGTGCCAGACTTTATTTTGGGGGGCTCCAAAATCACTGGAGATGGTGACTTCAGCGGTGAAATTAAAAGATGCTTATTCCTTGGAAGAAAAGTTATGACCAACCTTACTTTGCCAACCATGGTCCATCTAGTCAAGGCTATGGTTTTTCCTGTGGTCATGTATGGATGTGAGAGTTGGACTGTGAAGAAGGCTGAGCACCAAAGAATTGATGCTTTTGAACTGTGGTGTTGGAGAAGACTCTTGAGGGTCCCTTGGACTGCAAGGAGATCCAACCAGTCCATTCTGAAGGAGATCAGCCCTGGGATTTCTTTGGAAGGACTGATGCTAAAGCTGAAACTCCAGTACTTTGGCCACCTCATGAGAAGAGTTGACTCCTTGGAAAAGACTCTGATGCTGGTGCGGGGGGCGCTCCGCAGAAATAGAGAGGCAGTGGAACTTCCCTCATCAAAGCTGAGGGGTCCCGAGGAGAGGTGAGCCTGCTGTCCGCCAACCCAGCCCCTCGGCGAGCGAGAGACAATCAGACGCGACAGGGGTTCCGTCTAAGCAGTTCCGCTTTATTGTTGTAAGCTCTTGGATTTTAAAGGCAAGCAGGGAGGGGTTTGTGAGGGACTTTCCATAGTTGCACCAATCATTAAAGGTCAAATCATCATGTGCCATCATTATAACACGAGTCTATGGTGATCACGCTCTGTCTACGTGCACAGAAATCAAGAAAACCAACCAAGAGTTTTGACAGACAACTTAGGTCGCGCCCTCATCTCTTCCACCAGGCACCATCTTAGCTCTAAACCGCAAAGCTAACCCTTCTTTTTTAAGGTTTCCCATTTAGGGCCCCACAGCTGGGAGGGATGGGGGCAGGAGGAGAAGGGGACGACAGAGGATGAGATGGCTGGATGGCATCACTGACTCGATGGACGTGAGTCTGAGTGAACTCTGGGAGTTGGTGATGGACAGGGAGGCCTGGCGTGCTGTGATTCATGGGGTCACAAAGAGTTGGACACGACTGAGCAATTGAACTGAATTGGAGACTGTTCCAAGCAGAAGTAATAGGATGTTTAGAGATTTCAAACTAAAAGTGACCATGTCTCAAAGTGTTAGGGAAAAAAAAAAAGTCTATTACAACTATAGCAGACTTAGAAATTGGGACAGTGGTATGAGGTGAGTCTAGAAAGGTTGGCAGGGGCAAAAACATACAGGGATATTTGGTTCGAATTTATATGCTAAATATGCTCAAATTCAACAGTGTTTAAATAGCATTTAGACTTTACAACTTTAAAAATAACACTGAAAACAAATAAGGACAGAGAAATGTAGTTAAGAGGTAAAATCATGTAATTATAATTTCCATTTTTCATTAGTTTCTACTGAGCTTATGGTTTTAATGTGAAGTCATCAACTTCCAAGATATACCAGATTGAAAAAAAAAAAGAAGTTGTCAACATCCAAGATAAATCAGATTGAAGGTATGACCACACATTGGTTTACTAAGATATTATCACTGATATGGATCCTGGTATATGTCTATGTTCATATAAGGAAACCTATTTATAAATACATAATATATTCATAGATTGGGTGTACTTATAATGGGTGTATTTATGACAGATAGTTAATGATCTCAGGTGAGTAAGACTTAAAAGAATACCGGTCATCAAGCATTACCCTTTTAGCATTAAGAGAGAAGAAGGAAACTACTACTCAGAAACCAGCTAAAAATGAAACAAGAGAAAGCAAACAATAGAAACCGTGTACGGTGATCTCTCCATTCCTTTTCTTAGCAGGTAATGACTCCTCTTTCCCTGGACAGAGCCCATTGCTTCCATTTCTCATCAGTCTTTCTGAGTGAAATTCCTGTGCCCTTTGTTCTCAGAAATAAGAAGCAAACTTTACCTAGGTTTAGGCACTCATCAGACTTGTTAGTCTCATGATGGAGTCATCTGGTGTTCTGCTCTTTCTGATATTTTTATGGCTGTTAACTAGCTCAGGCTTCTCTAAATTTCGGACTGTGAGAAAAAATGGAAATTTCTCTAGGTATCAACCTTGACTATTTCTTGACATTCCTAAGAGAAGTTTCTGGGCTCTATAATGTCTCAGCTTTCTTCCAGTAAAACCAACTGGAACACTTCAAACACAGTGGAGAATAATCATCATTTTTAGGTTTGGGAGTCACTGAATTGCTTGGAATCCTAAGGACTATCCAGCACCCAAATCTCTTCTATCATAATGAGTCATAGTGGCCTTTTAATTTTCAGTTTGGCACTTACTCTTATTAAATTTACCAGTCGATTGTCTAATATTTAGAGGAAGAGCATTTGCTCTATGTGTTACCAGAATGGCCACCAGACTCTTGATCAAAACTCACCGACTCCTCCTTTCGACAGGAACCAACATATATCTCTAAGTCACAGAGTCTGGGCACAAAGGAAGTTATAGGAAGAGAAAGACAGAAACAGAATAAAACCAGCTGAAACCAAAATGTCCACAAATACGACCTCCCACAGGCCCCAAGTAGCATTCTATACAGATTTCACTACACTAACACACGATGTGAGACACCAACAAGTGACCGTGTGACTGGATATCAGAGACCAAAATGGATAGAAAACAGATGTCACCCCATTTTTAGGGAAGCCCTGCTTCTATTCCCAGAAAACTAATACATGCACCTCCTCATCATTAGTCTCACTCTTACCCCCACTATCCTATTCCTTAAAAGCAAATTCCTCTCACCGTTACAGTGAGAAGTTGACTTGAAAACCATTTCCCCTTCTCTCTTCTCTGGCCATTGAATAAAGCTTGTGCTGCTTCAATCTCAGCCTTCATTTCATTTTGGCTGAGTGAACTCAAATGGAAAAAGAACCTTCACTACCAAGGCCTTAGCCAGGCTAGGGCCTGAGCAGGGGTCCATACAACTTAATTTGGTAATGTAGGTTATGGTTGTTCAATTGCTAAATCATGTCCAAGTCTGCTGTAAGGTATGCATAGCAGTGATTAAGGGGAATTCCCTTAAAATAATCAGGTAATTCCATAAATGTTCACAGAATGCATATGTCCCTAAGTTATTCCTTTTATAGAATCTTTTCAACAAGTAATACTTATTTTGATAACACTACTGTTACTTAAAAGGTATTTTTGAACCATTTGTTTGACGATGTCTTTGAATTAGTTTACAATATAATGTTTGCACAGTTATAGTTAATATAGAGCAGTAAATAAAAGATTGATCAGTTCAATTCAGTTGAGTCACTCAGTCATGTCCGACTCTTTGCAACCCCATGAATCACAGCACGCCAGGCCTCCCTGTCCATCACCAACTCCTGAAGTCCACCCAAACTCACATCCATCGAGTTGGTGATGCCATCCAACCATTTCATCCTCTGTCGTCCCCTTCTCCCCCTGCCCCCAATCTCTCCCAGCATCGGGGTCTTTTCAAATGAGTCAGCTCTTTGCATCAGGTAGCCAAAGTATTGGAGTTTCAGCTTCAACATTAGTCCTTTCAATGAATTCCCAGGAATGATCTCCTTAAGGATGTACTGGTTAGATCTCCTTGCAGTCCAAGGAACTCTCAAGAGTCTTCTCCAACACCACAGTTCAAAACCATCAATTCTTCAGAGTTCAGCTTTCTTTATAGTCAAACTCTCACATCCATACATGACCACTAGAAAAACCATAGCCTTGACTAGATGGACCTTTGTTGGCAAAGTAATGTCTCTGCTTTTGAATATGCTATCTAGGTTGGTTATAACTTTCCTTCCAAGGAGTAAGCATCTTTTAATTTCATGGCTGCAGTCACCATCTCCAGTGATTTTGGAGCCCCTCAAAATAAAGTCAGCCACTGTTTCCTCTGCTTCCCCATCTATTTCCATGAAGTGATGGGACCAGATGCCATGATCTTCGTTTTCTAAATGTTGAGCTTTAAGCCAACTTTTTCACTCTCCTCTTTCACTTTCATCAAGAGGCTTTTGAGTTCCTCTTCACTTTCTGCCATAAGGGTGGTGTTACCTGCATATCTGAGGTTATTGATATTTCTCCCAGCAATCTTGATTCCAGCTTGTGCTTCTTCCAGCCCAGCGTTTCTCATGATGTACTCTGCATAGAAGTTAAATAAGCAGGGTGACAATATACAGCCTTGACGTACACTTTTTCCTATTTGGAACCAGTCTGTTGTTCCATGTCCAGTTCTAACTGTTGCTTCCTGACCTGCATATAGGTTTCTCAAGAGGCAGGTCAGGTGGTCTGGTATTCCCATCTCTTTCAGAATTTTCCACAGTTTATTGTGATCCCACACAGACAAAAGGTGTGGCATAGTCAATAAAGCAGAAGTAGATGTTTTTCTGGAACTCTCTTGCTTTTTTGATGATCCAGCAGATGTTGGCAATTTGATCTCTGGTTCCTCTGCCTTTTCTAAAACCAGCTTGAACATCTGGAAGTTCACAGTTCACGTATTGCTGAAGCCTGGCTTGGAGAATTTTAAGCAGTTTAAAATAGGAAAAAATCATTTCAATAGAGACTAAGGAATGACAGAGCATCTGCTCCAAACATGGCAACTAGCTTACTGCGTTAAGGGAATATCTTTAACATAATTTGCTCTTTATGAACATGTATATAACAAAACATGTGCATTCATGAATCACTTCCTTCACAGGATTATCTAGGTAAACAATGTAGTAACATCATGATTGCTAAAATATTCTTAAATTAGTCACTTGGTGTTCCTTGAGATTCAGTTTACAAGTAATGTGAAAGACAATCTCATTTTTGTTTGGTCATAGGTAATGCAGGATACAAATGAAAAGATAAATCTAATATAATTCAGAGGTAAGACATAGCATTTCAATACAGATTGGCCAGGAAATTGCTGAAAAAGAAGTAAGATTTAAACTAGACCTTGAATACAAGTACCATTTGGAGATGTGTAAAGAGGTAAAGATAGCGCTCCATGCAGACAGCTCTGTACACAAAGTCATCAACAAAGGACAGGTCAGATTCTGCTCAGGAAAGAGTAAGTAGATATAACTGAAAACAAAGATGTAGAGGAAGACAGAAACAAAACTAGGGTAACAGTTTGTACCAAATTGTGGAGAGCACTGAGCACATATGAGTTTTAATTAGCATGATGCCACTGGTAGCCCTAAGCCACATTCAAAAGCCATTTTTATTATTTTGCTGTAAAGCCTTTCCATTAACAGACTTGTGTGGATCATTGTTTGGCATTACTTTGGTCGTGGTACTGCTTTCATTAGCTAGTATAAGCACAATAACTTAAATATTTTTTTTAAATTTCCTGCAACATTTCTATTTTAATTTGTTAGATATTTATAGTTACAAATATTTGATGAAGACCCTATTTCCTCTGGAATATCAGAATAGGAGAAGTATGAAGAACAAGTGACTTCATTCATTAAAATGTTTAATGTGAAAAAGCCCGTTTTCCCAAGAGTGGTGCATAAAAGGCCACTGAGTAGATTACGCAATCTTGCAAAAACAAGACTGTTTTTCACCAAAACTAGGTATGTTGAAGTTTTCTTCTAGTTCATTCTTCCTTCTTTAGCTGTATGATTTCTTTATTCTCCTTGTTTTACATTGTTTACTATTTCTTCTTGTCTTGACTTCTATTCCACTAGCTTGTCCTTAAGCCTCAAAATTTTCCACCTATGTGTTGAGTGTTAAGAGTGCTCAAGACTGGAGATAAGAAGTTCTGCTAAGAAGCCATTTTAATATTTTGAATTCAAGGTGATAGAAGGCTCACTTGGAAACATGGTAGAAGGGACAGAGTGAAAAGAGATTATTCTAGCGATGTCACCACTTCCCTAGTGGCTCAGACGGTGAAGAATCTGCTGGCAATGCAGATCAAACTGGGAGACTCCTATTTGATTTCTGGGTCAGGACAATACCTCTGGAGAAGGGGGTGGCTACCCACTCCAATATTCTCGCCTGGAGAATTCCATGGGCAGAGGAGCCTGGCGGACTTCAGTACATGCGGTTGCAGAGAGTCAGACACGACTGATCAACTAACATTCTCTTTTCACTAGTGATGTTATGGGAGTAAAATGAACAGGATATTGTGCTTACTTGAATGTGAGGAGTGAAATTTAGCCTCTGAGGACTAGAATGTGTAATATATGTAATGTTTTCTTCAGCCAGTGTTCAAAAATATGTTATAATTTAAATACTGTTGGTGTTCTGTCTATTATAGGGATCGAATTTTGTGTAATTTTATAAAATCCTAATACATATTTTTAAAAATTCTTCATTATGTGAATGGTTTGATGAATTCCTACAATAATGTTTATTAGCTGTCTTTATCCAAGTATCAGTAGACTGGCAATAGTTTCTTCTTTTTGGGTAGTTTGAGAGTTTCTCTCTATAATTACTTTTATTACTTATCATTACTTTCTTTCCATCTTTTCTCATTACTTTCTTACTACTCAGGTGGCAATGAGAGGGATTTGATTCTAACTGGATCGAAGCTGAAACCAGATCTTTTCTTTCACAAATTATGGGCCCCATTTCATACCAATTGTTACTGACTCTGGTGGATGTAGGGAGGGGGGGCTGTATTTTGACCCCCTTGCTTGGTGAGCTACAAAAATACAGTAAGAGAAATTTTACCAAAAAAAAAAAAAAAATATGAAGAAATAACAGCAGTCCACCAGGGTTGGATTCCTGGGTTGGGAAGATCTGCTGGAGAAGGGATAGGCTACCCACTCCAGTATTCTTGGGCTTCCCTTGTAGCGAAGACGGTAAAGAATCCGCCTTGATGTGGGAGACCTGGTTTTGATCTATGGGTTGGGAAGCTCCCCTGGAGAAAGGAAAGGCTACCCACTCCAGTATTCTGGCCTGGAGAATTCCATGGACTGTATAGACCATGGGATTGCAAAGAGTCAGACATGACTGAGCAACTTTCACTTTCACTTTCATATCCTGTATGATACCTATAAACAAAGATTTCTTTCTGCTTCAGTCTTTACCAAAGTGGCTAAGCTGCATAACTTAAAAGAGGGATCTGTAAAATGCTCTGGAACAGCAGAAATAAGCCAGTTTCTTATACTGGAAAGTTTTCATTTTAAATGGCTCTTTAAATTACTTCCCCCTTTTCTTCTTTTAATAGCAACATTTTCTGTCTCTTGTCTGTATTTTTAAGTGTTAACCCACAAATTGAATGCAGCCTGTGCTTGGCAAATAGGCATTAAATACTTTTTCCTGGAAAATGTGTTTGCTCATTAAATTTGACAGTCATTGGTAAATGTGGTAAATGCTGTCAGTGCCAAGAACTCTCTGGCATGGCTGTAGCTACAGGCCCATTATTTTAATTGCCTTTAACCTATAATCAATATTTACTGCTTACCATAGAAAGAGACTGCATAGCTAAGCAGTATAAGAAGTGAGTTTATTCTTCTGAACCTTAGATTCTGCTTTTATACCTAAAAGATAATATTAAATGCTTCCTCCGGGTACTATCGTCTTTATCAAAACTCTTTCCTACCACTTATTTTGTAAAATATTCACTTATTTTGTAAAATATTTAATATCAGTCAAATCATGTTTATTTGAAATAAACAGTTGAATTTACAGTTGTGTGAATCCAAAATTCTGCTTTATCATGGAGTTATCTACATTGCTCTCATTTTGTCATTGGAAGAAGTTTCTGAATTTTAATAGAAATTTTTGTGGAATGCATGATTTTAAGCATAAAATTGCCATGATTTACTCTGGGAATTTGGAAAAGAACTAAGCCTACAGGTAAAAATCAAGAGATCCTAACTGGAAAGAGGTAGACTGCAAAGGCTAAGAGAATGCTTTGATCCTTTAAATATGTGAGTGAACAATGGGGCACCATAGAAGATTATTAAACTAAGGTATGGCATGTAAATGTCACTGTGAGATGATCACTCTGATGGCAAGGTGGAGACTAAAATTGTAGAGTCAGGATAAGTGGGGTTTAGCATAAATAAATATAGCAACTAAAATAACTATAGCAATTATGTACATCAGGAATATAATAAGAGTTTGTGTGTGGCTGTGCACATACATAGGCACTTGAATCTTCCTTGGAGACAGTTTGTAAAAGCAAATATTGGGAAAGAGCTTAATTGTCAAAAATCAGGGACTGGTAAAATAAATATATTACTCTCCATGATAATTGAACCATTGAATTTGTTTTCTAAGAAGTGTATTTAGTACACACTGTCCATGGTACATGGTTGACATAATGTTTATGACACAGAATGTGAAAAATTGCATATATATATAACATATTCATACACATCTGGATGTAAATATTAAGTATTATCTCTAAATGTTCAAGGTATAGTTGATTTATTTTCTCCTTTTATTTAAATTTATTTTCTAAATTGCTATAGCCAGTGAACACTGTATGCAAAAGTTGCTGCAAATATCCACATGAAAAAATATTATGCAGCACTATGGATGTGGTCATGAAATTTGAGCGAAGGGCACAATATTAGGGGTTGATGTTAAATTTAACTGGAATTTGATGACACTGAGTTTTCTATAATTCTATTAAATTTCAAGAGTTTGACAAATGTCACCACCAATGAACCTCTACAGGGCAATCATCTCTCAAATAATAACTTTGTATATATCATAACCTTAATTCATGGAAGAGGAAATATGTGAAGAAATAAAATTGCTTAACTGCTTTAAAATCAAAACACTTTTGTATGATAGTGTCTTACAGTATAGTCTCTAATGACAAGGGATAATTATATTGGACAAGAGTAATCTACCACTTGAAAACCATTGAAATTCTCAGCTACAAAAAAAATTAACATCTTTTTCCAAATAAAAGTTTAAACTCCCTTATATTCTAAAAGAAAATATTTCCTGTTAAAATGAACAATGAATTAAGTGAAAATGTATGGCATCAGCCAAACATCATATATTGTTTTTGTTGTACAGCATGTGATTCATCCTGCCCAGCATTTCATGTGATGTATCTTGCATAGAAGTTAAATAAGCAGGGTGCATTATACAACCTTGTCATGCTCCTTTCCCAACTTTGAACCCGTCTGTTTCTCCGTTCCTGGCTCTAAGTGTTGCTACACACAGGTTTCTCAGAAGACAGGTAAAGTACTCTGGTACTCTCATCTCTTTAAGAATTTCCCATAGTTTGGTGTGATCCACATAATCAAAAGTTTTAGCGTAATCAATGAAGTAGAAGTAGATAGATGCTTTTCTGGAATTCCCTTGCATCCTCCATGATCCAACAAATGTTCCCAATTTGGTCTCTGGTTTCTCCACCTTTTCTAAACCCAGCTTATACATTTGGAAGTTCTTGGTTCATGTACTGCTGAAGCCTACCTTGAAAGATTTTGAGCATTACTTTGCTAGTATGTGAGAGGAGTGCAATTGTATGGTAGTTGGAACGTTCTTTGGCATTGCCCTTCTTTTAGATTGGAATAAAAGTGACATTTTCCAGTCCTAAGCCCATTGCTGTTTTCCAAATTTGCTAACATATTGAGTGGAACAGAATCATCTTTTAGGATTGCAAACAGCTCACCTGGAATTCAGCCACCTCCACTAGCTTTGTTTGTAGCTATTCTTCCTAGGCCCACTGGACTTCAAACTCCAGTATGTCTGGCTGTAGGTGGGTGACCACACCACCGTGGTTATCGCGATCATTAGGATCGCTTTTGTATCATTCTTTGTATTCTTGCCACCTCTTTTTAATCTCTTCTGCTTGTATAGGTCAATATCAATTCTGTCCTTTATTATGTCCATCTTTGCATGAAATATTCCCTTAACATCTCTGATTTTCTTGAAGAGATCTCTAGTCTTTCCTATTATATTGTTTTCTTCTATTTCTTTGTATTATTCACTTAAGAAGGCTTTCTTATCTTTCTTTGCTATTCTCCAAAACTCTTCATTCAGATGGGTATATCTTTCCCTTCCTTCCTTGCTATTCACTTCTCTTCTTTTCTCAGCTATCGTACAGCTTCCTCAAACAAACACTTTGCCTTCTTGCATTTCTTTTCCTTTGGGGTCATTTTGATCACTACTTCCTGTACAATATTATGACCTCTGTCTATATTTCTTCAGGCACTCAGTCTACCAGATCTAACCCCTTGAATCTATTTGTCACCTCCACTCTATAATGATAAGGGACTTGATTTAGGTCATACCTGAATTGTCTAGTGGTTTTCCCTACTTTTTTCCATTTCAGCCTGAATTTTGCAATAAGGAGCTCATGATCTGAGCCACAGTCAGCTCCCAGTCCTGTTTTTGTTGACTGTATAGAGTTTCTCCATCTTTAGCTGCAAAGAACATAATCAATCTGACTTCAGAGTTGACCATCTTGTGATGTCCATGTGTAGAGTCCTCTTTTGCATTGTTGGAAAAAGGTGTTTGCTATAACCAGCATGCTGTCTTGACAAAACTCTGTTGGCCTTTGCCCTGCTTCATTTTGTACTCCAAGGCCAAAGTTGCCTATTATTCTGGTCATCTCTTGACTCCCTACTAGTGCATTCCAATCCTCTATGACAAAAGGGACACCTTTATGTTGTTGTTGTTAGCTCCAGATAGTGATATAGGTCTTCATAGAACCATCAACTTTAGCTTCTTTGGCATCAGTGCTTAGCGCATAAACTTGGATTACTGTGATGTTGAATGGTTTGCCTTGGGAATGAACCAAGATCATTCTGTCATTTCTGAGACTGCATTTAAATACTGCATTTTGAAATCTTCTGTTGACTATGAAGGCTGATACATTTCTTCTAATGAACTCTTGCCCACAGTAGTTGATATAATGGTCATTTGAATTAAATTTTCCCACTCTCATCCATGGGCTTCCCTCATAGCTCAGTCGGTAAAGAGTCTGCAATGCAGGAGACATGGGTTCGTTCCCTGGATTGGGAAGATCCCTGGATAAAGAAATGGCAACCTACTCCGGTATTCTTGCCTGTAGAATCCCATGGACAGAGGAGCCTGGTGGGTTCAGTCTGTGGGGTCACAAGAGTCCGACATGACTGAGTGATTAAGCGCAGAGCATGCACACAGAACGTAGTCCCATCCGTTATAGTTCACTGATTCCTACTAGGTCAGTGTTCAATCTTGCCAACTCCTGCTTGACCACATCAAATTTACCTTGACTCCTGAGCCTCTCATTCCAGGTTCCTATGCAATATCATCCTTTACAGCTTCAGAGTTTGCCTTCACTACCAGACATATCCACAGCAGAGCATCATTTCTGCTTTGGCCCAGCCACTTCATACTTACTGGATCTATTAGTACTTGCCCTCTTCTCTTCCCCAGTAGCATATCAGACACCTTCCTCCTGAGGAGTGGCTGATCTTCTGGCATCATATCTTTTTGCCTTTTCATACCATCTATAGTGTTCTTACAGCAAGAATTCTGGAGTGGGTTACCTTCTTTCTTCAGTGGACCACATTTTGTCAGAACTCTTCACTATGACCCGTCCATCTTGAGTGGTCCTCCATGGCCTGGCTCGTAGCTTCATTGATTATGCAAGCCCCTTCACCACGATAAAGCTGTGACCCATGAAGGGGCATGTATACTTAATGTGGATGAAGGCTTAAGTCGCTTCAGTCACATCCGACTCATCATGACCGTACGCACGGTAGCCCACCAGGTTCCTTAAGCCCTGCAGAGCATACGAACCTTTTGAAGTGTAGTGTAATTTCAAGGAAGAAGTGAAATTGCTCAGTCACATCCGACTCTTTGCAACCCTATGGACTGTAGCCTACCAGGCTCCTCAGTCCATGGAATTTTCCAGGCAAGAGTACTGGAGTGGGTTGGCATTTCCTTCTCCAGGGGATCTTCCCGACTCAGGGATTGATCCCAGGTCTCCCGCATTGCACGCAGATGCTTTACCGTCTGCGCCAATTTCAAGGAGCTAATAGTCAAATAGCTGAAATGACATATGTAGTGACAATCAGAAAGTAGGTAAATATAACAAAGTAGCTATAATAACAATAAAAATCATATAGACAACAAGTTTCTATTCAAAAATCATATAGACAACTGAATAAGAAGCAAAATTCCTGAAGTCCTAGATTTTCATGAGCTGGGACTAATACAACAGATGTTGAGCACCCTCCCATTTCAGAGTGACCGTAGATGCAAGACTCACCAAGAAATTATGAGATCTGTTTTGCCATCATTAGCCCACCATGTTCTTATAGAAACAGGGGAACCCACTTAATTGGATGGAAACTTTTCAGCTAAGAGGGAGATTATATAGACGAGGATTTTGAGAAACTGAAAGAAGTTTCTCAATCACTTTCTCAATTATGAAATATGTAATTGGCAACTGATAACTATCCAGAAACACTGATAGATCACCTTCTCAGCAGTTCTAGGTCTTGGCTGAGTAGGAGTAAGAATCTAGACATATAAATAATTTTAATTGTCCTAGGAAAATGTTAATTTCTAATTTTCACTATGGAGTATATCTTAGTAGTGCCAAAACCAACTGATTGCTGATGACTTCAAAATACAACTTCATTTAGTAAATATAAAATTTATATCTACATGGATCACATAATTAAGTCCTTAAAATTTAAGTTGTATGACACATGATGACATAAATAATGAATACATTAAACTTTAGAATAATGGTTTGGTGACATGTACAGTTCGATGATTGTTTTCAAAATAAGCTTTATTCTCCCAGGTTATACTTATTTTATTATAACAAGCAATCACAAGAATTTGAGGAGAAATCTATTTATTTTTAGCAGAATGGGGTAAAATGCTGTCACCATGCATTTCAAATTAGGGAAAGGAAAGCTGAATTATATACTACATATTATTGAGATAAATAGCTCACTATTTGGATAAAATAAAACAAAACTCTTACCTTATTATTTGTAACATCCAAATTGGTCAAATGGGTTAAATACTTAAATATAAAAATAATGCAAGAAACGATTCAAGGGTTTAATTTTTTTGAAAGTATACTAAGAATTAGGAGGACCTAAGAATAGTAATAAATTCAGAGCACATATGGATAAGCCTGAAAATATAAACATCTTAAAGTATCTTTACAGGACACACACCAAGTCACATGCACAGAAAAAAGCTGTTCTATATCCCTGGTAGATATGCAGTCCCTAACGTGGCTACTACTGATTCTTATCCTTGTGTATTATCCTCCTCTTAAGAATGGGCTGGATCTGGCAACAGCTCCTGACAAATAGAAAAAGCAAAAGTGATGTATGTTACTACCGTGATTAAGAGCTGCAGCTTCCTTTCTTTGGCTTCAGCATCCTTGGACCACCTGCTGCCATGTCAAGAGGACACTCAGGGTGAGGGTGGAGAGATCTACATGGAAAAGATACAAGACCGGCCAGCAACCATGCAAGCAATATTGGAAAGGGACTTGCCCCCAGTTGAGCTTTGAGATGACTGTAGCCCCTGCCAATACTTTGATGGCAGCCTGCCTGAGAGCCTGAGCCTGAGGCTTCCAGCTAAGCTACACCTGTCGTCTGTATCCCTGTTTCCACAGAAACTGTGAGATAATAAATGTTTGTTGTGCTAAGTTGCCAAGCTTTGGGATGATTTGTTACACAGCAATAGATAATTAAATAGCCTCGTAATTCTTAAAACATAAGACATTAGAAATAATTATTCACACAACATATTGACAAAGATTGAAGGTTAATGATGCCCATCTTGACAATGTGTGGGGAAAAAAAATATGCATGCTTACTATTTATAATGCATAAATTGGTTCGTTTTTAAAGGGAAGAGTCCCCTTGCTCTTGAAACTCGCTCCCATCTCCCTCCCCAGCCCCCCTTCTAGGTTGTTACAGAGCCCCTGTTTGAGTCCCCAGGGCCATACAGCAAATTCCCATTGGCTATCATTTTACATATGATAATGTAAATTTCTATGTTACTCTTTCCATACATCTCACCCTCTTCTTCCAGCCCACCCCCGCCATGACCATAAATCTATTCCCTATATCTGTGTCTCCATTGCTTCCCTGTAAATAATTTCGTCAGTACCATCTTTATAGATTTCATGTATATGCATTAGTATACAATAATTATAATTCTCTTTCTCTTTCTGACTTATTTCACTCCGTATAATAAGCTCTAGGTTCATCCACCTCATTAGAACTGACTCTGTGTTCCTTTTTATGGCTGAGTAGTATTCTATCGTATATATGTGCCACAGTTTCTTTATTCATTCATCTGTGGATGGACATCTAGATTGCTTCCACATTCCAGCTATTGTGGATAGTGCTACAGTGAACACTGGGGTACATGTGTCTTTTACAGTTTTGGTTTCCTCAGGGTATGTGCCTAGGAGTGGGATTTCTGGGTCGTATGGTGGTTTTATTCCTAGTTTTTTAAGGAATCTCCATACTCTCTTCCATAGTAGCTGTATCAATTTACATTCCCACCAACAATGCAAGAGGCTTTCATTTTCTCCACAATATCTCCAGAATTTATTATTTGTAGAATTTTTTATGATGGCCATTCTGACTGGTGTGAGGTAGTATCATATTGTAGCTTTGATTTGCATTTCTCTAATAATGAGTGATGCTGAGCATCTTTTCATGTCTAATTAGGTCTTTTGTGTTTCCAAACAATTGTGAAATGTTTTGTTCTAGTTCTGTGAAAAATTACGTTGGTAATTTGATAGGGATCACATTGAATCTATAGGCAGCATTTCGTAGTATAGTCTTCTTTTTCACAATATTGATTCTTTCAAACCAGGAACATGGAATATCTCTCCATCTGTGTCATCTTTGATTTCTTTCAGCAGTGTCTTATAACTGTCTTATACAGTTCCTTTGTCTCCTTAAGTAGTATATTCCTAGATATTTTATTCTTTTTGTTGCAATGGCGAATGAAACTGATTCCTTAATTTCTCTTTCTGATTTTTTATTGTTAGCATATAGGAATGCAAGTGATCTCTGTGTATCGATTTTGTATCCTGTGACTGCTAAATTCACTGATTAGCTCTAGTAATTTTCTCATAGTGACTTTACCATTTTCTATGTATAGTGTCATGTCATCTGCAACAGTGAGAGTTTTAATTCTTCTTTTCCAATCCATATTCCTGTTGTTTATTTTTCTTCTTTGATTGCCATAGCTAAGACTTCCAAAACTATGTTGAATAATAGAAGTGAGTGTAGGCACCCTTGTCTTGTTGCCGATCTTAAAGGGAATGCTTTCAGTTTTTCACCATCGAGAATGTTTGCTGTGGTTTATCATATATAGTCTTTACTCTGTTGAGGTAGGTTCCTTCTATGACCATTTTTTGAAGTTTTTACTATAAATGTGTGCTTAATTTTATCAAACGCTTTTTCTGCATCTATTGTGATGATCATACAACTTTTATCTTTCAATTTGTATCTTTACTATGATTACTCTGAATTCTTTTTCAAGTAGATTGCCTATTTCTGCTCCATATATTTGGTCTTTTGGGTTTTTATAGTTTTCCTTTATCTGCTGCATGTTTCTCTGTCTTTTCGTTTTGTATGATTTACTATAATTGGTATATCCTTTCTACGAGTTGCAAGGTCACAGTTACCCTTACTTGTGGAGCTTGCCCACAGTGCGTTGGGAGGGCTAGTGCCTTGTGAAGGTTATCTGGTTGCTGGGATTCTTGTCTGTGTTCTTGTGGGCAGAGCCAGATCTTTTCTCTCTGAAAGGCAGTGCTGATTCCAGTGGTGTGTTTTGCACTGTCCCTGGGCTTGGTATGGCTTTGGGCACCGTGTCTGCTAATGGGCAGGATTGTGTTTTTGTTTTATTGACTGTTTGGCATAATGCATCCACCACTGGAGCTTGCTGACTTTCTGGTAGGGTCTTATCTTTATGTTGAGATGAAGACCTTTGGGAGAGCTCTCATCTATTAATGTTTCAAGGGATCAGGAGCTCTCTGGTGGTCCAGTGTCCTGGAATCAGGTCTCACACCTCAGAAGTTCAGTTCTAATTCTTTACTGTAGCCCCAAAACTCCGTAAGCCACACAGCATGGAAGAGATACAGAATGAAAGAGATAGAGGGTAAAAAAAAGAGATGAAGTCAACCAAACTTACAAACAAAATAAAGAATGGATAAACAAACCCCCAAGAAAAAAAATAGTTTAAAAAAAAAATAAAACCCCTCAACAGACAAGAACACACAAAGAAACTCACTTTCACAAAAAGAAAAGAAGAGAGAGAAAAGTGAAAATAAATATAAACAGGAACCAGAAGAGATTACATGAGCTAATAAACAAAACATCCATATGTGAAAATAAATCCGAAAAACTAGACTAGCGAAACTACAAAATTGAAAACATGTGGGGAAAATATAATATTTTTTAAAAGAGCAATATAAAAATAAGAAAAATAGAATAAAATAAATTTATTTAAAAATAAGTTTTTTTAAAAGCAAAAATAAAAATTAAAATTAAAGGAATAATAAAGAATAACAATAGAATGATATAAAAAGGAAAAAACACACTGTGTGTGTGTGCGTGCACGCACATACACAGGGAGAGAGAGAGAGAGCCAGTAAGAAAAATATCTGCCTGAGTCATCCATTGTCCTCGCCACACAGTGAGCATCCGACAATCTGCTTACCATGGAGGTCCTCCGATATTTCTAGGAAGGCCTCTGGACCTGGAAACCATGAGGTCAGTTCAGACTCAGATATGGCCGTAGTTCAACTTGTCCTTACTTCCAAGGTCCACAGTCTCAGGCTAACTGCGGGAGGGCAATCTGCTGCACCCCCGACTGCGGGAGTGAATTCTTTTCATCTTCCTTGGTCACACAGTCCCTGGTGCTCAGGCGTTTTGGCCTCACCTCTGCATGTTAGCTAAACATTTCAAGTTAATGAGCTACCTAATGCTGAGACGCTTTCCACTGTAGATATAGACTGCTATATCTGTCTCTTTAAATGTTAAGAGAAAGGTGTGTGTTCCTCACTCAGCCATGTCTAACCCTTTGTGATTCCATGGACTGTAGCCCGCCAGGCTCCTCTGTCCATGGGATTCTCTGGGCAAGAATACTGGAGTGGGTTGCCATTCCCTTCTCCAAAAGAAAGGCAATCTTGTAATAATCTCACAAAATTAATAATTGAATATTTCTAAAGGCTCTGTGGCACCTCCCATATTTTAAGACATGAAAATAGAGTTTATACCCAAAACCAGTTCAAAGTATCCAAGAAAACTGTGGTGGTGGTTTAGTTGCTCAATCGTGTTCAACACTTGAGATCCCGTGGACTGTAAACATGTCAGGCTCCTCTGTCCATGGGGTTCTCCAGACAAGAATATTGGAGTGGGTTGCCATTTCAAGTCACCAAAATAGTAACAAAACCAGATCAATCATGGCAACATCATAGAAACTCATGTAGCATAGGAAAAAAAAAAAAAAAACTCGGTTTTTTGAGGTGAGCTGATATATAACCTTGAAACATTAATCTTATTAGCAGAGTCTGCAAGAAGAGGTAGGAGTGCACTGGGTACATATATAGCCTGAAAGTTTCCCTGAGTTTACTGTATACATTCAGCCAATTTTCCCATACCAGGAAGTGGTGTCTTACCCACCCACATATGCACCCCTCTATTGAAAATTTTTATTTTAAAATCTTAAATGTTCACATTGCTGTTTTAAAATAGATAACCAACCAACAAGGACCTACTGTATAGCATGGGGAATGTTTCTCAGTACTCTGTAATAACCTAAATGGGAAAGGAATTTGAAAAAGAATTGACACAAGTATATGGAAAACTGAATCACTTTGCTATACTCCTGAAACTAACACAACATTGTTAGTCAGTTATGTGGTAATATAAATGAATTTTTTTATTTAAAAATAGTCTAGTGAAGTCGTCTTTTGTAAGCCTTATGTTGTCTTCAAACATTTGACATGAGAAACTAAAATGCAAAATACTCTTATATAATCCATCATTATCTCACAACTATAGTGTCATCTTGAGTCAGGTCATTCATTCTCTCGAGGATCTAATTACCTGTATTAATTTATACATAGTCCAAGGAGAAGGAGTGTGGATGCTAGAGAAGAGAGATTGGAACCCACCATTATGGTGAAGAAAATGCATAATATAGAGACATTTCTGATAGACTTGGGGAGCCCCAAATATAAACCATGCTACAACAGAGTCCCATGAAGAGAATGCAACATAAAAGGAAGGAGTCAACAGATGTGAGTCCTTTGAGATGGAGACAAAAAGCCATTTCAGGTACAGAAAGTGAAAGTGAAGTCGCTCAGTCGTGTCCAAGTCTTTGCAACCCCATGGACTGTAGCCTACCAGGCTCCTCCCTCCATGGGATTCTCCAGGCAAGAGTACTGGAGTGGCTTGCCATTTCCTTCTCCAGGGGATCTTCCCAGCCCAGGGATCAAACCTGGGTCTCCCACATTCCAGGCAGACACTTTAACCTCTGAGCCAACAGGTACAGGGCTGCTACCAAAACTGGAACAGGGAACCATCTGAACCCAGCACCCTACTGATGATGCACTCCCAAGGCTGAATGAAGTGAAGATTCTTTGGAATGCTTTGGAGCTTGAGTAATTCTTCCAGCTGATCCTACCATAAATGAGAGAAGAAGAAAAAAGGTTTTCACTTCTTAATTGTGAAACAATTTTAGACAGTGCAGATCCCCTACTGGTACCAGGATTTTGGAGTTCTGTTCAGAGTAGCTAATACTGCCAGCTAACGTTTCATCCAGTATCAGCAGCAGTAGGTTATCTTAATGTAACAGAGAGCAACAGGAGCAAGAAAACTGGGACTTCTACTATTGGAGGCAGAATCCTCAAATCATACTCTAGAACACAAAAAGATAATAGGATCAGAGTTCTAGATAGTTTCATGACTACAGTTATACATACAGAAACACATACCGTTCTTTCAGAATTTCTAGAAGTTACTACAAAGAAGTGGGATTTCTATGTAAGTGAGTAGACTTTAAACCGGAGCTATTTGAGTATTGCACCCTTGAACTGATGAGTACTATAGCCTTCCAGATGTATACTTACTGATTTAATGATTATAAAGTACAACCAACATACACTCTATTTCCATAAATGGTGCTCCCCTCCATCCAGTTATTAAAACCAGAAGTTGTGGATTCACCCTTGATTTAGTTCTATTTTTCACCACCCGTGTCACTCTTTGTTGTTGTTCCGTCGCTAAGTCATGTCCGACGGTGTCACCCTATGGACTGCAATGTGCCAGGCTTCTCTCACCTTCACCATCTCCCAGAGCTTGCTCAAATTCATGCCCACTGAGTCAGTGATACTACTGAACCATCTCATCCTCTGCCACTCACTTCTCCTGTTGCATTCAGTCTTTCCCAGCATCAGGGAAAAGGACTCTTTTCTTAAGTCGGGTCTTAACATCAGGTGGCCAAAGTATTGAAGTTTCAGGGTCAGCATCAGTCCTTCCAAAGAATATTCAGTGTTGATGTCCTTTAGGATTGACTGGTTGATCTCCTTGCAGTCCAAGGGACTCCTTGCAGTCCAAGGGACTCTCAAGAGTGTTCTCCAGCAACACAATTTTGAAATCATCAGTTCTTTAGTGTTCAGCCTTCTTTATGGTCCAACCCTCACATTCATACATATCATCCCAAGTCTTATTATCTCTACTTGAATGTCTTAAGAATCTGTCCCCTTTGCTACATTACTCACTGCCAACACATACACTGAAGCCATCACTCTATCTATCATAGAATACTACTATGAAGCCCAGTTCATTTGCCTCCTTCCCTCTCCTCTTAAATCCATTTTCAGCAGGGTTGTTTTGTAAAATATGATTCTGATTATGACTTCATTTTTATAACTATTCTATGCTTTCTCATTTTTCTCAAGATAAAAGCCAAAATCTTTAACCTGGAACTGAATGATTTAGGCTCATTCATTCCTTATCAGTCTTGGGGAAGCCTTACTAGCCTACTGGCCACAAAGATAAGGATAAATTTCAGTAGTTCACATCCTCAGAGTACTCTGTTTCTCTTCTTTAGGACCATGTCAAACCAATAATTAATCATTTATATCATAATGTATGTGATTTTTTATGTCACTATTTATTTGATGTCATCTTCCCTACTAAGCTATAAGCTGTTCATAAACCTGATTGCTTACCTATATTTCTGCCCAATAGCATTCCCAGTACCCAGGCAATGCTTGTATCTATGAGATAGAAGAGAACGGAGAAAGAAAAAAAAAATGAATATTTCTGAATCTCCCCAAAGTAGCTTTTACAATGAGGGTTTGCTCCCACCTAATGCATTTGCACTTTCCAATAGGAAAAAAAGTTGTACTAAAGAAAATTTTTTAAATTTAAGTAGATTTTATGTCCTTTCTAGGAAATTCATTTGAATATTCACACCTTCTCTTGCCAATATGTCTCAAAGTCACACATTGAGGAAAAAAATGTGAGAAAATTCTGAGAACAGCTGGTTAGCATATTTCTTGATTAAAGAAAAAAACTTACATAGGAAATAAGTAAAGTCATGAAGATCAGACCTAGTTATCTCCTTCTCAAAAAAGAGAACCCAAGTATAACCTTTTCATCTAGTTTTCTCTAAAGAAACGGCCACAGGAGACATTCTAGAAAATCTTAGGTAAAGGTTAGATGCTTTCAGGAGGCCTCAGTTCCTTTGCCCTTGTTCATAAGCAAGCCCGAATTGAGGTTGCTGAAAGCCATTCAAGCTCAGTGCAATCCGACAACCATTCCAAAACATGGAGTGTGTATACATGGGAGGAAAAAGGTAAATTGCTACTGTGCTTGTTCAAATTTCAATACTACGCTTCCAGTTTCTTTGGTTTTTATCACTAATCAGGGCAATTTGAAAGCAGAAAATGAGTAAGGAGGAAGGCAACTTTTAGGTAGATCATTCAAACATACAGTAAAATCCAATCACTACATTTAATTACAAAGAAAATGATATCACTAAAGAGATCATTTCAAGTATATTAAGAATAATACAATAAAGATATTAAAAGTTAAACAGTGGCTCTCACCTCACTTGCACTATCTGAGCAAATATAAAACACCTGAAAAACATAAGGTGAATGATTTCTGACACATTAGGCTAGCTAGCATAAAAACATATGTTGCTGTATGTAAACAGGTCAAAAAGAAATCAAGCTAAAACTATTAAAATGAGGATAACATGTATATTTTTTTTCTAGAGCTGCAATGACAATGCACCACAGACTAGAAAGCTTAAACTACAAGAATTTATTTTCTCACAGTTTTGGAGGCTAGAGGTCTGAGATCTAGTTGGGATAGGACTGGTTTCTCCTGAGGTCTTTTTATCTTGTAGATAGAATCTTCTTTCATTGTCTTCAGATGGTCTCCTCTCTGTATCTGCATCTCAATCTCTTTATAAGGATGCCAGATATATTGGATCTGAGCCCATCAATATTTTTTTTTAATTTATTTATTTATTTTTAATTTTTACTTTACAATTCTGTATTGGTTTTGGCATAGATTGACATGAATCCACCACAGGTGTACATGCATTCCCAAACATGAGCCCCCCTCCCACCCCCCTCCCCACAACATCTCTCTGGGTCATCCCCGCGCGTCAGCCCCAAGCGTGTCATATCCTGCATCAGACATAGACTGGCATTTCGATTCTTACATGATATTATACATGTTTCAATGCCATTCTCCCATATCATCACACCCTCTCCCTCTCCCTCTGAGTCCAAAAGTCCGCTATACACATCTGTGTCTTTTTTGCTGTCCTGCATACAGGGTCATCATTGCCATCTTCCTAAATTCCATATATATGTGTTAGTATACTGTATTGGTGTTTTTCTTTCTGGCTCACTTCACTCTGTATAATTGGCTCCAGTTTCATCCATCTCAGCAGAACTGATTCAAATGTATTCTTTTTAATGGCTGAGTAATATTCCATTGTGTATATGTACCACAGCTTTCTTATCCATTCATCTACTGATGGACATCTAGGTTGTTTCCATGTCCTGGCTATTATAAACAGTGCTGCAATGAACATTGGGGTACATGTGTCTCTTTCAATTCTGGTTTCCTCAGTGTGTATGCCCAACAGTGGGATTGCTGGGTCATAAGGCAGTTCTATTTGCAATTTTTTAAGGAATCTCCACACTGTTCTCCATAGTGGCTGTACTAGTTTGCATTCCCACCAACAGTGTAGGAGGGTTCCCTTCTCTCCACATCCTCTCCAGCATTTATTGCTTGCAGATTTTTGGATCGCAGACATTCTGACTGGTGTGAAGTGGTACCTCATTGTGGTTTTGATTTGCATTTCTCTAATAATGAGTGATGTTGAGCATCTTTTCATGTGTTTGTTGGCCATCCGTATGTCTTCTTTGGAGAAATGTCTATTTAGTTCTTTGGCCCATTTTTTGATTGGGTCGTTTATTTTTCTGGACTTGAGCTGCAGGAGTTGCTTGTATATTTTTGAGATTAGTTGTTTGTCAGTTGCTTCATTTGCTATTATTTTCTCCCATTCGGAAGGCTGTCTTTTCACTTTGCTTATGTTTTCCTTTGTTGTGCAGAAGCTTTTAATTTTAATTAGATCCCATTTGTTTATTTTTGCTTTTATTTCCAGAATTCTGGGAGGTGGATCATAGAGGATCCTGCTGTGGTTTATGTCGGAGAGTGTTTTGCCTATGTTCTCCTCTAAGAGTTTTATAGTTTCTGGTCTTACATTTAGATCTTTAATCCATTTTGAGTTTATCTTTGTGTGCGGTGTTAGAAAGTGATCTAGTTTCATTCTTTTTCAAGTGGTTGACCAGTTTTCCCAGCACCACTTGTTAAAGAGATTGTCTTTACTCCATTGTATATTCTTGCCTCCTTTGTCAAAGATAAGGTGTCCATATGTGTGTGGATTTATCTCTGGGCTTTCTATTTTGTTCCATTGATCTATATGTCTGTCTTTGTGCCAATACCATACTGTCTTGATGACTGTGGCTTTGTAGTAGAGCCTGAAGTCAGGCAAATTGATTCCTCCAGTTCCATTCTTCTTTCTCAAGATTGCTTTGGCTATTCGTGGTTTTTTGTATTTCCATACAAATCTTGAAATTATTTGTTCTAGTTCTGCGAAAAATATCGCCGGTATCTTGATAGGGATTGCATTGAATTTGTAAATTGCTTTGGGTAATATACTCATTTTCACTATATTGATTCTTCCGATCCATGAGCATGGTATATTTCTCCATCTATTAGTGTCCTCTTTGATTTCTTTCATCAGTGTTTTATAGTTTTCTGTATATAGGTCTTTAGTTTCTTTAGGTAGATATATTCCTAAGTGTTTTATTCTTTTTGTTTGAGCCCATCAATATTATCTCATTTTACCTTAACTACCTTTTTAGAGGCCCTAGCTCCAAATACAGTCACATTCTGGATGTTAGGATTTCAGCATATGAATTTTGAAGGTATACAGTTCAGCCCATAATATTTGCTTATTTTTTTAATTGATATATAATCCACATACTATAAAATTTGCCTTTTAAAGTATACAATTATATATCACAGAACTCTGTAGGATGGAAGTCTGCATATATTTGCTTCCAGGAAAGAACCTGTTATTTTTTAAGTATGAACTTATGGAAACCAAGCACTCTTCATAAAATAATGTGAATAATTTAGTTGAGACATTTGTGAAAATGAGAGGGTACCATTTTTTTAGCAGTTGAATATAATTTTTAAATACCTATCAAAATTTAAAATGGTAAATTCTTCAATTTTCTACCTTGAATTTCTTACCTCTGTAACTCAACAGTTTATTTAAACCTTAGAGTTCAAATACATCTTAGTTTATTTCCCAACTAAACCACCAATTATTTAAATGACAGTGGCTCATAGCCGAGAAACTGTTAATTCTCCAAATATCCCTCCATAATAAGAAGATGTCACTTGAATAACCCTCTTCCAGAAAGAAGTACAATGAGATATAACTTGACTTTGGGTGAAAGTGGAACTGAAAGTAAAGAAGGGCATTTAAGTCAGTGCTATTTTTCATGATGGCTAAATTGATTCAAAAGCTCATAGAAGTCAGTTAGTACTAAATACATAAACTAGTACTAAAAATAAATACATTAAATAGTATATTTATGTATATTGTTTATATTTTGTGTAAAATACTAAAACAAATACATAAAATATTACTAAAATTAGTACTAAATACATAGTATTAAGTACATAAAATAGTACTAAAGACAGAATTTTGTCTTTAGTAGAAACATTACAATGTTGCACTTAGATCATGGCAGAAAAGGGCAACAAAATCTTTTTAACTGGCCCAAATAGTCTGTTACTTCCAAACACTCATCTTTATTTATTTTAATATATAGTAAAGGTTTCATTAATCTTTAAGGTGAATTTAGCACATTGTGAGTAATGTTTATCACAATAGTATAAAAAATGACTTTAACTGATATTTACTGTTTCCTCCCTTTCTGAAATATTATTTTTCTTTGGTTTTGTGTCAACCAGCTTCCTTTAAAATTCTAACAAATAGCTTCCCAGCACTTTTGGCTAGGAAATCACAATGAACCAGTCCTGAAGTTTTTCTTCATTGATTATCAAGATTGACCTGATTGTCTGAAGACCTTCTTTCAGATTCAGAATAGAAGCAAATGCATCTCTATGTAGGCCACCAGTCAGAGTGGTAGGTATTTCCTCCAATCTGACTAATCATCATTGCAGAGTGAGGGTGTCAGGGAAAATAGAAAATATTCAGAGACACTTTCTTTCAAAAGGATGAGGTCTTAGTCTTTAAACAAATTGCCTGAAGATCTATCATCTCACAAAAAATCAGGTCAAGAATGCCATCCATTAAGATATTTCACTTGGTCATCTGGGCTGTAGAATTAAACATCATTTTTTTCCTCCTTTGGGAAAGTCTTTATTTTCTTTTTGTCTCAGTGTCCTAATCTATAAGACACTTTTCAGGATTGCTATGACAATTAAGTACAATAAGTCTTCGGAAATGTCTCACTCACAGTGACTCTGGAAAAAAATAAAAAGTTTCTGTAATTACTTTGAAATTTATCCTTTCATAAATTACTCAGAGATAATTTTGCTCATCCCAAACAACAACTATTGTCACAACATTTGTTCTCCAGAAAGCCCTTGGAATAGGGCGATTAGATATTTAGTAAATATGACAGCCATCTCTTAATCTACATGAGTGGTTATCTGAATTTAGAACAATAGACTGGACAAGAGAGCAGTTCAAGTCATAATGAAACAGAATGTGGATGAAAAGACACTGGAAACTTAATGTGAACCAACATTCTCAGTGTAATCAGCTATGTCAAAAGAGAAAGAAAATTTCACTTTCTTCAAGGTGGAACCATGTCAACCCTATTGCTCTGATGCTGATTTATATATTCAATTACTCTCTGCTTTGGAAAAATGTGTATTTTATCACTATACAATTTTTCTTCCTTCTTTTCTCTTTGTATTTACTCACTGAAATTCCCTGGTGGCTCAGATGGTAAAGAATCTGCCTGCAGTGCAGGACACACAGGTTCAATCCCCGAGTGGGGAAGTTCCTCTGGAGAAGGAAATGGCAACCCACACCAGTATTCTTGCCTGGAGAATTCCATGGACAGAGGAGCCTGGTAGCCTCAGTCCGTGGGGTCACTGAGAGTAAGACATGACTGAGTGACTTTCACACACAGGTGCTGTTTAAGGCATTGGAGAGTCAGAAATGAATTGTGAAGGTTTTTAGAAGTAATCTCAGTCCAATGAAGACAGATGTATAAACTCATTTCCTTAGTGGAGACACACACATTGCATCCTACCTTTTGCCTTGGTTCATATTTCTAATTATTTTATTTTGTTTCTAAAGTTCCCATTTAAGAAAAAAAAATCATGTGATTCAACTGTATTTATATCAGAGAATAGGGCTTCCCTGGTAGCTCAGTTGGTAAAGAATTTGCCTGCAATGCAAGAGACCCCGGTTAAATTCCTGGATAGGTAAGATTCCCTGGAGAAGGGATAGGCTATCCAATCCAGTATTCCTGGGCTTCCCTGGTAGCTCAGATGGTAAAGAATCCACCTGCAATACAGGAGACCTGGGTTTGATCCAGAGAATGGACTCAGGGTGACTTATTCAATCATTCAGAAATTACTATCCTAGTACTTAGTCAAAGATTAAAATTGACTAAGGCTGTCAGTCAGTGAGTCAGTTCAGTTCAGTCGCTCAGTTGTGTCTGACTCTTTGAGACCCCGTGAATTGCAGCACGCCAGGCCTCCCTGTCCATCACCAACTCCTGGAGTTTACTCAAACCCATGTCCATTGAGTCACTGATGCCATCCAGCCATCTCATCCTCTGTCGTCCCCTTCTCCTCCTGCCCTCAATCCCTCCTAGCATCAGGGTCTTTTCCAATGAGTCAGCTCTTCCCATGAAGTGGCCAAAGTACTGGAGTTTCAGCTTTAGCATCATTCCTTCCAAAGAAATCCCAGGGCTGATCTCCTTCAGAATGGACTGCTTGGATCTCCTTGCAGTCCAAGGGACTCTCAAGAGTCTTCTCCAACACCACAGTTCAAAACCATCAATTCTTTGGAGTTCAGCTTTCTTCACAGTCCAACTCTCACATCCATACATGACCACTGAAAAAACCATAGCCTTGACTAGATGGACCTTTGTTGGCAAAGTAATGTCTCTGCTTTTCAATGTGCTATCTAGGTTGGTCATAACTTTTCTTCCAAGGAGTAAGCGTCTTTTGATTTCATGGCTGCAATCACCATCTGCAGTGATTTTGGAGCCCCCAAAAATAAAGTCAGCCACTGTTTCCACTGTTTCCCCATCTATTTCCCATGAAGTGATGGGACCAGATGCCATGATCTTCATTTGCTGAATGTTGAGCTTTAAGCCAACTTTTTCACTCTCCTCTTTCACTTTCATCAAGAGGCTTTTTAGTTCCTCTTCACTTTCTGCCATAAGGGTGGTGTCATCTGCATATCTGAGGTTATTGATATTTCTCCCAGCAATCTTGATTCCAGCTTGTGCTTCTTCCAGTCCAGCGTTTCTCATGATGTACTCTGCATAGAAGTTAAATAAGCAGGGTGACAATATACAGCCTTGACGTACTCCTTTTCCTATTTGGAACCAGTCTGTTGTTCCATGTCCAGTTCTAACTGTTGCTTCCTGACCTGCATATAGGTTTCTCAAGAGGCAGGTCAGGTGGTCTGGTATTCCCATCTCTTGAAGAATTTTCTACAGTGTATTGTGATCCACACAGTGTAAAGGCTGTGGCATAGTCAATAAAGCAGAAATAGATGTTTTTCTGGAACTCTCTTGCTTTTTCCTTGACCCAGCAGATGTTGGCAATTTGATCTCTGGTTCCTCTGCCTTTTCTAAAACCAGCTGAACATCTGGAAGTTCACGGTTCACATATTGCTGAAGCCTGGCTTGGAGAATTTTGAGCATTACTTTACTAGCATGTGAGATGAGTGCAATTGTGCGGTAGTTTGAGCATTCTTTGGCATTGCCTTTCTTTGGGATTGTCAAGACAGGTATTACTTCTCCGATAGGCAAGCTTCCAAAGATTGCTTTTCAGATGGGTTCCTGTGCAGGTAGGTGTCAGGACAGCTGTTCCACTGTTACTTTTACTTATTTTATTAGAGCAAGTCCTGTAACAGATGATGATAATGAGACTTTGAAAACAACATACAATTGAGGTTTTTTACAGCTTAGCTACATTGTGGCTTGTATGTTAAACAGTTTTTGAAACAGGCTTTATACCTTTTAAAGTCAATTCTTTTTTCATAAGAGAAAGGAGAAGATAACATTCTTGAAATACTTGTCCAGGTATATATCTTTATGAAGGAATCTGAAGACCCAAGATGGAAGTCAGCAAACTTCTTCTGTAAATTCAAAGCTGGATAGTAAATATTTTTTTCTTTGGCTTTCATCTTGTTTGAGAGAGAGGATACTGTCTTTATCACAAATATTCAACTTTGCCACTGTTTCATGAAAGCAACCATAGACAATATGGAAACATGTAACTATACTGAGTTTCAGTAAAACTTTATTAGTCAATCCTGAAATTTTGAATTCCATATAATTTGTATGTCATGCTTTATTATTCTTCTTTTCATATTTTTAAAAACCAGATTAAAATGTATGATCCATTCTTAGCTCAAAGTGGAATAAAAACTGGAAGCAGGCCAGACTTGGCCACAAGCTATAGTCTGCCAATTCCGACCTGAGAGACAAAGTACCCAGTCTGAACCAGATTGAGATTCCTATCTTTTCAATTACAGATCAATATTCTCTCCACTATACCAAGCACCACTCAATAGCTCCCTAAAGTAAGAGAGATGTTAACAGTGATACAAGAACAAAACCATGCAAACATAGAGAGAACATTTTATAAGACACTTAGCCAATAGGAACAAAGGGCAGAGGAAAAGAAGCCAGAGTATCTTTGAGAGCTGAGACTGCACAGGTAGCACCGTCAGGGCACCAGGTGGAAAAGGCCATCAAGGGAGACATGTTCATTCCTGGCTCTCCTGCTCCTTCAGGATCCAACCCTAAAAAACACACAGGTGGCTTTCTGGCCTCTTTTTGTGAGCTTAAAGTCCAAGTGAGGTTGGTTTCCTCGTCATTACAAGGTAATATCTTTGTGAAGTTATTCCACTAGTTCTGTGATCACTAGGGTGTCATAGCATCTTTAGCGGTCTTCATTCTTGGTTGTGAAATTTTACTTCATATACCCGTTCACCCCCTACAAATCTGCCCATCTGGGGTTGTCGTGCCTGTGTATCTTTGCCCATCTGGGCTCCGGTTGGAATTACATTTTGTATACTGCCACTTCCCAGCATCTTTGGAATTTGACATAATGTTGCTTCATTCCAGTTGTATTGTTGTTAGTTCTGTAGTTTGACTATATTTATCTGAGAGTCCTGTTGTGATGTTTACTGTACTGTAAAGCACCTTGATCATGTGAGGAGTGATCTATGAATCAATAAATGGTGAATTAGAAGGAAACAAAGCAAAGACTATATTTCCCAGTTTCAATGCCCCTTTCATTGGGTAGGTAGATTGTCACAAGAGCTGAGTGAAGCTGCACAAGTTTTAATCACAAGAGCTGAGAGAAGCTGGACATATTTTAATCTTATCTCTGAGTTCAGTTTAGTTTGAAATCAGGTAGGAAGTAGACAAGAAGCGTGCCCTACTCCAACAGTATTAATTTCAGTAGGAACTGACATAGTCAAGTAGGATCAAACTGTAGAAATTCAGGAATCAGGGCCATAACCTGCCATCTCATTTTTGTGCCACCAACATTTCACTCATGCTGCTACTCATCCCTGGAATTGTCTTTATACTTCTATGACCTCAAGCTCAGACTCCACCCAGCTTTTTCTGTTTCCTTCTTATTGAAGAAATAGTTCATTCATCTGTCCTCCAAAATCATCCTGTATTTTAGTGGAAATACGATTGTGCATACAATATGCCAAAGCCAAGTAGCCACTCATTCTTTGAGAAAGAAAATTCAGGTGGACACTAGAGAGTCACTTGACCAAGCTGAGAAATGTGGACTGTTGGTGAATGAAACCAAAATATCACAAGGGTTCAGAAATGTTTCAGGGAGTCTGGAAGTTTAATCTGCAGGTATAACAATGTAGTAATGGATCCAAGCCAGGTTGAAGCCATATTTCTAGAGATTTTCTTCTCACTGGATAGAGAATAAAGATTACACAGAGACTATAGAGCTAGGAGAACTGAAATCATGAAAAATGAGGTTCAGAAAAGGGCTCCCAGGCAAATAGAATAGTAGTAATTATAACGACAACAACGACTGTGTAATAGTTTGAGGGATTGCATGTAATAGTTTGAGGAACTGTACCATGCCTGACACTAAATGAGATGTTTTACATTCATTAGCTCATGTAATATTCAAAACCATCTTATGAAATAGGGTACTATTATTATCCCAAATTTATATAGGGGAAAATTAACCCTCCCAGAGCTCGAATATCTATTCCAAAGTGAAATAGATGCTGTTGATGGCCTGGAGAAAGGACTACAACCCAAATGTTCCTATAAGCCAGGGAACTAACAAGATGAATCAACACAGGAGGAGTCAATGCAACTTGGATATGTGGTTTATCTCTAATTCATCAGTTTGTAGGTGAAGCCAGAGTAAATACAGCTTTTCAAAACAATATGGAAATACATCAGTCATGTGATTTGTCCCAAAATCTTGGGTTATAAGTCTTAACTCTAAACCTTATCAGTAAGAAACACTTGAAGCTTGTGATCGCCAGATGAGATCGGCTTACAAATTGCTACCAAATAGGATCCACATGTTTGTCCAATAGGAAAGGTAGGAAAGTAAAGGTCAGAGGAGAAGACAAGAGTTTATAGATGAGATGGACGAGGGAAATGAAATTCATGGGATGGTTTCCAGGTTTCTGGTTTAGATGATTAAATGGATAGTATCGGTTTTCAAAAGGAAAGGAATATTGAATGGTTTTCCTGTATGATGCCAAATAATACAATAACTAAACATTGAATTTTTCTGCTAGAAAGTCATTGGCAAGCTTTACTTACACTCTTTTTGTAGTGTGATAGGCAACAATGCAGAAATCAGGGGATTGAATACAAAATGTGAGTGGAAATAATGAACAAAAATAAACTGTTAGAAAGGAGTATCGAGTCACTCTATCTATCCCATGCCACAGAAAAAGGCAACGTTGCTAATGGTGGACACTACTTAAAGTTTATATGAGGAGAAGGGGACGACAGAGAATGAGATCGTTGGATGGCATCACCGACGCGATGGACGTGAGTTTGAGCAAGTTACGGGAATTGGCAATGGACAGGGAGGCCTGGTGTGCTGCGGTCCATGGGGTTGCAAAGAGTCAGACATGACTGAGTGACTGAACTGAACTGAACTGAGGTGCTGAAGTGTTTTCAAAAAATAAAACCTTTGACAGCTTGGGGCACTCCCATGGCTCTAGCTGTCTCATTGCCTTCTACTGGAAAAAAGAATCCAAGGTCTCCGTGGAGGCTGGCTGAAGAGCTTCCACTCAGAAGAATTTTAAAAGATGGTGGAGGTCACTGAGGTCTTGGATGGAGAGCAAAGGCAGTGCTGTTCAGGTTTCCTGAGCCTCCCACGGCCAGTTGCTTTGCCGTCTGCTCCTGGTTTATCCCTGTGGTGGGCAGAGGAGGGGTAGGTGCTGAGATGAGACAATTCAGCAGAGCCTGGCTTGGAATCTTGCCAGCATTATTCCCTTGAGCAAGTCCCCTTTACTTTGCAAGCTTCAGTCCCTTCATGTATAAAACAGGAGATTCAAATGACAAAGCCACTGGGATCCTGGCCACCATCAGCAAACTCTCACCAAGGACTAGACGCTTCATTCACGATGGTTTCCCAACAGATTTGCAAAGCAGGAGTCTTCAGAGTTTACAAATGAAGGGTGTGAAAGACAGCTGTAGTGTCAGACAAGAGGCATGATCAGTAAATATTGGTTCCCTGCTTCCTGTAATACTTGCAAAATTAAAAAGTCCACACTCATGGATATAAATACATACACACATACATAAAGAGCACATAAGCTAACTTTTCTTCAGCTTTAGTGTCTCAATGTACACATTGACTCCTCCAGGAAGCCTCTGAGAAGATCCACCCCTGCAAGACTAACTGGAAGCCCTTCAGTGAACTCCTAGCACCAACTTACAGCACAAAGCACACTTTGTTTCACAGATGTATCTCATTCCTCATTTCCTTTTCTGTCTGCTTCATGAAGAGAATAATATTAAGTGTTTCATAGAGTTGCTAAGAGAGTAGTGCTCGACCCTTAGGAAACACCATATAAATATCAGATCTTGTAATGATCATCATTGTTACATCATGATCACTGAATGAATCTGCACTAGGGAAGAGGTTTTATTCACGTTATCTAGAATACGAATGAGCTTTTAATAAATACTTATTGACTTAATAGGCATATAAACAAATTTGCTAATTATCACTTGATAAATACCATACACATGAATTTTGAAGTGGATTTTTTCCATTTTATTTGTTTATTTATTTATTTATTTATTTTTGGTGGTGCTGAGTCTTCATCGCTCCATGTGGACTTTCTCTGGTTACAGGGGTTAGGGGCTGCCCTTCCGCGTGGTGCACGGACTTCTCACTTTGGTGATTCTCTCACGGAACACAGGCTCTAGGCATGGCCCTCGGTTGTTGTGGCTCACCAGCTCAGTAGTTGCAATTTGCAGCCTCAGTAGTTGTGGCACACAGACTTAATTGCTCTGAGGCACGTGAAATCTTCTCAGACCAGTGGTCCTCTGCATTGACAGGTAGAGTCTTATCCACTGTACTACCAGGGAAATCCTTGAAGTTGACTTTTTTTTAGATTAGTTTCTATTTTTCCAAAAGGAAGATGAAACTATCTACAAGACTAAAAAAGGGCTATATTCCTTACCACAAAGAAAAAATCCCTAACTTCCCCAATATCTCCATAGAAATAAGGCTAAAGTAAAAGTAGGCATTAAAACATTTAAATTTACACAACTAGAATTTACCTTAGTCTATGAAAGTTCCAGTCACAGAGTACAACTTTCATGACACTTTAAATCAAATGGTGGGTGATTTCGTGAATATTTTGGTGCATAAACCTTCTGGAGAACAACTTGGCCATATTTATCAGCAACCTTAAAATAAAAGGCAGTAATTTTTTTCTAAGAACATCCTAGAATAATAACTAAGAACATAAGCAAATGTTGGCTTTAAAGATATTTAACTACATGGTTTATAATATTTAGACAATAAACAATAGGAGATGACATAAATCATTTAACATCTGTATAATAAAACAGCAGTTATTGAAATTAATATTTTATACCATGCTTATTATAAAGAAAGATGTTTATACTATTAAAGATTATAAAACAATATGTAGAGCATAATACCATTTTTATTTTATTGAGAGCACAGAGATAACCAGAATAGGGGATGAGAGAATATTATGTAAGCCCCAAAGTTGGTAATCTCTCCTGAGTACTCCCTGCCCTTATTTGATCCTATTCATCATCTGGTCCTGTCTTTTTTACTTTTCATATGTCATCTAAACTTACCATTCTCCATATTACTATTGTCATAGTGTTATTTCAGAAACAGTATCATTGTTCATGTTTTTGTAGGAAAGTGCCATAACTGATATCCCTATCCCACTGTTGCCTTCTCAAGTCCAAACTCTTCAGGGAAGATAGAGAACAGTCTTTCTTAAATGCCGATCTAAATAAGCAGAGCATTTCTTCAGGGTAAAGTCTATACTCCTTGATATCATGTGAGGGATAGTCACTCAGTCATGTCTGACTCTGTGCGACCCCATGGACGGTAGCCCACCAGGCTACTCTGTCCCTGGAATTCTCCAGGCAAGAATACTAGAGTGGGTTGCCATTTCCTTCTCCAGGAATATCACATATGAACCCATTAAACCTATGACCCCTACCTACTTACCTCTGCACCTCATTTCACTTGGTTGCTAGATCCTTGCACAATTTGAATTCAAATCCAATTTAACTGCAGCAGGTTTCCTAAGCCTGCCAAGTTCAGTTCTCTGCCTCTTTACATATGCTGCTTGTTTCACCAAAAGCAAGCTTATCTCCTTATCTAGATGCTATTCATCTTTTATAAAGATAAAATCATTGCTGTTTAAAAGCAAACTGACTATAAACACTTCTGTTAATGCAGGCATTTGTTTCAGTGATAAAATATATCTCCACATTCAGAAATGGATAAAGGAGAGTGGAGGCTAAAATTCCAAGGTGTCTGTGGACTTTTCCATAAAACTAATCAAGAACCAGAATAACTTCAGTGAGTAGCCCTTTATTTAACTCAGGACAAGCTTTGGGTAGGCAAAGGAAGATCTTTTTCAAGGGATACTGAGAATCAATTGTTTTATATGATGTCAAAAGTCCATTTGTTATTTCAAGAATCAATGTATCAACAGCAAGGGAAAAAACAGGGGGTTGGTGGGATGAATTGGGAGGTTGGGATGGATATATATACACTACTAGGTATAAAATATATAACTAATAAGAGCCTACTGTATGGCACAGGAAACTCTATTCAGTGCTCTGGTAATGAAGAGAGAATTATGTACATATAGAGTTGATTCAGTTTGCTGTACAGCAGAAAGTAACACAACATTATGAAACAACTAAACGCCAATAAAAAATAAAATAAAAAGTCATAGAGCTGGCCAGGAGTTGAAGAAGCAAGGGAGTCTTGAGAGAAACAAATGGAGATGAGCCCTGTTGTAGAAAACCAGAGCCTCTGGAGGAGCCTAGCCAGTGAGAACTCATCATAGCAAAGTGTCCATAGTAGGGATTTTTGTCATTCTAGTGACACCCCCTTTGACAAACAAGTGTGGGTACACCCGTCTGCCAGCTTCTCTGAGCACTGGATGCCAACAGCTCACAGGTGCACCTTTCTCATGAAAAATGCCTGTTAACAACAGGAGCACTTAGTTCAGAAATGCCTGAGAGGTAGCCTGCAGTCAATGACTGGCTAATGCAGAGGCATCAAGAGCCATCCTTGGGCTCTAGCAAGAAGAATAGTTTGGTGCTATTTTCATTCCAGAGCTCCCTCCAGGATCCATGGTTTCCCTAGCTCTTCCCCTTTTCCTATCCTGCTTTCTTCATTCCCTTACAGACTTCACTGAAGCCACAAGAATCCCAATCTCGGGCTTTATTCCTGAGGAACACAGACCAGGATAGGGACCTCGGATTTCCTCGACCAAGACTGTGTCATACTAAATTTTAAAATATATTTTTTTCATAGATAAAAACTCTCCCAATACCCTCATCTTCTAAAGCTTGTGCTGCCCATATGTATCCATCAAAACACACCCTGGAAAAACATCTTTAAGTTTGCAGAGGAAATCAGCGATAAATGGCTGAGATCCACATGAGGTTGGCACAAAGCAGACAGAAGAAAACAGCTACAATGAGATAATTCACTAGAAGCTCAGAACCAATCAAAACAATGAGAATATAGATGTCTGGGAATTCACAGAAACAACTGGGGGGAGATAAGTCTTCCCACAAAAAACGGGAATTGTAGCAGTTACAAACTGACGCTCTACCCCGTAACCTCTGGGCGTTCTTCAGTTTCCCTCCAGCTGGATCCTGCCTCGCTGATAACACATCCCTGAGGGTTTTCTCCAGGACTACAGCAGAAATACTAATTTAATCAATGTACGCGTCATTGCTTTTTCTCCCATTCCAGTCTCATTTCCCCCCACTCTCTTGTTCTTCTGGAATTATCTCCCAAAATAAATTACCTATACCAAAAAGTTTGGTGTCAGAATCAGCTTTTGGAGGAAGTGAAACTTAGGAAGAAATCCCAGGCTAATTTTATTTAAAAGTGTGTTTCCCTGAAAAATTATTTCAAGTATCACCTTTCTGGAGATCGTTTCTCTGGCCTGCTTCCTCCTCAACTTGAAATTCTTTATCACACCCCCATGAATAATTCTCACACATTGTAATAACCTCTGCGTGTGTGTGTTTCTTTAAGAACTGAGCGCCTTAAAGTTAGAAAAAGTGTTTTATATCCCTTTGTACCCCCAGGGGCAAGAACAGTGCCATTAATTTTCATAAATGTATCAGTTAGAATTATTTCTGCAGTTGAAAACAACATCAGTTCAGTTCAGTTGCTCAATCATGTCTGGCTCTTTGCGACCCCATGGACTGCAGCATGTCAGGCCTCCCTGTCCATTACCAACTCCCAGAGCTTACTCAAACTCATGTCCATCACGTTAGTGATACCATCCAACCATATCATCTTGTTGTCCCCATCTCCTCCCACCTTCAATCTTTCTCAGCATCAGGGTCTTTTCCAATGAGTCAGTTCTTCGCATCAGGTGGCCAAAGTATTGGAGTTTCAGCTTCAGCATCAGTCCTTCCAGTGAATATTCAGGACTGATTTCCTTTAGGATGGACTGGTTGGATCTCCTTGCAGTCTAAGGAACTTGAGAGCCTTCTCCAACACCACAGTTCAAAAGCATCAATTCTTCAATGCTCAGCTTTCTTTATAGTCCAACTCTCACATCCATACATGACTACTGGGAAAACCATAGCTTTGAATAGATGGACCCTTGTTGGTAAAGTAATGTCACTGATAACAACATAAGCCCCCACAAGCTGGATTTATTGTATCAAATACTTAAGGAGTCCAGAGATGTATATCCAGGTTTGTCTTTCATTCAAGGCTACAAATGTCTCAAGCAATGATACCAAAATTAATTTCTTCATCTCTGTTTCTCTGGATATGCTACCTTGAAGCTGGTTCCATTTCCCATATGTTTGCACAATGACTACAACAACAATAGTCACTAATCCTCTGAGGCTTATATTCAATACAAAAAAGAGCCTATCCAAGCAGATGCGAAAACATAATTGCATTTAACTGGGTATTACATGACCATCCCTGACCAATCACTGCCACCATAGGAATAGTGAAAGTGAAAGTGAAGTCTTTCAGTCGTGTCCGACTCTTTGCGACCCCATGGACTGTAGCCTGCAGGCTTCTCCTGGGATTTTCCAGGCAAGAGTCCTGGAGTGGGTTGCCATTTACTAATTGGCTGAAGTCTGGGCCATTTGATTTGTTTCTGAAGCTGGAGAAAGAGTCCCAACTTGAAGCAAAGAGCTGAAACGAGAAGTGTTATGTCCAGAGTCCGAGTCCCCAAAACTGAGAATAAGACATCCACAGCAATGCAAAAGCATAAAGGGGTTTATTGCTAGCTCGAGCTACGGCTCAAGTCTCATCCAGCACAGTGGAGTCTTGAAGAGAGAGCCCTGAGCTCTGACTGACAGCTGCTTTTATACAGGCGGTTCTTAGTACAGCTGGCGGGTAATGATTGGCTGAGAATCCCACATCCCTATCTGGATTGGCTCAGGTTTGGCGCCATCAGGGACTTTCCTAGGGTGTGGTCCCCCGGAATCATGACTCAGGTTTTAATCTGGTTTGGCGGGAACTCTCCTAGGGTGGGGCTTCCTAGAATTATGACTCATGCTTACAAGAACCTGAGGCTTAGGCCTAGTGTGGCCTGTTGAACCTGTCACGGCTCAGGTTAGGTCCCAACAGAAGGAGGTGATTTCCTGGGGGGGGGGGGGGCGGAGTCAGCCTTATTTGTATGAGAGAGAAAAATGTATGCTAGAAAGCAAGTAATTGATATTTCACTACAATGAATAAATAATGATGAATGGCAATGTCAGGCGAGTGTATTCCCCTCGGTTCTGTCTTGTCACAACAAAGATTTGGAGTGATGGACATTAAAGCCCTTGGCACGTCACAGTTCTTGGGTCTTGGACAGACTGTGTTATAGGTCTTAGACAAATCAGTGTTACAGCTCTATTTTATTTAGATAAAAGTTTTGTTTAGCAGAAAAGTCCATCCTCAAGGTATGAGGGCATGTCAACCCAAAGACGCAAAGAGAAGAGCACCCCAGCATGCGAGAGAGAGAGAAAGAGAGAGACCCTCAGCCCTTTGGCTCCTCTTTTTATATGTTTTTTCTCCCCCTGGGCCTGCCCTATGTAAATTGGGCTAGCCAGGAGTATTGTTTGTTCTACCTGAGGTCCTTACTCCGGTCCTCAGACCTTCCTTTGTTCTATTTTTGCGGGCTTTTCCCTTCCTTGTCTTTTAGCCACCGCCGTTCTTGACTCCTGTTTCCTAGTCTAACTACCTAACATTCCCCCCTCAAGAGATGGGAGGTCCAGTTCTTTGGGAATAGGGGTGTCGAGGTCTTTCTGGCTACTTCCTGCTGAACTGGGACTGTGAGTGGTATTGGGCCTCCCCCTCTTGTTAGTCTCAATCCTCAGAGTCCTTAGAGCGGTGTCCATCTAAGGGTGAGTGATATTTTCCATCGTCAGCTGTAGTTTTATATGTTTGTTGAACTGGCACTGCATGTTGTAGCTTGTTGACCCGGGCAGAGATAAAACAGGTTAGACAATTGACAGTACATGGAACAATCATAAGCAGCATCAATATGGCATAACAAGGATTAGTAGGGGCATTAGCCAATTCCAAATTCACATTGCCAGGATGGCTCAAGTCCCTCCTTGTTCAGGGATCAGAAGATCTATCTCTGGTCTGATTCGGAGTACAATCTCTGTCAAGCTGTGCTGGCTCTTTAGAGCTATCCTGAGAAATCTTATCCCCAGAAACCAGATTTTGGGGGTGTTGATGAGAATGACAGTCGTTTGTAGTCGTGAATAGGTATCTGAGATCTCTTAGGGGCTCACAGGTGTACTGAGTGTCCTCTTCTGATTTCTTCCATGGCTTGACTTGTGAGTAGTGAATCCAGGAGTCATGTCCTGGTACCTTGACTGCTGTGGGGTAGAAAGTATTACAGGGGAGGGGCCCTTCCATGTGGGCTGGAGTTGAGCCTTTGGGGACCCATCTTTCCAGACTTTAATTAGAACTTGACTCCTTAGAATCTTTTGGGTCTTGGTTCATAGCCCACAAGTGTATATCCTGTTGGAATTGCCCAATGGCCATGGTATAAGACTGGAGGTTCTGAAACTCTGGATCTAGGAAGAGGTCATTGACATAAACAAAAGGTCTCCCCTATAGCATCTCATAAGGACTAAGACCAAGCTTTTCCTTAGGGGCAGTATGGGTGTGGAGGAAAGCTATTGGTAAAGCCTCCTTCCATCCCAAGGAGGTCTCCTGGGTTATCTTTTTTATCACTGATTTTCAGAATTGGTTGGCTCTTTCTACTTTTCCTGAAGACCAAGGCCTCCTGGCACAATGGAGATAATAACTAATGCCTAATGCTTTAGAGACCCCTTGGTTGACCTTAAAAGTAAATGATCTCCCATTGTCACTTTGTAATGATTTGGGCAGACCAAATCTTGGAATGATTTCATGGAGCAGTTTTTTAACCATCTCCTCAGCCTTCTCAGTCCAGGTGGGAAAGCCTTCAGCCCATCCTGTGAACGTATCTATCATGACTAATAGGTATGTATACCCTTGAGAAACTGGCCTCTGGGTGAAGTCCATCTGCCAGTTCTCTCCTGGATAGGCCCCACGTCGTTGGATGGGCTGAGCCAGCTGGGGTCTTCGAGCTCCTTGGGGGTTGTTTAACTGGCAAGTGGGACAAGAGGAGACCACTTGTCTTATAGTTGTTTGGAAGCTTGTTCCTCTGAAGGACCTTTCTAGTAATCTTTGGAGGGCCTTTTCCCCTGAATGAACAGTGGCATGTAAGGAGTTAACCAACTTCCATTGTAGGTTCCCAGGCAGAAAAAGGAGTCCCTCCTTTTGGACCCACCCCATATGATCTTCTTGAAAGCCCTCACTCTTAGCTTTAAAAGTCTCACCTTCAGTATATGGAGGAGTTTCTGGCAAATTAGTCTGTGGAACTAGGGTGGCAACCCCTGTTAGGTCATGGTTCTGTAATGCTTCTCTCTTAGCTGCCTGATCGACTGCCTGGTTCCCTCGTGCCACTTCCGTGCTCCCTTTTTGGTGTCCTTTACAATGGGAGACTGGAACCTCAGCGGGCAGATGGACTGCCTCCAAGAGTCTACGGATTTGATCACCATACTTGATTGGGGACCCTCAGGTGGTCAAGTGGCCTTTCTTTCCAAATAGCAGCGTGTGTGTGAGGCACCAGGAAGGCATACTTGGAGTCAGTGTAAATGGCTACTCTTTTTCCTTTTTCCAGCTCTAAAACTCGAGTCAGGGCTATGAGCTCAGCTAATTGGGCTGAAGTAGCTGGTGGCAAAAGTTTAGCCTCTATGGTCTTAAAATTGGAGACTACTGCATACCTTCCTCTCCTTTTTGCATCCAAGACAAAACTGCTTCCATCAATGAACCAGATTTCCTCAGGATTGGTCAGAGGATCTTCTGACAGTCCCTCTTAGGGTTTTGTCCAATGGTCCAAAGTTTCTAGGCAAGAGTGAAAGGGGAGAGAGCCCTCGGGGGTAGGCAGGAGGGTGGCTGGGTGGCTGGTTATCCCCTCACAAGGGGATATAGTGAGGCCTGGATTTTCCATCAGCAATACTTGATATTTGAGGATTCTTTGATCAGACATCCATAAATGGCCTCTCCCATTTAGGAGTTGTTTTACTTGGTGGCTGGTAAAAATAGTTTGTCCTCAAAGGAGAGTTTTAAGCATCTTCTATCATGATTGCAATAGCTGCAAGATTTCGAAGGCAGGGGGGCCAGCCTCGGGCAGTTGGATCAAGCCTCTTGGATAAGTAAGCTACAGGCTGGGGCTCAGACCCAACCTCTGAGTTAACACTCCCAAGGCTATTCCCTCTCTTTCATGGACATAGAGTTGGAATGCTTTTTCTGGGTCTGACAACCTCAAGGCAGGTGCCTGAGTTAAGACCTGTTTTAGTGTAGCCTCTGCCTTCTTTTGAGGAGTTCCCCACATCAGTGGGATTGAATTATCCCGTCCCTTTAAGCTCTTTCTAAAGTGAAGTCGCTTAGTCGTGTCCAACTCTTTGCGACCCCATGGACTGTAGCCCACCAAGCTCCTCTGTCCTTGGGATTCTCCAGGCAAGAGTACTGGAGTGGGTTGCCATTTCCTTCTCCAGGGGATCTTCCTGACCCGGGGATCGAACCCAGGTCTCCCGCATTGCGGGCAGATGCTTTAACCTCTGAGCCACCAGGGAAGGCCTTTCTAAGGGCTGGGCAATTAGACCATAGTTGGGTATCCAGATTCTACAATACCCAGTTAGCCCCAGGAAAGCTCACAATTATTTTTGAGTGGAATGGGTGGGCAACTGGAGGATTCCTTGTACCAGATCAGAGGACAGCCTCCTGGACCCGTGTGTAATCTGAACTCCCAGGTAAGTGACCTTTGTGTTGACCATCTGTGCCTTAGCACGGGAGACTTTATATCCCCTTTCTGCCAAAAAGTTTAGAACCTGAATTGCATGTTGTTGGGCACTTTTCTCATCTGGAGAACAGATTAGTAGGTTATCTACATATTGTAATATTTTCCCAATAGGTTCCAGGTCCAGATCTAGGAGATCCAGGCTAAGGGCCTGTCCAAACAGGTGGGGGCTATCTCTGAACCCCTGAGGTAATACTGTCCAAGTCATCTGTTGGTGTTTTTCTCCTGGGGCCTCCCACTCAAAGGCAAAAAAATATTGGGATTCTTTAGCCAGTGATATGCAAAAAAAAAAAAAAAAGCATCTTTGAGATCCAAGACTGTAAACCACTTGGCACTGGGTGGGATTTCTCCCAAGATTACACAGGGTTTGGGTACTGTGGGATGGGGGGGGGGGGACTACAGCTTCATTTATGATCCGGAGATCTTGAACCATTCACCAGCTTCCGTCCTCTTTCTTTACTGAGAGGATTGGGGTGTTACATGGCGAATTGGTGGGGACCAATAGCCCACAAGCAAGGAATTTATTTATTAAAGGCTGTAGTCCCTCCCAAGCCTCTCTTTTGAGGGGATATTGTTTCCGGCTAGGAAACCGAGTGGGATCTAGGACAGTGATGACCAGTTCAGCTTGGAGGGCTCATCCAGGAATCCCCTGGTCCCACACCTGGGGGTTAATTTTGTCTTCCCATACTTTTTGGTCCTTCTCTATTGGAGATTGTGTAATGGGTTCTTCACTAGTAACCAGAAGCTGGCCCTAGGGGCTGAAAAGCTTCCTGTCACAAGGGTGGTCCTGAGTTTAGTGAGTATATCTCTTCCCAATAAGCGAGTAGGACACTCAGAGACCACCAGAAACTGGTGGGAAAATATTTGTCCATCCCAGCAACAAAGAAGTGCTTGGGTGAATCTTTTAGTAGTTGTTTTTCCTATAGCACCCAAAATGGTACAGGTTTTGGAGGAGAAGGCTCCGGAGTAGGAGATCAAGACAGAGTAGGTAGCCCCCGTGTCAACCAAGAAATTCTCGGACTTACCTGCCACATCCAGTTGCACCCTTGGCTCCAGCCCCATGATGGTTATCTGTGACAGGCTGGCTGGCTGGAGTGGGTTGCTTCAGTCCTCTTGAACCATCGTGAGGGAAGGCTTGGCGCTTGACCTTGAGGCTCTTGGGTCCTGAGGGCAGAGTGCCACCTAATGTCCCAGCTGATGGCATTTGTGGCAAGTCATTCTAGGAGACTTGTCATGGTTTGGACACTCTTTGGCCAAATGCCCTGCCTGTCTACAGATCAGGCATTTATCTCGTGCCTTGTCCTTCAAGGACTTGGTGTTTGCCATAGGGCTTCTCTGGAGGGTGGCCAGCATCTAGGCATGCCTTGTCTCTTTCCTTCTCTCCCTCTCCTGGGCCTTGGCCTCTTTCTCCTGTTCTCTGTTATAAAAGGTGTTGGTGGCTGTCTGGACCATCTCATCTAAAGAGGAAGCAGGGCCCTGCTGCTGTAGCTGTTGTAACTTAATTCTGATAGCTGATGCACATTGGGACAGGAATTTGTCCTTTAAAATGACCTGTCCCTTGTAAGAGTCTAAGTCCAAATTGGTAAACTTTTGGAGGGCCTCTTTTAGCCTTTCCAGAAAAGCAATGGGGTTCTCATTGGGCTCCTGAGTTATTGCTGAGATCCGGGCATAGCTAATTACTTTTAGTTGGGCTGCTTTCAGTCCTGTCTTCACACAGGTTAGAAAATGATTCCATTCCCAGATGTGCTCAGGGTCATTATAATTCCAGTTAGGATCGGAGGAGGGGACTACAGTTTCCCCCACTGGGTATTTATCACTTGATATATGAAGCCCTGTTGCATACCTCCAGGCTTCCTTTAAGACCCTAGTATGTTCAAGAGAAGGCAATGGCACCCCACTCCAGTACTCTTGCCTGGAAAATCCCATGGATGGAGGAACCTGGTAGGCTGCAGTACATGGGGTCGCTAAGAGTCGGACACGACTGAGTGACTTCACTTTCACTTTTCACTTTCATGCATTGGAGAAGGGAATGGCAACCCGCTCCAGTGTTCTTACCTGGAGAATCTCACGGATTGGGGAGCCTGATGGGCTACTGTCTATGGGGTCACACAGAGTCGGACATGACTGAAGCGACTTAGCAGCAGCAGCAGCATGTTCAGGGTCAGATAAAGTTTGACTAAATATGATCATGATGTCCTTCCACGTCAAGTCAAAGGCCAAGGTAATATGTTGGAATGTATCTATATATTTGCCTGGGTCATCTGTGTAGCTTCTCAGGTCTTGTTTGATCTGTCTTAATTCTAAGAGGGACAAGGGCTTATGGACCCGGGTTGATCCGAATTCTCCTTCAGTTTCAACTAAGGGACACACTCAAGCTGGCTTTTGTGGAGGGGGTGCTCCCGGATATGGGTGCACGTTTGGATATAAGGAAGGAGCACCAGGCAACTCGGGAGATATGGAAGGCTCCAGTCTCTTTGGGGGCTTGAGAGGTGAGCCATTAAGGGGGGGCTCCTTCTCTTGGTTGCCTGTGCCTAACACCATTTGCCTAGTGGGCTCGCTTTTAGGGAGTACAACAATCCCATACTTAAGACAGAGTTCCTTCATATCTCTTAGTGGGAAGAAAATTTGGACATAGGGGATCTCTGTCCATTTTCCTTGTCTTTTGCAGAATAATTCTAATTGCAGGATGATACTGTAATTTAAACTCCCATCCTCAGGCCAGTGTGCCTTGTCCCACAGTGGATACTGTGGCTACGCAGTGGCACAAAAGAATTTTAAGTGACTTCTCCTTAGAGTTAGAGGATCGAACAGCTTATGCATCTCAAGGGCGTCTGCCAGGAAGTGGATTGGTTATTTCCCATCTGAAAGACAGTCATGACAGAGAGGAAAAGAAAAAGAAAAAAACTAATAGGCCTCCTTTGATTTCCATGGGTGGACTTCCTTAGGGGTGAGTCTTTCTGAAGCTTATCCCACGCAGTACTGTTGCAACCTGAGAGCCAGGCATCCCCGGGTCAGGGTGCAGACCCCCAGGCGGGTCGAGGCGTGACAGCCTCCTGGGACCCCTGGACTGGCAGATCCCCAAGCAGGTTGAGGCTGGCAACCTTTTGAGGACCAGATCCCTAGGCAGGTCAAGGCAGGTTGACCTCCTGGGACCCCCAGACTGGAGTTGGCCATCTCCAAGGTCTCCAAAGTGACCAGTGCTGGGTAGGATTAAGGGGTTGTAATCTTAACTCATTGTTGGTTTGTCCACCATGGGTGGGAATAGATATGATGTAAAGCAATCCAAGCCTGTGCCCTGAGACTGGGAAACAGTGCAACAGTCATAAGCCTTATCCTATTACTGCTCTAAGGGATTGTAAGTCACTGATCTCTCCCCTAGTCCTCCATAAGAGCAGTTTAGGGTGTCTCCAATGGAAAACATTTCGTTGTCATAGACCCACTTTAGGTAATAACAGAAGTAGTGACAAAGGAGTGGGTTATCTGGCCCTCTTAGGGACATTAAGATATTTTAATAGTAGGCTGGGCAGAGCAATGTTGCCTACAAGGGGGCAGGGTCCTGATTTTAGGAGTTAGTAATTGGCTTAAGAACAAATTTGTTAGAGACAACAGACCAGATGTTCCATAAAAGTGGAGTGGAGATTTGATCCAAGGGTATGTTTGTAAGTGTTTGGGCCCAAACAGCCTGCAGGGCTAACTCCCAAAGTGGCAAACATTATCCTTGGAAGCCCAATTGCCTTTGAAGGGATGCCAGTTGATGGACTTCTAGCAGGCATTGTGTGCCTATCACCCACCCTAGCCGGTTCACTGAGAGATGCTGGTGTTGCACGTGTTGTAGGAAACATGGAAGATGAAGGCCGGAATATCTAGAGAGGTTGGATATTATACAGTATTTCCCTCCCAAGGGCCAGCTATTTTCTGGTTGTCCCTCCAGATTGTAGAGGCAACATTGTGGGCCTGGATGGGGCTGAGGAAAAAAAACATGAAACAGGAGGGAAGGGGGCAGAGCACAATCTTTGAAAGAATAACATAGCACAAGGGCATAACTTAAACCAATTAAAATCAATTGGGTCCAAGATGACAAGTCAAATTCAAGTAAACCTTAATCCCCAATCTGTAAGCCAAAAGACACACCCAGAGGTGGCAGGACAGCTCTAAATCACTGTCAAAAGACAGAGGAGTGGGTGGTTCCCCACTGGCTGGGATGATCCTCCCACTCATTAGCATATGAATTCATCCTGCTCGCAAAACCTAGCCAGGCCACATTCCATGGCCTGTACCCTGTAGTCTGGTGCTTCTCTCTGAATCCTAACAAATCCACCTCTTACCTATAGCTTTGTCTCTCACTGAATTTTTGCAATGAAACATCAGCGCCTGAGCTTCATTAGATCCTGAAGCCAGGCATCCTGGGTTTTGGCTGGGCTCAAGTCCCGGGATAGAGCTGAAGGACGGGAGGAAAAAGCAGTGGGAAAAACATGCCAAGGGATCCCCTTCAAACCCTGTCAGAAAATCTGCTAAATATCAGACTGGTGCTCACAGTTTTCATTGGTCTGATCCTTGGCAGAGAAAAGTAAGGACAGAAGAACCACCACCGGCTTGGTAACAGCTACTGGGGCTCAGCAGATAGTGCCTTTGGGACATACCAAAGAGTAGCCTATCCAGAGTCCCTCACTTGCGCCCACTGCCACCCTTCTGTTCATGGGGGTTCGAGGAAACAAGAAACAAAAGATTGTAAAGGAATAAAGATTTTGTTAGGCATAGTCCCTCCATATAGCCATAGGAGCAAGGATCTCCTACCTTAACCGGAGGTCTTCTGGAATCTGAGGCTGAACTGCATGAGCTTTCTGCTGAGTTTGTTTTTTGGTGTCCCGATTTCCAGCACGATGGGCCTCTTGTCACTTCTGCGCTGGGTTTTCTTCACCTTCCGCTTCTACCCCGGGAGATTTTGCAGAGTTGGGCTCCTGCTGTGCTTGGCCTCCTCCTTGCGGGGTGGGGGGTGGTGGGGGCGCTCGCCGAGGTTGTTTCAGCCATGTTAGGCCCAAGTCTCGGCACCAGAGATGTCAGGCAAGTGTATTCCCCTAAGGTGTCTCATCACAACAAAGATTTGGAGTGACGGACATTAAAGCACTCGGCACGTCACAGCTCTCGGGTCTTGGACAGACCGTGTTATAGGTCTTAGACAAAGCAGTGTTACAGCTCTATTTTATTTAGATAATAGCAGGGAAATCCATCCTCAAGGCGTGAGGGCACGTCGACCCAAAGACACGGCGAGAAGAGTGCCCCAGTGCGTGGCAGAGAGAGAGACCCTGGGCCCTTTAGCTCCTCTTTTTATATGTTTTTTCTCCCCCTGGGCCTGTCCTATGTAAATTGGGCTAGCCAGGAGTGTTGTTTGTTCTACCTGAGGTCCTCACTCTGGTCCTCAGACCTTCCTTGGTTCTATTTTCCCCAGGCTTTCCCCTTCCTTGTCTTTTAGCCACCACCATTCTGGACTCCTGTTTCCTAGTCTAACAACCTAACAGCAATATACTTAAATACCACAGAATTTCACTGTGATTTTTGCAAGTAAATACTACACTTGCATTTATATTTGCATCATTCTACATCTAAATATGTTTTTAAAAGAGAGACTGAAAGTATCATTTTGTCTGAAAAGTTTTCCTGTTTTGATTGATTAGGGCTTTGTTTCCTCACTCAGACTCAATATTTTTGTCTGCTTCAGTGGATAAGAATACTTGTTTTAATAAAAACTTGCTTAATACTTGGAAACATAACAGAGTATTTAAATTTAGTCTTAGGACAAGACTATATGCAACCTCCAGGGAATGGATTTGCCCCATTAACTAGAGTTCTCATTGACTTCAAATAGTGAGAGAGTTGATATTCTGGGAACGAATGTTACGAGGTCCTGAAAGAACTGGGCACAGTTTAATATTTATATAATAAACACAAGAGACACGTGAAAAAGTGTCTGGAGAAATCCAAATTATTCTGTGGTGCCCATTTCACCAATTAGGGCATTAAAAAAATAGCATTGCGTTTAAAGTGGAAAATAAAATTTCACTTTATAATATTCATTTTTTCTGTTTTCAAAGTTAAGTGAAAAATTCTTATTGAATTAAACAGTGTTTAACTACACCCTAATTTCATGAAGAAACTGACAATAAAAAAAGCACTGATATATGGCAAAAACCATCACAATATTATAATTATTCTCCAATTAAAATAAATAACTATTTTTTTAAAAAGCATTGATGATAATGTACATTGGATTTTTTAAAGAAAGCCTTACAAAAATTTCTTAAAACTAATGAAATACCTTTAAATATAAAAATACCTAGTGTATTTTAAGATATGTATTATATTTTTCATATTTGTTCCTATCAGAAATGTATCCTAAAATAACCAGAAATGAGGGTAATGAAAGAGCACTTAGACTTCTCTCATAAATTTTACTCACCTCTCCTTCCTCTTCACCCTGCAAGTGCTGTGAGCCCTCCTACAAATTCCTGGAGTGCAAAGCTGAGTCTGGCACTTTTTGATTCCATATGCTTTTTTTTTGCACTAAAAATCAGCAAAGGTATGGGTTTATCATCTCCTGCATAAATCAGTGGTGTGATTTGGTATTGTGACTAGGGAGTAGTCCAGCTCTCTTGAAAAATTAAGAAAAGGAAGTATTTTTTTCCTTATCTCTCAACCTGGAAAGGGAAGACACAAGTTCAAACTAAATGGAAACAGTCTCTTAAACCAACAGTAGTGAAGTATCTGTAGCTTCATTGGAGAAGAAAAAGAGAGTATTTTGGTTTAAGCAATGGCCAATTCATGAGATCATATGATGATATTTTCCATTCCTTGTCATGGATATTGCCAAATTTTAAACCCATATTTCTTGACCATTGAGCAGAGTAGGGTACCTTGAACTGAAGGAGGAATCTTCAAGAGAAAGTATCGTTCTCTCCTTGGTTTTTTATTCCTTAAGCATCAAGGCCAGGTAGACTCAAATAAAAGGGGTTAGGCAACCCTTCATTGGAGAAGTCAAATACACGTGGCAATGTAGAAGAAGCATTTGGATATAGAGTAGGGGAGACCTCTCAATGAGAAGAAGGCAAAGTTACTGAAACATAAATAAAAATTTAACTAGTAGCTTATTAAATTGTAAGAAAAGATATCCCTATTTTAAATATTTTAGTCATGGACCAGAGAATCCTAGCTTTGAAAGCTGTTGTTGTTTAGTGACTCTTTGGCAACCCCACAAACTATAGTCCGCCAAGTTCCTCTGTCCATAGGATTCTCCAGGCAAGAATACTTGAGTGGGTTGCCATTTCCTTCTCTAGGATGTTTGGATGGGTGTGTGTGCTAGGTTGCTTCAGTCATGTCCAACTCTTTGTGACCCTATGGACTGTAGCCCACCGGGCTCCTCTGTCCATGGGATTCTCTAGGGAAGAACACTGGAGTGGGTTTCCATCCCCTTCTCCAGGGGATCTTCCCAACTCAGGGATCAAACCCAGGTCTCCTGCACTGCAAGCAGATTCTTTACCATCTGAGCTACCAGGAAAGCCCAAAAACATAGAAAACAAGAAACCTAAATATATTTAACATGCAAATTTAGTTAGTTACACTGAACATTCTATTTAGCATAGAGAATGCAAAAAAAAGGATGGTCTGCTTTTAAAGTCTTCCTTTGAAGCTTTAAATGGCAGCCCGACATCACACACACACACACACACACACACACACACACACACACAACACAATAATACTACAGCAGATCAATGAGAAAGGCCAGTGCATTTTATACAGAGATTCATGTCTTGTGTTGCCAGAAGTCCCATGGTAATTTTGGAAATTAATGTTGTATTCCTAGAACAAGGAACCAACATTCCGACACCAGGAAAGTGCGAACAATGCATGCAGATCTGAAACATGAGCCTAAACGAAGCTTGAAATACTCAGCGGGGAACAGAGTTAGTCATGGGTCAGGAAGTGTGGTTTAAGCCTCAAAAAGAAAAAGAATGGGGAAAAATAGGAAAAACAGCAACAACAACAAAAAACCCTTCCCATTCCTTCAACCCTAAAGGCAATAAATGGAACAATGATTAAAATGATGATAATAAGTCACATGTCACGCTCACCTGGAGAGTGGCAGATGATGTGGTATTAAAAGTTACTAAAGGTACCTGCAGAACAACCGCAATGCAAATCATTAAGCAACAAGAAATGTTTCAACTGGCCCAACTCTCAGGGAAGACTGTCTTTCAGCCTACAGTCACCGTGCCTTGCTCACGCAGTGCACGCTGAACAACTCACTCTCCGGGCCATTTGTGTCCACTTCGGCTCGGGGAGCTGGGCTCAGCCTTGAGATGTACATGCAGAAACTTACACGAGCCCCCAGCAGAACAGACGACGGATCTGCAGTGTGACACTTGTATTTGTGACCCATGTAACAGCTGCATTTACACGCTGCATGAGGCCCAGCTTCCCTGAAGGCAAAAATGGACATCACGCAAACCACACAGAGCCCAGCCTTGAAACTACCTCCTCTCTAACGTCAGGAAGACCCGCGAGAGAGGTGACCAGAGCCGGTGCCTGATGGCCAGCATACACATCTATGCTGTCTGCCCAAATAGTAGGTAAGATTTTCAATCTCTACAGGACTGGTTTCACAAACCATTTTTCTCCTAGCTTTCAAACTGTCAGGGATCCTCCAAAACAAAGTGATAGGCTGATGTTTTGCTGCTAAATGAACCACTTTTGCAGCTCTATTTTAGTTTCAACGAGCTTGCAGGGAAGGTTACGCTGGTTAACAGGTGCTACCAGTCACACCCACAAGCCAGTGCAGGTGACTGACCCCAACGTGGCAGGACTCACTGAACGGAATGAATCCACATGAAGAGCACACCATGATCAAGAACATACAGCACAATGGAAGCTGTCGGGAATTTCAGCTGTTAATTGTCTAGACAGTTCTCTGAGGCAGAAAGCTGATGGGGCAAAGCCTTCTGACCATAACCATACTCCAGTAATAACAGCAATAAAAATAAAGATATCCCAGAGAACTTGTTAAAAGGCACAGTGCCATTCTTAAATTCACATTTCTAATATAAAAGTACTATGTTCTTCCAGGAACTTACCAAATACTCATAAACCATGGATATACTATTGCCTTTTAAATCCATGTACTAAAATCCAGGTTACTAATTATATTGTCACCCTGCTTATTTCACTTATATGCAGAGTACATCATGACAAACGCTGGGCTGGAAGAAGCACAAGCTGGAATCAAGATTGCTGGGAGAAATATCAATAATCCCAGATATGCAGATGACACCACCCTTATGGCAGAAAGTGAAGAACAACTAAAAAGCCTCTTGATGAGAGTGAAAGAGGAGAGTAGAAAAAGTTGGCTTAAAGCTCAACATTCAGAAAACGAAGATCATGGCATCTGGTTCCATCACTTCATGACAAATAGATGGGGAAACAGTGGAAACAGTGGCAGATTTTATTTTTGGGGGGCTTCAAAATCACTGCAGATGGTGACTGCAGCCATGAAATTAAATGACGCTTACTCCTTGGAAGAAAAGTTATGACCAACCTGGATAGCATATTGAAAAGCAAAGACATTACTTTGCCAACCAAGGTCCGTCTAGTCAAGGCTATGGTTTTTCCAGTGGTCATGTATGGATGTGAGAGTTGGACTGTGAAGAAGGCTGAGCACCAAAGAATTGATGCTTTTGAACTGTGGTGTTGGAGAAGACTCTTGAGAGTCCCTTGGACTACAAGGAGATCCAACCAGTCCATCCTAAAGGAGATTAGTCCTGGGTGTTCATTGGAAGGACTGATGTTGAAGCTGAAATTCCAATACTTTGGCCACCTCATGCGAAGAGTTGACTCACTGGGAAAGACCCTGATGTTGGAAGGGGTTGGGCGCAAGAGGAGAAGGGGAAGACAGAGGATGAGATGGCTGGATGGAATCACTGACTCGATGGACGTGAGTCTGAGTGAACTCCGAGAGTTGGTGATGGACAGGGAGGCCTGGCGTGCTGCAATTCATGGGGTCGCAAAGAGTCAGACATGACTGAGCGACTGAACTGAACTGACTTTGTACAAATAATGGACCATATGCACCATCCAAAATACATCTGCATTACCCAGTGTGGACCGAGAACCTGGGTTTTGCTTTGGAAAAGTATTTATAATAAAAAATGGACAAAGCTTAGAATGAAAGGTAGACTTTTACCCACATTTCCAATTGTTTTGTAAATTCTAATGTGGGTCATTAACTGTTGACAAGTGATTCAGGCTTGAATTTAGCTTTAAGCTTCCAGATTTAAATGATGCTCCGGACTTCTGAATATTTAAAACAAGCTGAATGTCCCCTTGTGCTTCCTATGCCCAAATTTAATTTTAAATAAACAGCAGTAACACATTACATATAAATGTCTTGGGTCAAACACTTCTGTTAAACTGGAGAAAATTATTTAACTCCCACCCCAACCACAAAGAAAGGACTGCCAATGAAGTGCATGTGTGTGTGTGTATACATAAATACAACATGTATATGTATATATACACACTAATATTGATAGGTAGGTAGGTAGATACATATATATATACCTCAAATAAAAGGCAGTAATGAAAGGGTTAATGGCTAGGCCGATCTCCCCAGAGAGGCCAGAGGTCCCCAAGCCCAGGAGGAGACAAATGGCAAACAGCAGACATTTTTTTTTTTTCTACATTCCTTTGCTCCTGCTTTAGCCACTGTGGGAGGCTCCTTTAATTCTGTGTTGCTATGACAACACTTTCTGCCTGAAAGTAACTTTTTTCCAACGTTGAGCTGCTAATTGCCCAAGCAAGCAATATATCTTACTCAGGGAAATGTTATTTCTTAAGGTATGTTAATGAGACTATGTATCTTGTTTGGAGGTCTGTTTTCCTTCAAGACTTATACATCTCTCCCAGAGACTTCTGGTCCAGAGATGACTCCCCTTATGCAGATATATATGTTGTGGGGTGCCACTCTCTCAGCCTTGAGGTGTTTCTTTTACATATGATCAATGAGTAATAAGACGCCTTGCTAAAAACTGGCAAGCGGGTACTCTGCTGCCCCCTTCTGATGTCTGTGTCAGAAGCTTTCTCTATCTCTTTTATACTTTAGTAAAACTTGCTACACAAAAGCTCCAAGTGGTCAAGCCAGGTCGCTGGCCCCAAATGGAAATCCTCTCCTCTGGAGGCCAAGAATTCCCGGCCTCCGGCATCATTCGTAGCTCATAGCCACAACCTTCAATAACAAAAATACAAAATTATGCTTGCATTATGGCAGCAGAATAAGAGTGTTAAGAAGGAAGGGGAATGTGGGTGAAATCTATTACAGTTTTAAATGACTATGATACTAGCTTAACTTTTACCAGTGTGTTAGTTGCTCGGTTGTGTCTAACTTTTTGCAATGCATGGACTCTGACCCACCAGGCTTCTCTGTCCATGGAATTCTCCAGCAAGAATACTGGAGTCAGTAGCCATTCCCTTCTGCAGGGGATCTTGCCAACACAGGGATAGAACCCATGTCTCCTGCACTGCAGGCAGATTCTTACTGTCTGAGCCACCAGGGAAGCCTCAGCTTTTACCAGCTGCTGCTGCTAAGTCACTTCAGTTGTGTCCGACTCTGCAACCCCAGAGACAGCAACCTACCAGGCTCCCCCCGTCCCTGGGATTCTCCAGGCAAGAACACTGAAGTGGATTGCCATTTCCTTCTCCAATGCATGAAAATGAAAAGTGAACGTGAAGTCGCTCAGTCGTGTCCGACCCTCAGTGACCCCATGGACTGCAGTCTTCCAGGCTCCTCCATCCATGGGATTTTCCAGGCAAGAGTACTGGAGTGGGGTGCCATTGCCTTCTCTGCAATTTTTACCAGACTTGCCTGTAACTCCCTTCCAAACAGACAGATTCCTTTTAATAGGAAGGAGTTCCTTACACAAAATGTGTTGTGGTCACATAAATCTGTACTATTCAGAACAAAACCAGTTCTGCTGGCAGATATCCATGTTCTTAGGGACATTTAAGTTTTCATTAAACTGGAAAGCAATCAAGTCTTTATGTCTACAATTATACGTTTAATAGTTCCACAAATTTGGCAAAGTTCACCAGATCGTAGGCAAAAATATGGAACTCATCATCGAACAGTAACTAGACAGATGGTATGGCTCCTACTTGATGAATGACCGTGCCGGTCCTTTCAGAGCCATCCTCTTTGGCCTATTCCATTTGTTTGCCTACCAGGCTGTCTGCAACTTCTCCCAGTTCCCTTTCTGCTGGAGGTGAATCATTAGAATCAGACATAATGTGAAGGTTGCCTTCTTTATAATTGTCTAAGTGCTGGTACATGTACAAGACAGGATCTTTTTCTAGATGATGGAAAGCCATGTGTTCATTATGGGGTGCTTGCTAAGACCATTCCCCTCCACTCATCTTTAGAACCATCCTCAGTCTCAAATATCTGCTCCCCTGCTTTGCCAATCGTGTCGGCTAGGTATGCATAACTGATTTGAAATGTTACAAATGTCATCCCTATCAGACAGGACTTCAAGTGCAGAAACTCATCTTTATTAAGTTCTAGTACCTAAACACAGTCAAATTCATTGCATTTTATAAGATACAAAGAAGGACTTACAGGCACCCGGTCCAGAATGTGTCCTTTCCTCTGGGTGACGAAGCCATTCCCTCTGTCCGTCTATGCTAAATCCTGCAGCCTACACTGTTCCACTGGGGCTGGGAAACAGGTTGGCTCCGCCCCACACCACTCAGTTGTTTTTTGTGGGATGTCCGTTTCTTCACCATACTTGCTGATACACCCACATGGCCTGCATCAGCTCTGGACCACTGGCCAGGGGTCTTCCCAAACAGGGACTTCATTCATCTGCATTTAAGTGGGTAGCAGAGCTGCTGGACTAGGGTGAAAATTCAGTTCAGTTCAGTTCAGTCCCTCAGTCCTGTCCGACTATTTGCGACCCCATGAATCGCAGCACTCTGCCTCCCTGTCCATCACCAACTCCCGGAGTTCACTCAGACTCACAACCATCGAGTCAGTGATGCCATCTAGCCATCTCATCCTCTGTCATCTCCTTCTCCTCCTGCCCCCAATCCCTCCCAGCATCAGAGTCTTTTCCAATGAGTCAACTCTTCACATGAGGTGGCCAAAACTGGAGTTTCAGCTTTAGCATCATTCCTTCCAAAGAAATCCCAGGGCTGATCTCCTTTAGAATGGACTGGTTGGATCTCCTTGCAGTCCAAGGGACTCTCAAGAGTCTTCTCCAACACCACAGTTCAAAAACATCAATTCTTTGGCACTCAGCTTTCTTCACAGTCCAACTCTCACATCCATACATGACCACAGGGAAAACCATAGCCTTGACTAGACGGACCATGGTTGGCAAAGTAATGTAGCTACTTTTTAATATGCTGTCTAGTTTGGTCATAACTTTCCTTCCAAGGAGTAAGCGTCTTTTAATTTCATGGCTGCAGTCACCATCTGCAGTCATTTTGGAGCCCCCAAAATAAAGTCTGACACTGTTTCCACTGTTTCCCCATCTATTTGTCATGAAGGGATGGGAACAGATGCCACGATCTTCATTTTCTGAATGTTGAGCTTTAAGCCAACTTTTTCACTCTCCACTTTCACTTTCATCAAGAGACTTTTTAGTTCCTCTTCACTTTCTGCCATAAGGGTGGTGTCATCTGCATATCTGGGATTATTGATATTTCTCCCAGCAATCTTGATTCCAGCTTGTGCTTCTTCCAGCCCAGTGTTTCTCATGATGTACTCTGCATAGAAGTTAAATAAGCAGGGTGACAATGTACAGCCTTGACGTGCTCCTTTTCCTATTTGGAACCAGTCTGTTGTTCCATGTCCAGTTCTAACTGTTGCTTCCTGACCTGCATATAGATGTCTCAGGAGGCAGGTGAGGTGGTGTGGTATTCCCATCTCTTTCAGAATTTTCCACAGTTTATTGTGATCCACACAGTTAAAGGCTTTGGCATAGTCAATAAAGCAGAAGTAGATGTTTTTCTGGAACTCTCTTGCTTTTTCCATGATCCAGCGGATATTGGCAATTTGATCTCTGGTTCCTCTGCCTTTTCTAAAACCAGCTTGAACATCTGGAAGTTCACGGTTCACATATTGCTGAAGCCTGGCTTGGAGAATTTTGAGCATTACTTTACTAGCGTGTGAGATGAGTGCAATTGTGCAGTAGTTTGAGCCTTCTTTGGCATTGCCTTTCTTTGGGATTGGGATGAAAACTGACCTTTTCCAGTCCTGTGGCCACTGCTGAGTTTTCCAAATTTGCTGGCATATTGAGTGCAGCACATTCTCAGCATCATCTTTCAGGATTTGAAATAGCTCCACTGGAATTCCATCACCTCCACTAGCTTTGTTCATAGTGATGCTTTCTAAGGCCCACTTGACTTCACATTCCAGGATGTCTGGCTCTAGGTGAGTGGTCACCATAGTGATTATCTTAGTTGTGAAGATTTTTTTTGTACAGTTCTTCTGTGTATTCTTGCCACCTCTTCTTAATATCTTCGGCTTCTGTTAGGTCCACACCATTTCTGTCCTTTATGGAGCCCATCTTTGCATGAAATGTTCCCTTGGTATCTCTAATATTCTTGAAGAGATCTCTAGTCTTTCCCATTCTGTTGTTTTCCTCTATTTCTTTGCGTTGATCATTGAGGAAGGCTTTCTTCTCTCCTTGCTATTCTTTGGAACTCTGCATTCAGATGCTTATATCTTTCCTTTTCTCCTTTGCTTTTCCCTTCTCTTCTTTTCACAGCCATTTGTAAGGCCTCTCTAGACAGCCATTTTGCTTTTTTATATTTCTTTTCCATGGGGATGGTCTTGATCCCTGTCTCCTGTACAATTTCACAAATCTCATTCCATAGTTCATCAGGCACTCTATCTATCACATCTGGTCCCTTAAATCTATTTCTCACTTCCACTGTATAATCATAAGGGATTTGATTTAGGTATGACCCTAGTGGTTTCCCCTACTTTCTTCAATTTAAGTCTTATTTGGCAATAAGGAGTTCATGATCTGAGCCACAGTCAACTCCTGGTCTTGTTTTTGCTGACTGTATAGAGCTCCTCCTTCTTTGGCTGCAAAGAATATAATCAATCTGATTTTGGTGTTGACCATCTGGTGATGTCCATGTGTGGAGTCTTCTCGTGTTGTTGGAAGAGGGTGTTTGCTATGACCAGCGCATTCTCTTGGCAAAACTCTATTAGCCTTTGCCCTGCTTCACTCTGTATTCCAAGGCCAAATTTTCCTGTTACTCCAGGTGTTTCTTGACTTCCTACTTTTGCATTCCAGCCCCCTATAATGAAAAGGACATCTTTTTTGGGTGTTAGTTCTAAAAGGTCTTGTAGGTCTTCATAGAACCCTTCAACTTCAGTTTCTTCAGCATTACTGGTTGGGGCATAGATTTGGATTACCGTGATATTGAATGGTTTGCCTTGGAAATGAACAGAGATCATTCTGTCGTTTTTGAGATTGCATCCAAGTACTGCTTTCGGAATCTTTTGTTGACCATGATGGCTACTCCATTTCTTCTAAGGGGTTCCTGCACACAGTAGTAGATATAATGGTCTTTGACTGTGTGGATCACAATAAACTGTGGAAAATTCTGAAAGAGATGGGAATACCAAACCACCTGACCTGCCTCTTGAGAAACCTGTATACAGGTCAGGAGGCACCAGTTAGAACTGGACATGGAGCAACAGACTGGTTCCAAATAGGAAAAGTAGTACGTCAAGGCTGTACATTGTCACCCTGCTTATTTAACTTCTATGCAGAGTACATCATGAGAAACACTGGGCTGGAAGAAGCACAAGCTGGAATCAAGATTGCCAGAAGAAATATCAATAACCTCAGATATGCAGATGACACCACCCTTATGGCAGAAAGAGAAGAGGAACTAAAAAGCCTCTTGATGAAAATGAAAGTAGAGTGTGAAAAAGTTGGCTTAAAGCCCAACATTCAGAAAACGAAGATCATGGCATCTGGTCCCATCACTCCATGGCAAATAGATGGGGAAGCAGTGGAAACAGTGTCAGACTTTATTTTGGGAGGGCTCCAAAATCACTGGAGATGGTGACTGCAGCCATGAAATTAAAAGACGCTTACTCCTTGGAAGAAAATTTATGACCAACCTAGATAGCATGTTGAAAAGCAGAGACATTACTTTGCCAACCATGGTCCGTCTAGTCAAGGCTATGGTTTTCCCTGTGGTCATGTATGGATGTGAGAGTTGGACTGTGAAGAAAGCTGAGTGCCAACGAATTGATGTTTTTGAACTGTGGTGTTGGAGAAGATTCTTGAGAGTCCCTTGGACTGCAAGGAGATCCAACCATTCAAGGAGATCTCCATTCTGAAGGAGATCAGCTCTGGGATTTCTTTGGAAGGGATGATGCTAAAGCTGAAACTCCAGTTTTGGCCACCTCATGTGAAGAGTTGACTCATTGGAAAAGACTCTGATGATGGGAGGGATGGGGGGCAGGAGGAGAAGTGGATGACAGAGGATGAGATGGCTGGATGGCATCACTGACTTGATGGTAGTGAGTCTGAGTGAACTCCGGGGGTTGGTGATGGATAGGGAACCCTGGCGTGCTGCGATTCATGGGGTCACAAAGAGTCGGACACCACTGAGCGACTGAACTGAATGGAGTTAAATTCACCCATTCCAGTCCATTTTGGTTCGCTGATTTCTAGAATGTCGACGTATACTCTTGCCATCACCTGTTTGACCACTTCCGATTTGCCTTGATTCATGGACCTAACATTCCAGGTTCCTATGCAATATTACTCTTTAAAGCATCAGACCTTGCTTCTATCACCAGTCACATCCACAGCTGGGTATTTTTTTTGCTTGGCTCCATCCCTTCATTCTTTCTGGAGTTATTTCTCCACTGATCTCCAGTAGCATATTGGGCACCTACTGACCTGGGGAGTTCCTCTTTCATTATCGTATCTTTTTGCCTTTTCATACTGTTCATGGGTTCTCAAGGCCAGAATACTGAATTGGTTTGCCATTCCCTTCTCCAGTGGACCACATTCTGTCAGACCTCTCCACAATGACCTGCCGATCTTGGGTGGCCCCACAGGGCGTGGCTTAGTTTCATTGAGTTAAACAAGGCTATGGTCCTAGTGTGATTATATTGACTAGTTTTCTGTGATTGTGGTTTCAGTGTGTCTGCCTTCTGATGCCCTCTTGCAACACCTTCCGTCTTACTTGGGTTTCTCTTACCTTGGACATTGGTTATCTCTTCACGGCTGCTCCAGAAAAGCACAGCTGCCGCTCCTTACATTTGACAAGGGATATCTCCTCACTGCCGCCCCTCCTGACCTTGAACGTGGAATAGCTCCTCAAGGCCCTCCTGTGCCAGCGCAGCCACCACTCCTTGGACATGGGGTTGCTCCTTCTGGCCACTGCCCCTGGCCTTGGACGTTGGGTAGCTCCTCTCAGCTGCCGCCCCTGACCACGGACGTGGGGTAGCTCCTCTTGGCTGCTGCCCCTCACCTCGGGCATGGGGTCCTCCCAGATCCTGCCCCTGACCTTGGATGTTGGGTAGCTCCTCTTGACCACGCTTGTGCACCATCACAGGGTGAAAACTCAATATACTGGAATTTGAAACTTTCCATGGAATTTCAGTATTCTTCTTAATCCATCATCCCAAGCACTCAATTTTTGTTTTTGTTTTTTACAAGTTTAGCAAAAATATGGGAGTACGATAAACAAAATTTCCACCACAGCACACTGTATGCACCTGTGTTCCAAGTCCCCCTCTGTCCCCATAATGCTTCCAAACTATGTAGGTATTTAACTCATTTGAGTTTATTTTTGTGTGTTGTGTAAGAAAATGTTCTAATTATTTACCTGTATCTGTTCTGTTTTCTTGCACCATTTATTGAAGAGATTTTTCCCCCCATTTTATATTCTTGCCTCTTTTGTAATAAATAAATTGACCATAACTACCCGGGTTTATTTCTGTTCGCTTGATCCATGCTTCTATTTTTGTGCCAGTTCCATACTGTTTTAATTAATGTAGCTGTATAATATAGTCTGAAATCAGGGAGTATAATATCTCCAGCTTTGTTCTTTTTGCTCAACATTGCTCTAACTATTCAGAGAGTTTTGTGGTTCTTATAAACTGTAGGATTCCAGCTAAGTGAAAAATTTGATGGATATTTTGATAGGGATTTCATTAAATCTGTACATTATTTTGGGTAGTATGAACTAGATCAACAATATCAAGTTCAACAATATCAATTCTTCCAATCTGTGAACATGAGATATCTACATTTCTTTGTATCATCTTTGATTTCCTTCATCACTCTTTGATATTTAGAGTTTAGGAGTATAAGCTTTTGGACTCCCTGAATGAATATATTCTTAAGTATTTCCTTGTTTTTAATGCAATTTAAATTAGATGGTTTTCTTAATTTCCATTTCTGATAATTCATTATCAGTGTATAGAAAAGCAACAGATTTCTGTATATTAATCTTGTATCATGCCAATTTACTGAATTCACTCATTAGTCTAATAGTCTTTTTCATGGTGATTTATGGTTTCCTATATACAGTATCAGACTTCCCTGATGGCTCAGACAGTAAAGTGTCTGCCTACAATGTGGGAGACCAGGGTTTGATCCCTGGGTCGGGAAGATCCCCCGGAGAAGGAAATGGCAACCCACTCCAGTTCTCTTGCCTGGAAAATCCCATGGATGGAGGAGCCTGGTAGGCTACAGTCCATGGGGTCGCAAAGAGTTGGACACGATATCAAGTCATCTGGGAAGAGTGAGAGTTTTACTTCTTCCCCTCCTACTTGGATATCATTTATTTCTGCTTTCATGTCTGATTGCTGTGGCTAGGATTTCTGATACTATATTAAGTAGAAACAAAGAGAGTAGGCATCATTGGACTGTTCCTGATTTTAGAGAAAAGGTTTTTGAGTTTTCACCTTTGAGCATGCAATTAGCTGTGGCTTTGTCATGAAAATTTGGTTGCTGATAGTTGAGATATATTCCCTCTAAACCAATTTTGATGGAGTTTTAACATGAATAAATGATCATTTATTCAAGTGCTTTTCTTGTATCTATTGAAGTGATCATGTGATTTTTATCTTTTTAAAAAAATGTAGTGTATCAAAATGATTGATTTCTCGATACTGCAACATCCTTGCATTCCTGAAATAAAACCAACCTGACCATGGTGCATGATTCTTTTTAAATATTGTTGGGGTCCTAAAATGGCAGAGGAATAGGACTGGGAGACCACTTTCTCCCCAACAAATTCATCAAAAGAACATTTAAACGCTGAGTAAGTTCCACAAAACAACTTCTGAATGCCAACAGAGGACATCAGGCACCCAGAACAGCAGCCCATTGTCTTTGAAAGGAGATTTTTTTTTATCAGTAGTGCTGTATAGATGGAGAAGTCTTGAGGCTACTGTAAAAATAAGACTGAAAACCAGAAGCAGGAGGTTTAAATCCAAATCCTGAGAACACCAGAGAACTCCTGACTCCAGGGAACATTAATTGACAAGAGCTCATCAAATATCTCCATACCTACACTGAAACCAAGCACCATCCAAGGGCCAACAAGTTCCAAAGCAAGACATACCACGCAAATTCTCCAGCAACACAGGAACACAGCCCTGAGCTTCAATATACAGGCTGCCCAAAGTCACTCGAAACCCACTGACATCTTATAACTCATTACTGGACACTTCATTGCACTCCAGAGAGAAGAAATCCAGCTCCACCCACCAGAACACCGACACAAGCTTCCCTAACCAGGAAACCTTGACAAGCCACCTGTACAACCCCACCCACAGTGAGGAAACTCCACAATAAAGAGAACTCCACAAACTGCCAGAATACAGAAAGTCCACCCCAAACACAGCAATATAAACAGGATGAAGAGACAGAGGAATGCCCAGCAGGTAAAGGAACAGGATAAATGCCCACTAAACCAAAGAGGAAGAGATAGGGAATCTACTCGATAAAGAATTCTGAATAATGATAGTGAAAATGATCCAAAATCTTGAAATCAAAATGGAATCACAGATAAATATCCTGGAGACAAGGACTGAGAAGATGCAAGAAAGGTTTAAGAAGGACCTAGAAGAAATAAAAAAGAGTCAATATATAATATATAACTCTCTGGAGGCAACAAATAGTATAATAATGGAAGCTAAAGATAGGATTAGTGAAGTAGAAGATAGAATAGTAGAAATAAATGAATCAGAGAAGAAAAAAGAATTAAAAGAAATGAGGACAATCTCAGAAACCTCTAAGACAATGTTAAATGCCCCAACATTTGAATCATAGGAGTCCCAGAAGAAGAAGACAAAAAGAAAGACCATGAGAAAATACTTGAGGAGATAATAGTTGAAAACTTCCCTAAAATGGGGAAGGAGATAATCACTCAGGTCCAAGAAACCCAGAGAGTCCCAAACAGGATAAACCCAAGGCGAAACACCCCAAGGCACATATTAATCAAATTAACAAAGATCAACCAGAACAAATAGTAAAAGCAGCAAGGGAAAAACAACAAATAACACACAAGGGGATTCCCATAAAAATAACAGCTGATCTTTCAATAGAAATTCTTCAGGCCAGGAGGGAATGGCAGGATGTACTTAAAGTGATGAAAGAAAATAACCTACAGCCCAGATTACTGTACCCAGCAAGGATCTCATTCAAATATGAAGGAGAAATCAAAAGCTTTACAGACAAGCAAAAGCTGAGAGAATTCAGCACCACCAAACCAGCTCTCCAACAAATGCTAAAGGATCTTCTCTAGAAAGGAAACAAAAAGGGTGTATAAACTCGAACACAAAACAATAAAGTAAATGGCAATGGGATCATACTTATCAATAATTACCTTAAACGTAAATGGGTTGAATGCCCCAACCAAAAGACAAAGACTGGCTGAATGGATACAAAAACAAGACCCCTATATAGGTTGTCTACAAGAGACCCACCTCAAAACAGGGGACATATACAGACTGAAAGTGAAGAGCTGGAAAAAGATAGTCCACCAAATAGAGACCAAAAGAAAGCAGGAGTAGCAATACTCATATCTGATAAAAGAGACTTTAAAACAAGAGGCCATGAAAAGAGACAAAGAAGGACACTAAATAATGATCAAAGGATCAATCCAAGAAGAAGATATAACAATTATAAATATATATGCACCCAACATAGGAGCACCGCAATAGGTAAGACAAATGCTAACAAGTATGAAAGGGGAAGTTAACAATAACACAATAATACTGGGAGACTTTAATACCCCACTCACACCTATGGATAGAAAATTAACAAGGAAACACAAACTTTAAATGATACAATAGACCAGTTAGACCTAATTGATATCTATAGGACATTTCACCTCAAAACAATGAATTTCACCTTTTTCTCAAGAGCACACGGAACCTTCTCCAGGATAGATCACATCCTGGGTCATAAATCTAGCCTTGGTAAATTCAAAAAAATTGAAATCATCCCAAGCATCTTTTCTGACCACAATGCAGTAAGATTAAATCTCAATTACAGGAGAAAAACTGTTAAAAATTCCAACATATGGAGGCTGAACAACACGCTGCTGAATAACCAACAAATCATGAAAGAAATCAAAATATGCACAGAAATGAATGAAAATGAAAACACAACAACCTAAAACCTGTGGGACACTATAAAAGCAGTGCTAAGGGGAAGGTTCATAGCAATACAGGCATACCTCAAGAAACAAGAAAAAAGCCAAATAAATAACCTAACTCTACACCTAAAGCAACTAGAAAAGGAAGAAATGAAGAACCCCAGAGTTAGTAAAAGGAAAGAAAGAAAGCTTAAAAATTAGGGCAGAAATAAATGCAAAAGAAACAAAAGAGACCATAGCAAAAATCAACAAAGCCAAAAGCTGGTTCTTCAAAAGGATAAATAAAATTGACAAACCATTAGCCAGACTCATCAAGAAACAAAGGGAGAAAAATCAAATCAATAAAATTAGACAAGAAATTGGAAAGATCACAACAAACAACACAGAAATACAAAGGATCATAAGAGACTACTATTAGCAATTATATGCCAATAAAATGGACAACTTGGAAGAAATAGACAAATTCTTAGAAAAGTACAACTTTACAAAACTGAACCAGGAAGAAATAGAAAATCTTAACAGACCCATCACAAGCACGGAACTTGAAACTATAATCAGAAATCTTCCAGCAAACAAAAGCCCAGGTCCAGAGGGTTTCACAGCTGAATTCTACCAAAAACTTAGAGAAGAGATAGCACCTACCCTACTCAAACTCTTCCAGAAGGTTGCAGAGAAGGGTAAACTTCCAAACTCTTTCTATGAGGCCACCATCACCCTAATACCAAAACCTGACAAAGATGCCACAAAAAAAGAAAACTACAGGCCAATATCACTGATGAACATAGATGCAAAAATCCTTAACAAAATTCTAGCAATCAGAATCCAACAACACATTAAAAAGATCATACACCATGACCAAGTGGGCTTTATCCCAAGGATGCAAGGATTCTTCAATATCTGCAAATCAATCAATGTAATATACCACATTAACAAATTGAAAAATAAAAGCCATGATTATCTCAATGGATGCAGAGAAAGCCTTTGACAAAATTCAACATCCATTTATAATAAAAACTTTCCAGAAAGCAAGAATAGAAGGAACATACCTCAACATAATAAAAGCTATATATATGACAAACCCACAGCAAACATTATCCTCAATGGTGAAAAATTGAAAGCATTTCCCCTAAAGTCAGGAACAAGACAAGGGTGCCCACTTTCACCACTACTATTCAAGATAGTTTTGGAAGTTTTGGCCACAACAATCAGAGCAGAAAAAGAAATAAAAGGAATCCAAACTGGAAAAGAAGAAGTAAAACTCCCACTGTTTGCAGATGACATGATCCTCTACATAGAAAACCCTAAAGACTCCACCAGAAAATTACTAGAATTAATCAATGAATATAGTAAAGTTGCAGAATATAAAATCAACACACAGAAATCCCTTTTATTCCTATACACTGAGAAAATAGAAAGAGAAATTAAGGAAACAATTCCATTCACCATTGCAACAAAAAGAATAAAATACTTAGGAATATATCTGCCTAAACAAACAAAAGTCCTATATATAAAAAACTATAAAACACTGGTGAAAGAAATCAAAGAGGACACTAATAGATGGAGATATATACCATGTTCATGGATCAGATGAATCAATATAGTGAAAATGAGTATACTACCCAAAGCAATCGATAGATTCAATGCAATCCCTATCAAGCTACCAACGGTATTTTTCACAAAGCTAGAACAAATAATTTCACAATTTGTATGGAAATACAAAAAAAAACTCGAATAGCCAAAGCAATCTTGAGAAAGAATAATGAAACTGGAGGAATCAACCTGCCTGACTTCTGGCTCTACTACAAAGCCATAATCATCAAGACAGTATGGTACTGGCACAAAGACAGAAATATAGATCAATGGAACATAATAGAAAGCCCAGAGATAAATCTACACACCTATGAACACCTTACCTTTGACAAAGAAGGCAAGAATATACAATGGAGAAAAGACAATCTCTTTAACAAGTAGTGCTGGGAAAACTGGTCAACCACTTGTAAAAGAATGAAACTAGATCACTTTCTAACACCATACACAAAAATAAATTCAAAATGGATTAAAGATCTAAACATAAGACCAGAAACTATGCAACCTCTAGAGGAGAACATAGGCAAAACACTCTCTGACATACACCACAGCAGGATCCTCTATGACTCACCTCCCAGAATATTGGAAATAAAAGCAAAAGTAAACAAATGGGACCTAATTAAAATTTAAAGCTTCTGCACAACAAAGGAAACTATAAGCAAGGTGAAAAGACAGCCTTCAGAATGGGAGAAAATAATAGCAAATGAAGCAACTGACAAAGAACTAATCTCAAAAATATACAAGCAACTCCTGCAGCTCAATTCCAGAAAAATAAATGACCCAATCAAAAAATGGGCCAAAGAAGTAAACAGACATTTTTCCAAAGAAGACATACGGATGGCTAACAAACACATGAAAAGATGTTCAACATCACTCATTATCAGAGAAATGCAAATCAAGACCACAATGAGGTACCATTTCATGCCAGTCAGAATGGCTGCTATCCATAAGTCTACAAGCAATAAATACTGGAGAGGGTGTGGAGAAAAGGGAAGCCTCTTACCCTGTTGATGGGAATGTAAACTAGTACAGCCACTATGGAGAACAGTGTGGAGATTCCTTAAAAAACTGGAAATAGAACTGCCTTATGACCCAGCAATCCCACTACTGGGCATACACACCGAGGAAACCAGAATTGAAAGAGACACGTGTACCCCAATGTTCATCACAGATCTGTTTATAATAGCCAGGACATGGAAGCAACCTAAATGTCCATCAGCAGATGAGTGGATAAGAAAGCTGTGGTACATATACACAATGGAGTATTATTCAGCCATTAAAAAGAATACATTTGAATCTGTTCTAATGAGGTGGATGAAACTGGAGCCTATTATACAGAGTGAAGTAAGCCAGAAAGAAAAACACCAAGACAGTATACTAATGCACATATATGGCATTTAGAAAGATGGTAATGATAACCCTGTATGCGAGACAGCAAAAGAGACACAGATGTATAGAACAGTCTTTTGGACCCTATGGGAGAGGGCGAGGGTGGGATGATTTGGGAGAATGGCATTGAAACATGTATAATATCATATATGAAATGAATCGCCAGTCCAGGTTCAATGCATGATACAGGATGCTTGGGGCTGGTGCACTGGGATGACCCAGAAGGATGGTACAGGGAGGGAGGAGGGAGGGGGGTTCAGGATGGGGAACAGTGTATACCAGTGGCAGATTCATGTTGATGTATGGCAAAACCAATACAATATTGTAAAGTAATTAGCTTCCAATTAAAATAATAAATTTATATTAAAAATAAATAAATATTGTTGAATTATGTTTGCTAATATTTTGTTGAGGATTTTTTCACTCTATCTATCAGATATTTGTTACTGTTGTTCAATTGCTAAGTCATGTCCAACTCTCTCTGATCCCATGGACTGCAGCACGCCAGGCTTCCCTGTCTTACATTATCTCCCAGAATTTGCTTAAACTCATGTCCATTGAGTCAGTGATGCTATCAAAAAGTTGCATCATCTGTGGCTCCTTTCTTCTCCTGCCCTCAATCTTTCCCAGCATCAGGGTCTCTTCAAATGAGTCAGTTCTTCACATCAGGTGGCTAAAGTATTGGAGTTTCAGCTTCAGCATCAGTCCTCTCAATGAGTATTCAGGGTTGATTTCCTTTAGGATTGGTTGGTTTGATCTCCTTGTTGTCCAAGGGACTCTCAAGAGTCTTCACCAGCACCACAGTTCAAAAGCATCAATTGATTGGTGCTCAGCCTTCTTTATGGTCCAACTCTCATATTCATACATGACCACTGGAAAACCATAGCTTTGTCTAGGCAGACCTTCATTTGTAAAGCAATGTCTGCTTTTTAATATGCTGTCTGGGTTGATCAAAGCTTTTCTTTCGAGGAACAAGCATCCTTTAATTTCATGGCTGCAGTCACCATCTGCAGTGATTTTGGAGTCCTAACAAATAAACCTCTCACTGTTTCCATTGTTTCCCCATCTATTTGCCATGAAATGATGGAACTGGTTGCCATGATCTTGGTTTTTTAAATGCTGAGTTTTAAGCCAGCTTTTTCACTCTCCTCTTTCACCTTCAAGAGGCTCTTTAGTTCCTCTTCACTTCCTGCCATTAGGATGATGTCATCTGAATATCTAAGATTATAGATATTTCTCCCAGCAATCTTGATTCCAGGCTGAGCTTCAACAAGCCCAGCATTTCTCATGATGTACTCTGCATATAAGTTAAATAAGCAGGGTGACAATATGCAGCTTTGTCATACTCTTGCCCAATTTTGAACCACTCCAAGGTTCTATGTCCGGTTCTAACTGTTGCTTCTTGACCTTCATACAGATTTCTCAGGAGGCAGTTAAAGAGGCCTGGCATTCCCATCTCTTTCAGAATTTTCTGCTATTTGTTTTGATCCACACAGTCAAAGGCTTTAGCTTAGTCAGTGAAGCAGAATTAGATGTTATCCTGGAATTCCCTTGCTTTTTCTATGATCCAACAGATGTTGGCAATTTGATCTCTAGTTCCTCTGCCTTTTCTAAATCCAGCTAGTATATCTGAAAGTTCTCTGTTCACGTACTGATGAAGCCTATCCTGAAGGCTAGCTTTGCATTGGAGTAAAAAATGAAGCAGGACACAGGCTCACAGAGTTTTGCCAAGAAAACACACTGGTCATAGCAAACATCCTCTTTCAACAACACAAAAGTTGACTCTACATATGGACTTCACCAGATGGTCAGTAGCAAAATGAGATTGATTATATTCTTTGAAGCCAAAGGTGGAGAAGCTTTATACAGTCAGCAAAAACAAGACCAGGAGCTGACTGATCCTTATTGCAACTCCTTATAGACTTCTTATCGCAAAATTCAGACTCATATTAAAGAAAGTAGAGAAAACCACCAGACAATTCAGATATGACCTAAATCAAATCCTTTATGATTATATGGTGGAAGAGACAAATATGTTTAAGGGATAACAGGTGATAGACTGCCTGAAGAACTATGGACAGAGGTTCATAACACTGTACACGAAGAGGTGACCAAAACCATCCTCAAGATAAAGAAATGCAAGAAGGCAAAATGGTTGTCTGAGTAGGCCTTACAAATAGCTGAGAAAAGCAGAGAAGCTAAAGGCAAAGGAGGAAAGGAAAGATATACCCATCTGAATTCAGAGTTGCAAAGAATAGCAAGGAGAGGAAAGAAAGCCTTCCTCTATGATCAATGCAAAGACATAGAGGAAAACAGTATAACGGGAAAGACTAGAGATATCTTCAAGAAAATTAGAGATACCAAGGGAACATTTCATGCAAAGATGGGCACAATAAAGGACAGAAATGGTATGGACCAAACAGAAGCAGAAGATATTAAGAAGAAGTGGCAAGACTACACAGACGAACTGCACAAAAAACGATTCAATGACCCAGATAACCAAGATGGTGTGATCACTCACCTAGAGCCAGACATCCTGGAGTGTGAAGTCAAGTGGGCTTTTGAAAGCATTATGAGATATATTGGCCTATAATTTTAATAATTTTTGTAATGTCTTTTGTTTTTGCTTCAGTGTAATGGTGGCCATGTAAAATGAATTTGAGGATGTTCCTTCTTCTTCAGAATATTTTGAAAAGGATAAGTATTAGCTCTTCATTATATGTTTGGCTGAATTGTCCCATTAAGCTATACTGTCTTGAAATTTTATTTGCTGCAAATTTTTTTTATTATTATTACAGATTCCATTTCACTGCTAGTGATATCTTTCCAATTATCTCTTTCTTCTTGATTCAGCCTTAGGAAGTTTAATGCTTATAGAAATTTATCCATTTCTTCCAGCTTGTCTAATATGTTGGCATATAACTGTTTACAGTGTTATCTTGTGATTGTTTAACTCTATTTTATCAGTTATAATTTCTCCTATTTCATTATTTATTTTGGTCATTTTCTTAATAAGGCTGACTTAACTGTTAACAATTTATCTTTAATTTAAAAAACAAACAGCTCTTGAAGATTTTCATATTTTCTATTTTTATTTGATCTCTGATTGGTTTCCTCCCTGATTTTCATTATTCCCTTCTTGCTGCTGATGTTGAGTTTTGTTTATTTCTCTTTTTATAATTCCTTTAAAAGGTAGGTTAGCTTTTTGTTTTCATTTTTTGTTGTTCCTTGAGGTAGGCCACTGCAAACTTACAGCTTATAACTGCTTTTGCTGCCACTCATAGATCTTGGAGGAAGAACTGTCAACTCGTTCCAGTATTCTTGCCTGGAGAACTCCATGGACAGCGGAGCCGGCAGGCCACAGTCCTTGGGGTCGCAAAGAATCAGCCTCATCTGAGCAACTGAGCACACAGATTCCTGAAAGTTGTAAAATTTTTTCAATTTTTCTCAAGGTATATTTTTACTTTCTCTCTGATTTCTTTATTAATCCACTGATTTTGAGTAGCATGTTATATAGTCTCCATTTGCTTATCTGTTACCATATTTCATCCTATGATTTATTTCTAATTTCATAATGATATATAGATGACACCACTTCCCTGGAAGAAAGTGAATATGAAACAAAGAGCCTCTTGATGAAGCTGAAAAAGGAGAGTAAAATGTTGGCTTAAAACTCAATATTCAGAAAACAAAGATCATGGCATCCAGTCCTCTCACTTCATGGCAAATAGATGGGGAAAAAGTGGAACACTGTCAGATTTCCTGTTCCTAGACTCCAAAATCATTGTGTATCATGACTGCAGACACGAAATTAAAAGATAGTTGCTCTTTGGAAGAAAAGCTATGACAAACCTAGACAGCATATAAAAAATCAGAGACATTACTTTTGACAAATGTCTGTACAATCAGAGCTATGGTTTTTCCAGTAGTCAGGTACAGATGTGAGAGTTGGACCATAAAGAAGGCTGAGTGCAGAAAAATTGATGATTTCAAATTGTGGTGCTGAGAAGATACAATCCTAAAGGAGATCAGTCCTGGGTGTTCATTGGAAGGACTGATGTTGAAGCTGAAACTCCAATACTTTGGCCACCTCATGCAAAGAGCTGACCCATTTGAAAAGACCCTGATGCTAGGAAAGATTGAAGGCGGGAGGAGAAGGGGACAAGAGAGGATGAGATGGTTGGATGGCATCACTGACTCGATGGACATGGGTTTGGGTAAACTCTGGGAGTTGGTGATGGACAGGGACCTGGCATGCTGTGGTTCATGGGGTCGCAAAGAGTTGGACATGACTGAGCGACTGAACTGAGCTGAACTGAAGATACATGAGAATCCCTTGGACTGTAAGGAGATCAAACCTGTCAATCCAAAAGGCAACCAATTCTGAATATTCATTGGAAGGACTGGTGGTAAAGCAGAAGCTCCAATACTTTGGCCACCTGATGTGAAGAGCTGACTCATTGGGAAAGACCCTGATGCTGGGAAAGACTGAAGGCAAGAGGAGAAGTGGGTGACAGAGGATGAGATGGCTGGATGGCATCACTGACTCAATGGACAAGAGTTTGAGCAAACTCGGAGAGATAGTGAAGGACAGGAAAACCTGGTGTGCTGCAGTCCATGGGGTCAAAAAGAGTCAGACAAAGCTTAGTGACTGAACAAAAATGTTGTTAAAAAAAAAAAAAACTTGGTATAATTTTTGTCTTCTTATTAATTGAGATTTGTTTTGGAACATAGCATGTGACTTAGCCTGAAGAATATTTCATGTACCCTTATAAAGAATATGTATTCTCTTATTTTTGGATGGATTTCCTATAGATATCTATTAAGTACATCTGGTGTAATGTTTCACACCTATTTTCTTATTGATTTTCTCTCTGGATAATCTGTTCATCAATATAAGTGGGATTATAAAGTTTCTTATTTTTATTACATTATTGTCAATTTCTCTCTGTATGCCTGTCAAAATTTGTTTTTAGGTGCTCCTATATAAGGTCCTGAGAAAAGAAGAGAAGTGAAAGGCAAAGAAGAAAGAAAAAGATAGACCCATTTGAATGCAGAGTTCCAAAGAAAAGCAAGGAGAGATAAGGAAACCTCCTTAAGTGAACAGTGCAAAGAAATAGAGGAAAACAATAGAATAGGAAAGGCTAGAGATCTCCTCAAGAATATTAGAGATATCAAGGGAACATTTCATGCAGAGATAAAATCAATAAAGTACAAAAACAGCAAGGATATAACAGAAGCAGAAGAGATTAAGGAGCAGCGGCAAAAGGTCTTAACAACCCAACTAACCATGAAGGCATGGTCCTTCATCTAGAACTAGACATCCTGGAGTATGAAGTCAAGGGGGCCTTAGTGAGCATTACTACAAACAATGTTAGTGAAGGTGACGGTTCAGCTGAACTATTTCAAATCCTAAAAGGTGATGTTAAAGTACTGCACTCAATATGCCAGCAAATTTGGAAAACTCCACAACAGCCCATGACTGCAAAAGGTCACTTTTCATTCCAATCTCAAAGTAAGGTAATACCAAAGAATGTCCAAACTACCACACAATTGTACTCATTTCTCATGCTGGCTAAGTAATGCTCAGAATCCTTCAAACTAGATTTCAACAGTAGATGAACTGAGAACTTCCAGATGTACAAGCTGAATTTAGAAAAGGCTGAGGAAACAGTCTCCAAATTGCCAACAAATGTTGGATCATTGAAAAAGAAAGACAATTCCTGGAAAACATCTACTTCTGCTTCATTGACTACACTAAAGCCTTTGACTGTGTGAATCAAAGCAAACTGTTGAAAAATCTTAAAGAGATGGAAATACCAAACCACCTTACCTGCCTCCAGAGAAACTTGTATACAGGTCAAGAAGCAACTGTTATAACCAGACATGGAACAACAGACTGGCTCAAAATTGGGAAAGGAGTATGTCAAGGCTGTATACTGTCACCCTGCTTATTTAACTTGTATGCAGAGTACATCATGAAAGTGATGGGCTGGATGAAGCACAAGCTGGAATCAAGATTGCCAGGAGAAATATCAACAACCTCGGATATGCAAATACCACACTAATGGCAGAAAGCAAAGAGGAACAAAAGAGCCTCTTGATGAAGGTGAAAAAGAAGAGTGAAAAATCTGACTTAAAATGCAACATTCAAAAAACTAACATCTGGAATCCTGTCCTGTTACTTTATAGCAAATAGATGGGGGGAAAGTGGAAACTGTTACAGATATCATTTTCTTGGACTCCAAAATCACTGCCGATGGTGACTGAAGCCATGAAATTAAATACACTTGCTCCTTAGAAGAAAAGTTATAACAAATATAGATAGCATATTAAAAAGCAGAGACATTACTTTGCCAACAAAGGTCTATATAGTCAAGGCCGTGGTTTTCCCAGTAGTCATGTATGGGGGAGTTGGACCATAAAGAAAGCTGAGCGCTGAAGAATTGACACTTTCCAACTGTGGTGCTGGAGAAGACTCTTGAGAATCCCTTGAACAGCAAGGAAAACAAACCAGTCAATCCTAAAGGAAATCAACCCTGAATACTCATTGAGAGGACTGATGCTAAAGCTGAAACTCCAGTGCTTTGTCCACCTGATGCAAAGAGCTGACTCGTTGGAAAAGACTCTGATGCTGGGAAAGATTGAAGATAGGAAGAGAAGGGGACGACAGAGGATGAGATGGTTGGATGGCATCATCAACTTGTTGGACATGAGTTTTAGCAAGCTCCAGGAGTTAATGATGGACAGGGAAGCCTGGCACACTGCAGTCATTGAGGTGGCAAAGAGTTGGACACAACTGAGTGACTGAACTTAACTGAAGTAATTCCTTGATGGCATGTTATATTAAAGTTTAATTGAAGGACATTCTAAGTTTCATTCTTTTTTTTTTTCCAGTAATTTATCATTTAAATGAAAATCTGATGCTCCATGACCAGGAGATATGCATGTTGGGAAAGAAGAAATTTAAAGGGCTACCTCCAATCTGGATGGAAGAACCCTTATCAGGTACTCTTAGCCAGCTCATGCACAGTAAAACTGAAAGGAATTGACTCTTAGATTAATTTTCACTCACAAAAGACCCCTTCACTGTACTGGCCTATGGAGAAAGTGACTGACTTCAAAATCATTTTAAAACAATGCTCAACCAAAGGAGAAACTGTACTCACATCACAATGAGAAGAGGACATCAGAAGTAGACAGATTGCCAAAGATCCTAGACCTGACTCATCATCATTTTTAATGTTTCCTTGACTTCTTGGATCTTTGCACGTGAATCAAATGTGGACATGATCCTATGATAATTTTAAAAGTCAATCAAATTGTTGAGTTTGTGGCCAATTTCCTGTGTCTAGTACTTTATAGCAAATAGATGGGGGAAATTTCTCCACTCCAAGACTCTTAGGAAATTTATTCTATAATAAAAGAAAGAAATTATACTTCAGTTTAGGCCACTACTGATATTACTAAGTGGAATCCCCTCCCCTAGCCAATCAATAATGCTTGCTCTGATGCTGGCCAAAAATGTGAATTTTCCTCCATTACTTAGGCTCAACCAGAGCAACAGTGAAATTTCAGCTAAGAAATAAGACCTTCCACAATTATGGGGTATATTTATGTAGTTCAGTTTAGTCGCTCAGTCATGTCCAACTCTTTGCGACCCCATGAACTGCAGCACACCGGGCTCCTCTGTCCATCACCAACTCCCGGAGTCCACTCAAATCCATGTCCATCAAGTCGGTGATGCCATCCAACCATCTCATCCTCTGTCATCCCCTTCTCCTCCTGCCCTCCTCAATCGTTCCCAGCATCAGAGTCTTTTCCAATGAGTCAGCTCTTTGCATCAGGTGGCCAAAGTATTGGAGTTTCAGCTTCAACATCAGTCCTTCCAATGAACACCCAGGACTGATTTCCTTTAGAATGGACTTATTGGATCTCCTTGCAGTCCAAGGGACTCTCAAGAGTCTCCTCAAACAACACAGTTCAAAAGCATCAATTCTTTGGCGCTCAGCTTTCTTTATAGTCCAACTTTCACAACGATACATGATCAGTGGAAAAACCATAGCCTTGATTAGATGGACCTTTTTTGACAAAGTAATGTCTATGATTTTTAATACGCTGTCTGGGTTGGTCATAACTTTCCTTCCAAGGAGAAAGCGTCTTTTAATTTCATGGCTGCAATCACCGTCTGCAGTGATTTTGGAGCCCAGAAAAATAAAGTTATGTAGTTAACACCAGGCTACAGTAATTTAAGTTTAAAGGCTCCTCTATGTTGGGAAAAATTAAATCATACTAAGGATAAACAGTCTAGTAACACTAATACTCAAAATTCTCCAAGGTAGGCTTCAGCAAAAAGTGAACCATGAATTCCAGATGTTCAAGCTGGTTTTAGAAAAAGCAGAGGAACCAGAGATTAAATTGCCAACATCCGCTGGATCATGGAAAAAGCAAGAGAGATCCAGAAAAACATCTATTTCTGTTTTATTGACTATGCCAAAGCCTTTGACTGTGTGGATCACAATAAACTGTGGAAAATTCTGAAAGAGATGGGAATACCAGACCACCTGACCTGCCTCTTGAGAAATCTGTATGCAGGTCAGGAAGCAACACTTAGAACTGGACATGGAACAACAGACTGATTCCAAATAGGAAAAGGAGTACGTCAACGCTGTATATTGTCACCCTGCTTATTTAACTTCTATGCAGAGTACATCATGAGAATCGCTGGACTGGAAGAAACACAAGCTGGAATCAAGATTGCCAGGAGAAATATCAATCACCTCAGATATGCAGATGACACCACCCTTATGGCAGAAAGTGAAGAGGAACTCAAAAGCCTCTTGATGAAAGTGAAAGAGGAGAGTGAAAAAGTTGGCTTAAAGCTCAACATTCAGAAAACGAAGATCATGGCATCCAGTCCCATCACTTCATGGGAAATAGATGAGGAAACAATGGAAACAGTGTCAGACTTTATTTTTGAGGGCTCCAAAATCACTGCAGATGGTGATTGCAGCCATAAAATTAAAGGACGCTTACTCCTTGGAAGAAAAGTTATGACCAACCTAGATAGCATATTCAAAAGCAGAGACATTACTTTGCCGACTAAGGTCCATCTAGTCAAGGCTATAGTTTTTCCAGTGGTCATGTATGGATGTGAAAGTTGGACTGTGAAGAAGGCTGAGCACTGAAGAATTGATGCTTTTGAACTGTGGTGTTGGAGAAGACTCGAGAGTCCCTTGGACTTCAAGGAGATCCAACCAGTCCATTCTGAAGGAGATCAGCCCTGGGATTGCTTCAGAAGGAATGATGCTAAAGCTGAAACTCCAGTACTTTGACCATCTAAGAAGAGTTGACTCATTGGAAAAGACTCTGATGCTGGGAGGGATTGGGGGCAGGAGGAGAAGGGGATGACCAAGGATGAGATGGCTGGATGGCATCACGGACTCGATGGACGTGAGTCTGAGTGAACTCCGCGCGTTCGTGATGGACAGGGAGGCCTGGCATGCTGCAGTTCATGGAGTCGCAAAGAGTTGGACACGACTGAGTGACTGAACTGAACTGAAAACAATATTTCCTTAAAGGTAAGAACTGATGCAGAATAGACTAAGTCAGATGACATGGGACATATTGGGCCATATCTAATGGAAGTTCTTGGCTTAACTCTTACTTATTACTTTTCTAATACTGCTAGCTATGTTGTTGTATTTCACCTGTTTTACAGAATTGGTTTTTCTTACATTGCCAAATGTGTGATTAATCGTCTGATAAAATGATGATATATAGTTCCATGAAAGCTCAATGATGGTAATAATGTAACTCTAGATATAGGAAGGAGAAGGCAATGGCAACCCACTCTAGTACTCTTGCCTGGAAAATCCCATGGATGGAGGAGCCTGGTGGGCTGCTGTCCATGGGGTCGCACAGAGTCAGACACGACTGAAGCGACTTAGTAGTAGTAGCAGCAGCAGATATAGGAAGAAGCAGCAAGAGGGAATATTCTTCTTGACCATAACAGACTAGTAAGACAGGTGGTCCAGAGACTTTTCGGCAACTGTTAATGGGGCCTAGTCCAGTGATAGCATACTGACTAGTTTATTGGAAAATTTTTCCCCTGGCTTGGGAATGAGCATTCCTAGCACCATGGGACAAAATGGTCATGAAATGCCCCCCAAAATAGTCAAATTTACTACCAGGAAGGGGGCTCTTCTGATGGAAGTGGGCACTTTCCATCTGCCTCTATAAAGATTAAATCATGAGCTGTGCAGCTGCTTACCTTCAATATCCCCCTGAAGGGAGTTCAGGGTGGAGGTCAGGAAAGAGTCACTTCTCTGTGTTCTGGGAAAACTAGCAGGACAGGCCTTCACATAGTTACGTATTTTCAGGAGAAGATATTGTGAGCCCAAATTTTGCATCTTCTCATACCTAGAGATACACTAAGATCATTAACAGTGATGTCTGATTTGGCTATTAATTAGAATATTACAATTAAAAGTCATATGGAGTAGCTGTGGTTCAGACATTCAAGGAAATAACAGGTGATACTATGGGTGTGATTTCAGACAAGTCCTTGCATGGCTAAGAACTTGAGTTTTCTGAGCTGTGTCAGATTTATACTGAGAGCTTGCACCTTGTCTTGGGATCCCAGATGAGCCCCCAAGATGACAGATGAAAGCGTATGTGCTCCACCAGATTCGTGGTCTCTGAAGGAGAAGATTTAACTCCAGGACCAAAGACAGCCTCAGTTATTCAGAGCTTTGTATAGTAGAAATTCTATTAAAGTGCTAGTGACATAAAAAAGCTTCTGACATAGACATCAGAAGTGGGTAGAAGGATTACCCACCTTGCTTGTTTTAAGCAGGGCATTATATACTTTTCTGCTAGCTGTTGAGAATAGAAAAAAAAAAAAAAAAAAAAAAACCTCAAGGCTGTGAAAATTTTGCCCAAACCCTTTCCCATAACATACATCCTGGAATGACATCAGCACGAGATCAGCACAGGTTAACCCAGAGATTAACCCAGAGCTCAAAGCTGTGGAAGTTTTACCCAGACCTTCTCCCATAACATACATTCTGAGGTCAAAAAAGGCATGTCCTTGAGCAAGAGATACTGCTACCTTATGGGGCCTACATGTCTGACGCAAAAGAATGTGAAAAAGAGAGAAGGTTCACCTCCTCCTTAAAGGGGCTTTAGGCTTGGACTCTTTATCAACCTGCCTAAGTTAACTCTCTCAGTATAACACCAGGCATTCTCAAAACAGTGTCTGCTGGCAGCTGGTAACTGCAAACTTACTTTTTAAAAGTTTCGTTTTGTAACTATGTCATTTTTTAGGTGGTGGAACTGTTTTAGATCATACATTAACAAAATGAAGTAAGTATGATGAACGATAGCACCCGTTATCTATGTGTTAATATCACATTAAGTTAAAACCTAGCTAGATAAAACTAGACAGTTGGCTACCTGGCTACAGGTCTTCCCAGTGTGCCCAGTCTGGACTGAGTTTTAGGCTTATTCTCCTGAAAAGAAATGAAAGACTTTTTTAGCCTATTAAAATTCCAATTGTCACTCCTCCAACTACCTCTTACACCAAAATGACAAACCAATAGGTTGAGGTTTTAATTATATAAGATTCAGATCCAGGTCTTGGGACTCAGAAATATTTCCAGTTCAGTGTCAAGTTTCCCAACTGAGGCTGGACTGTGGCCTGTTTTAGCAGGAAATGGCCAGAGCCATCACCACCCCATTCCTTGAATTGGAACTGTGCAGTACACTTGGGGGCTCCAAAATACAAATCCCTTCTGGGTCACTTGTTTCTTGCTTATAAATTACAGGCTTCATTCAGCCTCGTTGACCTTCCCTGAGTTCCACAGGTCGAATTCAAAGAGTTATTAATCAGGGAAGGGATGGGATACAGAAATAGAGGAGGAGAAATCAAATGGTAGTACAGACTTGGGGCAGGGTCCTGGCTGCTCCTCAAGGAGTGTGCATAACAATTTATTTCAGTTCTTCTGCAAAATTGAGGTCCCCACCTCTCGAGGATGGTAACTTCTGGCTAAGTTCAAGATTCCTGGAACACCACCCTATTTCTTGAGCTGCCCACCAACCAATCAGAAGATAGTCATACACCCTGAAACCCTCACCCCAAATTTTGCCTTCCTTTTCTGGGCCCAGTGATGATCATTCTGCTAGGCCTCATTTCTGACTCCTGTCTGTTTCAACCACTTACAAGGTTCATCTCTGACTGGGTCCAACAATTACAGGCTAAATTTTCCTACGAGGGTGAATGCCAGTTTCAGGCATAGAACATCTCAATTTAGATTGAAAAGAGAGAGACTACTACTCCACTAGACAGGACTCCACCCACTCTCATCAGGGAGTATTAACATTTACAGAAGAAAGAAACAGAAGTATCCTGTGTATGAAGTCTCTCAGGGTGGAGTTGTTAGACAAACCAACTGAAACCACCCACCCTTGCCAGGCCCAGTAGTAACTGCTTGCATAAGTTATCTTAAATAGGAGGTCCTGGTAAGGAATGAGGAACCAATAATCTACCACCAACCTGAAGAATCTGAGAAAGATCAAAAAGAGAAAGGAGGCTACAGTCCTAGTAGACTAGTAGAATTTGATAGACTACGCCCTATCAGATTCACAGAATTCTTCTTGCTGGAAGCCATCTTGGCTGAGGGATTGATGTGCCACCAAGAAGGACCCTGCATCCAGAGAAAACCCGGAAATGAACCCAATTACCATAAAACCAAGGCCTGTGTGACAGTGTCATCCTCCCGGGTCCCCTACCTTCCTGCTCTCTACCTGGGTGCCCTTCCCAACAGCTTCTTGCTTTGTCATCACGTGTGTCTCCTCAGACAGTTCATTTCTAAGTGTTAGATAAGAACATGGTCTCAGGCCCTAGAAGTGGTCCCCCTTCCGGCAACAAAGGGATAAACTGGATCACAGATCTTGGGGATAAAGAAGGCTAATTCAGATCAAAGTTGGAGTCAAACGTCAAGTTTTGAATCTGGTGATTGATTGAATAAGGAAGAAGAGACAACATAGATTAAAATAGTGTCTTGGATTTCTTCTTCGGCTAATCAGTTGGATGATGATGCGATGTTCTTTAGATTTGGTAACATAAAAGCTTAGAATGAAGAAGAAAGTTGTAAAGATGGATACTAAGATCTGTCATATATAAAGGAGATATATATATATATAGCCTTCCTTTTCTGGGCCCAGTGATGATAATTCTGAGTATACTAATATATATGTGTGTGTGTGTGTGTGTGTGTGTGTGTGTGTGTGTGTGTGTGTGTAGGAGAAGGAAATGGTGACCCACTCCATTTTCCTTGCCTGGAGAATTCCATGGACAGAGGAGACTGGCAGGTTACAGACTGTGGGGTCGCAAAGAGTTGGACACGACTGAGCAACTAACCACAGACACACACACACACACACACACATATGCCCAATATATGCGTCAATATGAAAAGAAGCATGCCATGTAAGAGCTGTGAGATGAGTCTTCCTGGGAACTATAGCCTGAGAGAGCCTCTCAGGTAGCTCTGAAAAACTGAAGAGATGGGGGGGAAACCACTAGATGTAATATAGTCAAGATCTCACTGAAATGTTACCACTAGTCACAGGATCAGATATCTCATTTAATAACTGCAGTGCTTTGCTAAGTATGCGAAGATGCAAAACTTTGGGGTACATAAAAATCCCCCCAGAAGTGTCTAACTATCTGAGGACCTGTTCTGTCAGTTTTCCTTTGGCCTGAATTCTTTTCTAAAGTATGTGGTAGGTCAGTGATGACAGTGACTAATTTCTCAATTCTTGTAGAACAAGGTGCTGGAAAACATCCTCTGTTTTACATATGAAAACATGACCCTTTAAAGATATGTAGTCATAACAACAATGAACAGACAACCCTTTTCAAACACAAATCACTGATCTAAACTAAGTGAACTACCAGTGCAATTTGGAAGCAATTTATTAGCAATGCAAATGTCAAGCTACTTCTGAATTTCCCAAAAGCAGGATAAACAAAATAAATGTACCATCAAGCAGCACAGGTGAGACACTCAAGCTTCAAGAGCTCTCCTTTGATTACTTTAAAAACCAGAGAAAGGCAGCATAACAAGTTTCCACTTGATCGGACTGTGTTTATTCACCCTGATGCAAGTCAGTGGAAGCAGACCTAATAGTTTTGAATTGCTATAAAATGTTGTATGCACTTGCCAGATTTATGCATTTAGGCCATAAAAGCAAAAGAATCTTACAGAGGCATTTTCTTAATTAAGCAATTTAGGGATAAAACCAGGGAGAAAGAAAAATATATATATTACAGCACTTGCCCCAAATGACCTCACTATCCTTTTTTTATCCAAAGATTTCCTTTTTGGCTCCCCACACCTGTTCAAAGATTTCCACCTCAAGTAAAACATCTACTGAACACCTCCACCCATCACTTCCACCAACTAAAGACTTCCACCAACTTGTACATACTTCTGCTGGAATACTAATTCATTTCATAATCATTTATCTATGTCCCCTTGTTCTATGATGTTTTCAAAGGCAAAGCTCAGGACCTTTCACAGAAAGATTTTAACCATGTATGATCACAACCAAAATCAGGAAGAGAAAACAGGGAATCTTAATTCTTTAAAGTTTAGGGAATTTTTATTGAGCTCATTTATATTAGCTTATAAATCTGATAATATAATGTTATATAATAATGTTAAAGAATAATTATCTGAAAGGGGTATGACCAAGATACTCATGAAGATACAAAACGATCACATGTTAAATATTTTATTTAGCTAATTATTAATGAGGAAATTAGGTATATGTTACAACTGGTTCAAAGGAAAAGTCAAACAAGTACAAATTTATATGGAGTAAACGTTCCTTTAGTGAAGAAATGTAGAAAAGAATTTACAAATTGATATAAAAAGTTGACTCCCCCCACCCCCACCCCGGGAGGAAAGGGGAAGAGTCAGTTGAACCTCCACCAAACAGAATTTATTTGCATGTCTAAGAAGAAGAATTATTTTGCATTGCTATCCATTACCTGCAATTTTCAGAGTTGTAAAGTAGCTCAAAGTCAATGAAACACGAGACTGCTAGACCCAAAAATTCATGAGCTGTACTCTAAACAATGAAAAAATTTCCATTGGAGATAGTGATCTTTTTAGTTTATTGCAAATTGGCTTACAGTTATCAGCATCAGTTTAAAGATGGGGTGAGGATTCCATGTTCTCTGATTAAAAATAAATCTGTCATCAAAATTTGGTTTCCTCAGCTTGTAAGAAAATATTTCTGACCTCCCTCACAACACATTCAGTTGTATCATTAGCTATTCTTTATTAATACAAAAATGACTACAAAATCTAGCATCTGTTGAGGTATACACTACTCTGGATAATACAAAGAAGGTACAAAGATACAGTGCACAGCAGAGCATATAGCCAACATTTTATAGCAACTATAAAAGGAGTGTAATCTATAAAAATTTTGAATCACTGTATTGTACACCTGAAACATATTGTAAATCAACTATATATTTAATGCTGAGTACTGCTATAATCTTATACTAGATTGGAAAAGCAAAATACAGCTATAGAATTTTTTTAATCTATTTATTTAGAAATTAATGACAGATTTTTTTTTTTTTTGGACAGATGATGTGATGAGTGTTTTACCTGCAGAATTTCTTTAATCTTCATGTCAAGTTGATGAAGAATTCTATTACTCTTTTTTATAGAAGAGGAAACTGAACATTAGTAAAGGTTTTAAATCACAGATGTAGCATGTGATACCACTGAATTTTAAGCAGATAGCTCTGGATCTGTGCTGTCCAATATGGTAGCCAGTCGCTATATGTGATTATTGAGACTTAAAATGTGGCCAGTTCAAACCGCTATGTGCTATATAGGTCTGTTGACTAAAATATTGCACAGCCTAAAAGTCGAAAATTATGTTTACTCAGCAGACATCCTGAGGACTTCAAGACCAGGACATAGCATCTCAGATCACTCTGAGAGACTGTTCTGAAGAGGCAAAGGAAGGAGTCAGGATATATAGGAGTTTTGCAACGAACACTAGGTAGTTAGACCATCAAAGGATTACTGTTAATTAAAGAAAATCAATACCTCAAGATGGGGAGAAAATGGAAAAAATAACAGACTTTGTTTTCTTGGGCTCCAAAATAACTAAGGACAGTGACTGCGGCCATGAAATTAAAGACACTTGTTCATTGAAATGGAGACCAAAAGAAAGCAGGAGAAACAACAGTCATATCAGCCAAAACAGGCTTTAAAATGAAGACCATCACAAGAGACAAAGACGGACACTACATAGTGATCAGGGGATCAATCCAAGAAGATGTAACAATTATAAATATACATGCACCCGACATTGGAGTATTTCAATAGATAAGGCAAATCCTAACGACTATTAAAGGGGAAATTGACAGCAACACAATAATAGTGGGGCACTTAATACCCACTCACACCAATGAACAGATCATCCAGGTAGAAAATTAATAAGAAGACACAGCTTTAAATGATACATTGGACCAGTTAGACCTAATTGATATCTACAGAGCATTCCACCCCAAAACAATGGGTTTCACCTTTTTCTCAAGTGCACATGGAACATTCTCCAGGATAGATCACATCCTGGGCCAGAAATCTAGTCTTGGTAAATTTTTTAAAAATTGAAATCACTTCAATCACCTTTTCTGATCATAATGCTGTAAGAGTAGATATCAAAGACTGGAAAAAAGCTATGAAAGAAACACAAAGCATATGGAGGCTAAGCAACATGCTTCTGAATAACCAACAGATCACTGAAGAAATCAAAAAGGAAATCAAAATATGCATAGAAACAAGTGATATTGAAAACACAACAAACCAAAACCTATGGGATTCAGTAAAAACAGTGCCAAGAGGGAAGTTCATAGCAATACAAGCCTACCTCAAGAAGCAAGAGAAACATCAAACAACCTACATATACCTAAGCAACTAGAAAAAGAACAAAAAAACCCCAAAGTAGTAGAAGGAAATAAATCAGAAAAATCAGAGCAGAAATAAATGACAATGAAATGAAATAGACTATAGCAAAGATTAACACAGCTAAAAACTGGTTCATTAAGAAGATAAAATAGACAAACCACTAGCCAGACTCATCAAGAAAGAAAGGGAGAAGACTCAAATCAATAAAATTAGAAAAGAAAATGGAGGAGAAGACACATGTATCCCATTGTTCATTGCAGCACAATTTAAAATACCTAGAACATGGAAGCAACCTAGATGTCCATCGACAGATGAATGGATAAAGAAGTTGTGGTACATATACACAATGGAATACTACTCAGCCATAAACAGGAACGATCTGAGCCAGTATAATGAAATGGATGAACCTAGAACCTGTTATACAGAGTGAGGTAAGTCAGAAAGAGAAAGATAAATACTATATACTAATGCATATATATGAATATATATGTGCACATATATATGAATATATATGAAATATATGAATATACAAGAATATCTAATGCATATATAAGAATCTGGGAAATTGGTACTGAAGAATTTATTTACAGGGCAGTAGTGGAGAAACAGACATAGAGAATAGACATGGACATGGGGAGAGGGGAGGAAAGGGTAAGATGTATGGAAAGAATAACGTGGGAACTTACATTACCATATGTAAAATAGATAGACAATGGGAATTTGCTGTATGGCTCAGGAAACTCTAACAGGGGCTCTGTATCAACCTAGAGGGGTGAAATGCGGAGGGGGATGGGAGGGAGTTTCAAAAGGGAGGGGATATATGTATACCTATGGCTGATGCATGTTGAGGTTTGACAGAAAACAATAAAATTCTGTAAGGTAATTATTCTTCAATTAAAAACTAAATCAATTTTTTAAAAAGAAATGAAAATGGAGAAATTACAACAAAGCAAAGAAATACAAATGATCATATGAGACTACTATGAGCAACTATATGCCAATAAAATGGACAACTTGGAAGAAATGGACAAATTCTTATAAAAGTATAACCTTCCAATACTGAACCAGGAAGAAATAGAAAATTTGAACAAACCAATCACAAGCATGGAAATCAACTATAATCAAAAGTCTTCCAACAAATCAAAGTACAGGACCAGATAGCTTCAGAGGCAAATTCTAGCAAAAATTTAGAGAAGAGATAGCACCTATCCTACTCAAACTCTTCCAGAAAATTGCAGAAGAAGGAAAGCTCCCAAGCTCATTCTATGAGGCCATCATGACCCTGATACCAAAATCAGACAAAGATGCCACAAAAAAAATAAAACTACAGGCCAATATTACTGATAAACATAGATCCAAAAATCCTCAACAAAATTCTAGCAAACAGAATCCAACAGTGTAATAAAAAGATCATAAATCATGATCATGTGGGCTTTATTCCAGGGATGCAAGCATTCTTCAGTATTCTTAAATCAATCAATGTGGTATACCATATTAACAAATGGAAAGATAAAAACCATATGATCATTTCAACAGATGCAGAAAAAGCCTTTGAGAAAATTCAACACCCATTTATGATAAAAACTCTCCAGAAAGTAGGCATAGAAGGAACATACATCAACATAATAAAAGCCATATATAAAAAACCCACAGCAAACATTATCCTCAATGGTGAAAAATTGAAAACACTTCCTCTAAAATCTGCTGGACAAAATGTCTGAGAGTCCCCTGGACAGCAAGGATATCAAACCAAAGATTTTCAAAGTCAATCTTAAGGGAAATCAACCCTGAATACTCATTGGAAGGACTGATATCAAAGCTGAAACTCCAGTATTCTGGTCATCTGATGTGAACAGCTGACTCATTGGAAAAATCTCTGATGCTGGGAAAGATTGAGGGCAGAAGGAGAAGAGGGTGTCAGAGAATGAGACGGATGGACAGCATCGCTGATGCAATGGACATGAACTTGAGCAAATTCGGGAGATGCCTGGTGTGCTGCAGTCCAGGGGGTTGCAAAGAGTCAGACATGACTGGGCAACTGAACAACAACCTCTAAAATCAGAAACAAGACAAGGATGCCCACTCTCACCACTACTACTCAACCTAGTTTTGGAAGTCCTAGCCACAGCAATCAGAGAAAAAAAAATAAATCAAATCCAGATTGGAAAAGAAGTAGAACTCTCACTGTTTGCAGATGACATGATCCTCTACATAGAAAACCCTAAAGATAACCACCATGAAATTACTAATCAATGAATAAAACAGTCACAGGATATAAAATTAGTATACAGCAATCCCTTGCATTCTGATACACTAACAATGAAAAATCAGAAAGAGACATTAAGGCATCAATCCCATTCACCTTTGCAATGAAAGGAATAAAATAGATAGAAATAAATTTGCCTAAAGAAACAAAAGACCTGTATACAGAAAACTACATATTCTCTTAATAGGGGAAGAAAAAGAGGATATTGGCAACCTAGGGTGCTGGGAGCCAGCACGAGGAGTCCCGCCCATGGCAAAGGTCATGAGGTTAAGGGGTCCGACAGGCAAAGGCGAGTCTGGCCTTAAGGGAGCCTCGCTGGATTTTCTTGAGCATCTACCCCCAAAACCAGAGTCTGCCTGCCGTACTGCATTATGCTTTTCGCTTACACTTTTGACATTAACAGGGGCTGTCCCCCACAACCTCTTTCTGTAAAAAGTTAACTTAGAGCTCCAGTTAATAAGTCTCCTGGGCGTAAAAAGAATGTCTCAGCTTAAACCCCTCTGATAGCTTTCTAATTTACCTGACCAGTCTGTCCGGATTTTTACAACTGCGCATGTAAATTGTTTACAGCCTCCCAACCATGAGAGGCACTGAAAGCTTAAGAAATTCTAGGAAAAATCATTAGAATAAAACTGATTAAGGGTTTCATTTTTGAGCCAATACTTGCTGCCAAATTTTCATATCTTTTATTTGCTGATATAGTTGGTATACAGAAAAAACAAGTAGCAACATAAATCTTTGAGTTAAGTACCTTCTTTATTATAACCCACTGCGCCTTTGTTCTACAGGGATGTAACTTTATTTAGTACTTTGAAGGTGATGCAGATTAAGGAAAAACACTACAGGGAAAATGAGATTAACATTCATTAAGGAAGAGAGCCATAAAATGGTAACAGGCCTTTTGGCCAGAAGATAATGTAAATCACCTGAGACCCTTTGTATACAGAAAGATTTGCAGAAAGAAAGCCTGGTCTTGATAAGAGTCAGGGCTGCTGACCCTGAATAACTTTGTATTATCCATTGATCTCTATGTACAACCAAAAGTATAAAAAGCTTTCCTGGAAAATGAAGGACAGCCCAGTTCCTGGAAAGACTGGTTTCCCCCGTGTGGTCTTTTCTCATTCTATCCTTTTCAGGCTGATCCCTTGGAACGCGGAAGCTCTCTGTGTCTACTTATTTGCCCGGGCTTCTAAGACCCACGCGAGAGGGAGCCCAAGGCGGGGCACCTTCTGCTATTCAAGCGGGAGCCTGTGGCCTAATGTAGACGGTGCAAGTTTCTTGTCTTGAAACTTTATTAGCTTTCAGTGTAAAACAAGGAATATCAGCCTCTTTTCTCCACTTATTTTTCTACTACACTATTTCTTTCTAATCTCCCTCCATATCTTTAATTAAGCAATTAATTCCTAGGACGCCAACTCCATCCCCACTTCGAATTCCCTGGATCCACCGGGGCTGGACCCTGGCAAGTGGCACCTGGAACAGGCTGTTCAAAGGTAGGTCTCAGAAGTGCTCAGAAACTCGGGACGGATAGGACCCTACTCAGGGTGTCACGGACCCCCCCCGCCGCCGCCCCCCCGCATAAGATAGGTAGGGTGAGAAGGAGTGGGAAAGTGTTTTAAGGTTGAAAGAAACCGACGGGTTGAAAGAAACCCCCCTTAGTGAAGGGTAGATAGGTTGAAAGAAATCCCCCTTGGCAAGGGTAGAAATATTGACAAGGCAGACTTTTACGGGTTGAAAACAAAACCCCCTTGACAAAGGTAAAAACTTTGACAAGGAAGAAACTAAACCTTCTTTACTAAATTTTAATTTTCTGACACGGGTAACAATGAGTCAAAAGAACGATAACTCTTTATAGAACTAATTTTGCAACTGTTAAACAAAAGAGAAATTAAAGTTAAAAAGGCTAGTGTTCAATTCTTTGGGGGAGCACAAATGAGTTTTAGAAAGGATGAAAGGGTCATTAGAATAATAGATGGGAGACATGATAGCTTGTGACAAAGTCTGTCTGAGTGTGATGTCCATTTCTAGTGTCCTCTTCTGTGGTAAGAGTCAATCTTCCCTGGTTGATGAAAATTCCTTCTAGGGAATTTATGACAATTGAGTTCCTTTTGGAGGATATGTCTTTAGGTAACAAGGGAAGTTTAGAAAAACATTTCCCTGAATATGTTGTTTTTCTTCCCAGGTAGGTATTCCTGAGGTGAACTGAACATATGGAAGTTTTTAAACATTTTTTTTCTTTTTATTCTTTTCTTCCTTTCCTCCTTTCTTTTAACTGAGGATGTCTCAGATTTGCATTTTCTCATCCATAAAGGAGAAAACTTAGCCATTAATGACTTCCTTATCTTCTTGCATTTAGCCTTTCTTACATGGAATTTATGCATTTTAAAGAGAAATTTAAGATCAGATTCTGAACTTTTTCAGTTACTTGAATTTTCAGCAATTATTCTTTTATTCTAGGAGAAACAGTAAATGAACTATTGTTCTTTTAATTGAGTGGTGAGCAAAGTCTCTATCTATAATATTACATAAAAGAGACTCCTAAATCTTTATTTCTATGAATGACCTGACATAGAATATTTTATTTTCAAAGAGAATTCAATGATAAGAGGAATGAATTTCCTCCTTAATTTGCTATTTTAAAATTTTATTTATTTTTAAGTCTGCTTCGGAGAAGGCGATGGCACCCCACTCCAGTACTCTTGCCTGGAAAATCTCATGGACAGAGGCTGTGGTCCATGGGGTCATGAAGAGTCAGACATGACTGAGTGACTTCCCTTTCACTTTTCACTTTCATGCATTGGAGAAGGAAATGGCAACCCACTCCAGTGTTCTTGCCTGGAGAATCCCAGGGACAGGGGAGCCTTGTGGGCTGCCGTCTATGGGGACACACAGAGTTGGACACGACTGAAGGGACTTAGCAGCAGCAGTATGCTTTTTGGGGTAAAATCAACATTTTCTAATTAAAAACCTCTCCTGTGCCCTTGATGTTTGAACATTTTTATTTCTTAACATCTGCATATTTTTAGGGCCTAATGTTCAACTTCATGCCCTGTGAGACTACCAACTGACTGTAGAAATATGCATTAAAATAGTGTGAATTGGCATTCCCATGTCCAGACAATGCTGATAGAAGCACTGTGATATGGGATGGCCAATATGACTTTTAAAATACTAATAATGACATATACTGTTACCTATTAGGAAAAAAATATGGATGATTTTTCTTATTGCCCTTCATTCTATTTTGTTTTAATAAGTTCACCACTAAATATTAGTAAAAGTGCTATGGCTAAGAAATCATGGATCCTCTATTTTAATTTCTTTTTTTTTTTTAAGATTTAACATAAAATCATCCATAAAAAGCCTTGCAGTTTTCTGTTAATTCTTCTGAAGGATTCTAAGCCTCAAATATGTAAGAAATGAAATTGATTAAATCTTCTTTTTTTTATTGGCAGATACATTATAAAGTGATGGCAGGTGTTCTTAAATCAAACTCACTCATTTAGAATTATCAGGAAAATTACAGAGTCAGTTACCAAGATGGGATGATGTGGTTAAAACAATCAATAATGTATTTTGTTTTGTTTCTATTCCTTATCTGAAGTATGTTTTATGTGGATATAATCTTTATCTCTAATTAATATTATAGCCATTGTGAAATTTCCTTTAAGTTTTATTACTTACATTTTATTGTCCCCTGTCCTCATCATTAATAATGGCTAACTGCACTTGTTTTCCTTTAGTCAGCTAAATGTTTTTATTTTATTATCATTTTTTGCAAACAGCACTTTTAATGCTATACTCAGACCAGAAAAAAACTGCCTCAGATGTGACTCAGATGGTAAAGCATCTGCCTGCAATGCAGGAGACCCGGGTTCAATCCCTGGGTTGGGAAGATCTCCTAGAGAAGGAAATGGCAACCCACTCCAGTACTCTTGCCTGGAGAATCCCATGGCCGGAGGAGCCTGGTAGTCTACAGTCCATGGGGTCGCAAAGAGTCAGACACTACTGAGCGACTTCACTTTCACTTTTCTGAAATTTAAATTTTTTTAAATGCCCAAGTATTGTAATATTTATTTCAGACACATATCACAACCAATTTTAAATAACAAATATAAAGTAAAACACATTTACTGAAACAATTTTTTTTAATCTAAAAGGAACAAAATCATTGAAAAACTTAAGCCTTAGGGGTTCCCTGGTGGCTCAGATGGTAAAGAATCCACCTGTTCATGCAAGACACCTGGGTTTGATATCTGGGTTTGGAAGATCCTCTGGAGAAGGGAATTGCTACCCTTTCCAGGATTCTTACCTGGAGAATTCCATGGACAGAGGAGCCTGGCAGGCTATAGTCCAGGGGGTCACAAAGAGTCAGACATAGCTGAACACGTAACACTTTCACTTGGTGTTCTAACTCTGTTATTCTGATCAGACCCCAGTTAGAGCTAACATTCCTTATTTTTTCAGATGTCCTCTACTTTTGCTCCTTCTTAAAATTTAAAGTAAACATGAAATTAAGGAGAAAAATGAACCATATTTTGCTACTTAATAATATCTAGTATCAGGACTAATGTCTATACATTTTGGCTATGTTTACAGAGTCTCCTAATAGGCAACTTTTTCTTAACATTTGAATTCTCTAAAGATCAAATTTGTGTTCTGTAGCACCAAATAATGCCTTTCAGCTCTGTATTTTCCATTGTTTCAAGTCTTTTTACTCATGTCTTCAGATTTGTTCCTACTCACAGCACTTCTGACACCAAGAATGTAGAGGTTTTCTTTCAAATCAACCAGTTCAACAACTCTCCAGACACCATTGAGTATCTTACAATTCGATTCAGATCTGACCCCAACTACTTGGATTTAGAACAGACTCCCACAGGTTAAATGATCAATCCCACAAGATTTCCCTCCACTTCAGATGCCAGTTGCAAATCCTGGACCACTTGTAATTCTGACCAACTCCTGACTGTAAACCAGGAGTTCCCATGACTGTCTCCTCAGTAATATACTAGAATGGCTTACAGAATTCAGGAAAACAGTTTACATACTATTACCAGTTTATTACAAAGGATATAACTCATCAACAGCCAAATGGAAGAAATATACATATAGGGCAAGGCCTGCGGGAAGGAGCACCCAGCTTCCCTGCCCTTTCTGGCTGAGCCACTCTCCCTGCACTTCAACACATTCTTCAACCCAGAAGCTCACCAATCCTGCTATCTAGGTCTTTTTGTATGGAGGTACCAATTCATGATCATGTAAATCATTGGTCATTGGGGATTAACACAATCTTTAGCCTACCGCCCCTCCTTGGAGGTCAAATGGGTAGAACTGAAAGTTCTAACCCTCTGCTCACATGGCTGGTTCCTCTGGCATCTAGCCTCCATCTGGAAGCTATCTAGAGGCCCACCAAGAGGGACCTTATCAACTTAAACCTGGGTATGATTGAAAGCAGTTTATTATAAATGATGAAGAACTTTCCTCTAACTCTATCACTAAGGAAATTTCAAAGGTTTTAGATGCTCTGTGCCAGGAATGAGGGATGAAGGCCAGATACATATTTCTTCTTATATAACCATATCATATACATTAAACATTTTAAGGAATAGGTAGACTAAAATTTCCGAATTAAAAGTAAAAGCCATAGAAGTCTCAGAATTACACTTTGAGCACCACTGGGCCCAGGGGCTTCCCTGATAGCTCAGTTGATAAAGAATCCGCCTGCAATGCAGGAGACCCTGGTTTGATTTCTGGGTAGGGACAATCTGCTGGAGAAGGGATAGGGTACTCATTCCAATATTCTTGGGTTTCCCTTGTGGCTCAGCTGGTAAAGAATCTGCCTGCAATGCAGGAGACCTGGGTTCAGTCCCTAGGTTAGGAAGATCTCCTGGAGAAGGGATAGGCTACCCATTCCAGTATTCTTGGGCTTCCCTTGTGGCCCAGCCGGGAAAGAATCCACCTGCAATGCAGGAGACCTGGGTTCAATCCCTGGGTTGGTAAGATCCCCAGAGAAGAGAAAAGCTACCCTCTCTAGTATTATGGCCTGGAGAATTCCATGGACTGTGTAGTCCATGGGGTTGCAAAGATCGGACATGACTGAGCGACTTTCACTTTTGGTCTTCCCTTGTAGCTCAGTCGGTAAAAATCTGCCTGCAATGCAGGAGACCTGGGTTCAATTCCTGGTTGGGAAGATCCTCAGGAGAAGGAAATGGCAACCCCCCCCCCCCCCAGTATCCTTGCCTGGAGAATCTCATGGACAGAGGAACCTGGTAGGTTCCCAGGGTCGCATGAGTCAGACAAGACTTAGTGGCTAAACCACCACCACCACCACCACCACCACCACCACCATTGGGCCCTGTAAAGTCAAATCTGGTAAGCTGATGCACTCTGCCTTCTCAATCAATGGGGCTATAATACAATTAATTTGATGTTACGTCATACCCTGTAATCCCCAAACAGCCACAATGAAATGATCAACTATGTCTTCTATTTTCCTTTTTATCATTACTGCTATGGATATTGTCAGGCTTCCCACTTGGCACAGTGGTATAGAATCTGCCTGCCAGAGTAGGAGATGCAAGAGACACAGGTTTGATGCGGGTTTGATCCCTGGGTTGGGAAGATGCCCTCGAGTAGGAAATGGCAACCCACTCCAGTATTCTTGCCCAGAAAACTCGATGGACAGAGGAGCCTGGAGGGCTACAGTCCATGGGTCGCGAAAGGTCGGACATGACTGAGCGCGTGCGCACAGACACGCGCACGCACACACGCATGCACATGTTAGTACCATTATTAGTCTCCTTAACAAAGATATTTATGTCGAGTATATGATGTGTACTAGGCAATAGCCTAGTTTCCATTTGAAGTTAAGCCCAATAGCCTTAAGTGAGAATCAGAGAGAAAAATGGAGCGGAGCATCTAGAAAATCGAGAGACCTTTTAAAAATTGATACTATAATTCTAGAGTTTTATAGACAAAATCTATGTCTATAATTATAATTATAATTGCAGACTTTCATTAGTCATTTTAAATATTCTGACCTTCCACAATTATTTTCTATGACTTTGATTTGAAAGGTCTGGGATTGGGTCCAGGAATTTATAGTTTTGAAAGCTCATGGAGTGATTCTTCTATGCAACTAATTTGCAAACCCTTTAATCATACAGGTGGAGAGATTAAAGCCAAAAGGGTAAAGTAACTTATCCTTTTAAGGTGAAATTTCACCATTACAGCTTACATGTTTAGAACTTCAAGACTTCTCAATCATTAATATTTAAACTGAAATATTTTCAAGAATGGCTGTGTCAACTAAAGGACAGTAAGATCAAGGAGTAAAACTCAAGATATGTAATTAGGGAGAGATGATATTCCCAGAGGGACAAAAATAATGAGATTAAATGTATTTTCACTTACATTATTGTATTTCAGAGAGGCAGTGACCCAGAAAAGAGGTAAAAGAGGTAGTCTTTGCACTGTTATAGGTTACAAAGATAAATATAAGAATAATGTAACTGAAGATCTTAACGTGACTACCCACAATCACAAAATTTTGTGCCAGAACTCTGTCATAAACCCCAAGTCAGTACATCAAATACCACACTCTTCTGACATTTGATGCTAAGTGACTGTCTAATTTCCAATTTTACCTCAGACTGAACACTGTAGTCGGGAATATATACATAAGGGAGCTCATACTGAAAAAAAATTTTTGAAGAGCTTTATCTGTACCTTGTACAAATCTTAAAATATAATGCATTTTAAAATATTTACTATTTCATAGCTCTTAAAAGGGGCTTCCCCAGTGGCTCAGTGGTAAAGAATTCTCTTGCAATGCAGGAGAGGAGGGCTCAGTCCCCGGAATGGGAAGATCCCCCGGAGGAGGGCATGTCAATCCACTGGAGTATTCTGGCCTAGAGAAATCCTCGTGGACAGAGGAGCCTGGCGGGCTACAGTCCATAGGGTGGCAAAGAGTTGCACACGCTGAAGCAACTGAACACGGCACAGCACTTAGCTGTCAAAAATGTCCCATAAATGTCTTCAGCTCAGTCTCGTCCTTTGATTTATTTTTTGCTGTCTTTCCTTCAATGAAGTTTACTTTAAAACTGTAACCATATTATTTGTCAACTTTTTTCCATGTCGTGGATATTGTGTTTATTTTTTAAGACAGTTTCATGGGTATTTCATTTATTCAATCCCACTCTCCCAGTTCACCCTACCTTCTCTCCCCTCGGTACCCATATGCTTGTTCTCTGCATTTCTTCTCTACATCTCTCTACATACGCTTTGCAAATAAGTTTATCTGTATCATTTTTTCTGGATACTATGTTTAAATCCAATCTCTGTCCCATTGATATGCCATAATTTAGAGACCCAAACAAATGCTAAACATAAAGGAATAAAATATTTTTTATTGTATTCTATTTTCTTTTCTAGCAGAACATGTCAGGCAATAACAGGGTAGAATTCCCAAAAGTGTTGATAAAATTTCTTAGCCAGAATCTTTAATCTGACATTCAAGCCCTCTATGATCTGCCTCAATACCTTTATTTCCAAACTTCTTCTTCCTGCTCATCTCATATCTATCACTTTCCCCTCAAGAACTGAATATTCATGCTCCCCACCCCCCGGCCACCCCCAGTCATATACTGAAACCAAATGCCCAATGTGATGGTATTAGGAAGATGAGACTTTGGGAGGTAAGTAGCATTAGATGAGGTCATAAAGGTGAAACCCACATGATTGGGGTTAGTACCCTTATAAGGGTCATAAGAGAATTTGTTTCCTCTTTCTACTGTCTTCCATATGAGAATACAAGTCAGCAGTTTGCAAACCAAAAGAGGGCTCTCATCAGAATTCAACTATATTGGCACCCTGATCCTGGATTTCCAGCCTCGGAAATACAAGAAATGAATTTCTGTTGTTTATAAACCTCATCTATGGTGAATTAAGACATTTCACCTGAGCAATTTTGGGCTATCCAGGTAGTACAGTGGTAAAGAATCTGCCTGCAAATGCAAGAGCAGCAAAAGACATCCAGAGATTAAAAAAAAAAAAAAAGATTTCATCCCTAGGTAGGGAAGATCCCCTGGAGAAGGAAATGGCAATCCACTGCAGTATTTTCACCTGGAAAATTCCATGAATAGAGGAGCCCGGTGAGCTACAGTCCACAGGGTCGCAAAGGTTGCAGCTGAGCATGCAAAATGCACCTGAACAATTCAGTTTTCCCATGTAGTTCCTGCTCTTTTTACAAGAACACTTTTGCACATTCTGCTCATCTTCTCAATTTCTGGGGTATTTAAATGCTCCCTGTCTTTCAAAGTGTATTGCAAACATAGCTTCTTTATTTCCCTCGGTGAAGGCCATTCTCTTCCTTGTATATATGACATTGATAATTTCTACCCTAAACTATAGTTCCTTCTGGTCATTGTTTCTCTTACAGAACATACTTCATACAGTTGTCAATTATTCCTTGAATAAATTACTAAATTGATGAAATAACTAGTGACCAGATTTTTAAATTTAGGATTCAAATTTAACTTTGTTCATTATTATTAAACATCTTAGTATAAGCCCCAGTTTCCAAAGCCTGCCCCCCCCAAAAAAAATGTGCAAGAAAATAAATCTCTTTGATTTCTGTCATTTTTAATTTTTTTTCTTAATATGATTGCTATGAAGGTCACTAGTACCTATTTTGTAAGACAATTAAGAAGAGGGTGAGCAATTCAGTTTGACAATTGTGGTCCTTGAGCCAATATTTTCCAATTCACTTTTCCCATGCCATATTCTAAATTAGCTAAGCACAAGGAGATGCCTCAGATATAGCAGTTTATTTAAGATAAGAAACTGCTGTCTTAATAATTAGTAAAATGCAATAATCATCCCTTGTTATGGTTCCATTTTATCTAAATGTGATAAAAGATACAGAATTATCTCACTCAAAATAAAAATTGAAAAAATACTTATTTTAAAAAGCTTAGAAATTCCCAGTTATTTTTCAACATTTTCTCTTAATGATTTTTCTTTCTGAATCTGCAATTAAGGGCGATATGTCTTATAAACTAAGCACATTTAAACAGTTATTCATCTAATGTTTAACAGTTAATTACAAAAGAGGCTAAAATTATAAGGGTGTGTATGTTTTTTTCTAAACATTCTGCATTTGCCAAGAAATACCTTAAATTGTATTTCCAAGAATTTTCATGATAAATGAGAATCTTAACTTTAAATATAAAACACTAAAATAAGATAAGGAAAGTAGAGGAGGACAGGGAAGCCTGATGTGCTACAGTCCATGCAGTCTCAAAGAGTTGGACATAACTTAGTGGCTGAAAATTAAGGGCATTAGATAACATAACATGTTATATTATGTTGGGAAAATACTGTGCTGGGAGGGAAATTATTGTGCTGTGTACTTAGGATTCTTTTGTCAGTTTTAAGTTCAGGTAAGTCTCTCAGTTGTGTCCAACTCTGCAACCCCATGGACTGCAGCACACCAGGCTTCCCTGTGCATCACCAACTCCCGGAGCTTGCTCAAACTCATGTCCGTTGAGTCGGTGATGCCATCCAACCATCTCATCCTCTGTTACCCCCTTCTCTTGCCACCTTCAATCTTTCCCAGCATTAGGGTCTTTTCCAATGAGTCAGTTCTCCCCATCAGGTGACCAAAGTATTGGAACTTCAGCTTCAGTATCGGTCCTTCCAATGAAAATTCAGGACTGATTTCCTCTAGGATGGACTGGTTGGATCTCCTTGCAGTCCAAGGGACTCTCAAGAGTCTTCTCCAACGCCACTGTTCAAAAGCATCAATTCTTCAGTGCTCTGTCTTCTTTATGGTCCAACTCTCACATCTATGCATGACTACCAGAAAAACCACAGCTGTGACTAGATGGAGCTTTGTCGGTAAAGTAATATCTCTGCTTATTGATATGCTCTGTAGGTTTGCCATGACTTTTTTCCAAGGAGCAAGTCTTTTAATTTCATGGCTGCAGTCTCCATCTGCAGTTATTTTGGAGCCCAAGAAAATAAAATCTGTCATTCTTTCCATTTTTTCCCCATCTATTTGCCATGAAGTGATGGGACCGGATGCCACGATCTTAGTATTTGGAATGCTGAGTTTTAAACTAGCTTTTCACTCTCCTCCTTCACTTTCATCAAGAGGCTTTCTTTGCGTTCTGCCCTAAGGGTGATGCATCTGCATCTCTGAAGTTATTGATATTTCTCCCAGCAATCTTGATTCTGAAAACATTTCTCCTGGCATTCTTGATGATAAGTTTTAAGTTACATTTAAATAAACTGATGGTGTGAGGTAAGTATCTGTGTGTAAATCAGAGTATGTCTTATTGATGCTATGGGATAAAACTAGTTATGTGACGAATTCTGTAGTAATATTAACATGAACGTGAAAGCATTAGTTGAAAAATGAAGTAAATAACAGCAGGCCTTAAATCAAAATGGCAATTTGTTTCTACATACTTGTTCTAAAGAAAAAAAATCACAAATGTGAACAATGACTTAGCAACTCAGCAACATTTAAAAACTCAACAATATTTACCACAAGAAAAATTGGAAGCAGCCAGTCGCTAACAAAAGTAAAACCTTTAAATTATGACTTCTATATAATAGAATAGAATGCAACATAATGGGTCTTCCCAGGTAACTCAGCAGTAAAGAATCTACCTGCCAATGCAGGTAGATAAGAGACCCTGGATCAGGAAGACACCCTGGTGGGGGAAATGGCAACCCACTCCAGTGTTCTTGCCTGGCAAAGTCCATGGACAGAGAAGCCTGATGGGCTGCAGGCCATGGAGTCACAGAGTGAGACACGTCTGGTGACTATGCACGCACACAGAATGCAACGTAAGGGCACAGAGCACTGTTCATGTTACATTAATTTTAAAATCAGATTCTACCTATGTTTTCCTCTAAACGTTTTATAGTTTCTGACCTTACATTTAGGTCTTTAACCCACATTGAGTTTACTATTGTGTATGGTGTTAGGGAATATTCTAATTTCATTCTTTTACATGTAGCTGTGCAGTTTTCCCAGCACAATTTATTGAAGAGGCTGTCTTTTCTCCTTTATATACTCTTGCTTCCTTTGTCAAAGATAAGGTGCCCATAGATGCGTGGGTTTCTCTCTGGGTTTTCTGTCTTTTTCCATTCTGTATTTCTGGTTTTGTGTCAATACCATCCTGTCTTGGTCACTGTAGCGTTGTAGTATAGTTGGAAGTCAAGAAGGTTGATTCCTCCAGCTCCGTTTTTCTTTCTCAGGATTACATTTGCTATTCAGGGTGTTTTATGTTTCCATACAAAATGCCAATTTTTTTGTTCTAGTTCTGTGTAAAATGCCCTAGGTAATTTGATAGGGAATGCATTTAATCTGTAGACTGCTTTAATAATATAGTCATTTTCATAACAATGATTCCTCCAATCCAAGAATGAGATATATCTCTCCATCTTTTTGTATTATCTTTGATTTCTTTCATGAGTGTCTTATAGGTTTATGTATACAGGTCTTTTGTCTCCTTAGGTAGGTTTATTCCTAGATATTTTATTCTTCTTGTTGCAATACTGAATGGGATTGATTCCTTAACTATTCTTTCTGAATATTTTGTTGATAATGTATAGGAATGCAAGGGAGTTCTGTGTATTGACTTTGTATCTTGCAAATTTACTATATTTATTAATTAGCTCTAGTAATTTTCTGATGATTTCTTTAGGGTTTTCTATGTATAGTGTCATGTCTGCAAGCAGTGAGAATTTACTTCTTTTCAAATCTGGATTCCTTTTATTTCTTTTTCATCTCTGATTGCCATGGATAGGACTTCACATCCTCCACCTTCTAGAGTAATGAAAATAAAAGCAAAAAAAAAAAAAAAGTGACCTAATTCAACTTAAAATCTTTTGCACTACAAAGAAAACTATACACAAGGTGAAAAGACAACCCTCAGAACGGGAGAAAATACTTGCAAAAGAAAAACTGACAAAGAATTTATCTCCAAAGTATACAAGCAGCTCATTCATCTATCAAAATAAATAAATAAATAACCCAATAAAAAAAATTACCAGAGGAGATAAAAAGACATTTCTTTTTTTTTTTTAAAGACATTTCTTCAAGGAAGACATGTGTGTGTGTGTGTGTGTGTGTGTGTGTGTGTGCGCGTGCGCGCGCTAAGTCACTTCAGTCGTGACTTTGGGAAGCCCAAAGAAGGCATATAGATAAACAGTAAATACACAAAAAAGGCTCAACATTGCTCATTATTAGATGAATGCAAATCAAAACTACATATGGTATCACCTCACACCAGTCAGAATTCAGTTCAGACCAGTCAGAATGACCATCATCAAAAAGTCTACATAAATAAATGCTGGAGAGAATATGGAGTAAAGGTAACCCTCTTGCATAGTTGGTGGGAATGTAATTTGATACAATCATTATGGAGAACAGTATTTTCATCCCAATCCCAAAGAAAGGCAATGCCACAGAATGTTCAAACTACCGCACAAGTGCACTCATCTCACACGCCAGCAAAGTAATGCTCAAAATTCTCCAAGCCAGGCTTCAAAAGCATGTGCACTGTGAGCTTCCAGATATTCAAGCTGGATTTAGAAAAGGCAGAGGAACCAGAGATCAAATTGCCAACATTCTTTGGATCATTGAAAAAGCAAGAGAGTTCCAGAAAAATATCTATTTCTGCTTTATTGACTATGCCAAAGACTTTGGCTATGTGGATCACAACAAAATGTGGAAAAATCTTAATGAGATGGAATACTAGACCACCTGACCTGCCTCCTGAGAAATCTGTATGCAGGTCAGGAAGCAATAGTCAGAACTGGACATGGAACAACAGACAGGTTCCAAATTCGGAAAGGAGTACATCAAGGCTGTATATTGTCACCCTGCTTATTTAACTTATATGCAGGGTGCATCATGCAAAATGCTGGGCTGAATGAAGCACAAGCTGGAATCAAGATTGCCGGGAGAAATATCAATAGCCTCGGATACACATATGACACCAACCTTATGGCAGAAATCGAAGAACTAAAGAGCTTCTTGATGAAAGTGAAAGAGGGGAGTGAAAAAGTTGATGTAAAGCTCACCATTCAAAAAACTAAGATCATGGCATCTTGTCCCATCACTTCATGGCAAATATATGGGGAACAATGACAGACTTTATTTTCTTGGGCTTCAAAGTCACTGCAGGTGGTGACTGCAGCCATGAAATTAAAAAACACTTGCTCCTTGGAAGAAAAGCTATAACAAACCTAGGCAGTGTATTAAAAAGCAGAAACATTACTTTGCCAACAAAGGTCCCTCTAGTTAAGGCTATGGTTTTCCCAGTAGTCATGTATGGATATGAGAGTTGGACCATAAAGAAAGCTGAGCACTGGAGAATTGATGGTTTTGAACTGTGGTGCTGGAGAAGACTCTTGAGAGTCCCTGGAACTGCAAGGAGATCAATCTTAAAGGAAATCAGTCCTGAATATTCATTGGAAGGACTGATGCTGAAGCTTAAACTCCAATACTTTGGCCACCTGAAGCGAGGAACTGACTCATTGGAAAAGACCCTGATGCTGGGAAAGATTGAAGGCAGGAGGAGAAGGATATGACAAAGGATGAGATGGTTGGGTGGCATCACCAACTTGACGGACATGAATTTGAGCAAGCTCTGGGAGTTGATGATGGACAGGGAAGCCTGGCATGCTGCAGTCCATGGGGTCACAAAGAAGCAGACACAAATGAGCGACTGAACTGAACTGAAAGCTGTAAGGGGAACTGAAAATATAATGAACTTTACCTAGGAAATTATGTGTCCACTTAAAACTTGGGAGAGAACCACTGGCCTGTTACTAAAATGAACATGAGAAAGAAAAGAATGGGTTCTGCAAACATCTAGCATTCTGCCAAGAGTTGCATAAAAATACTATTTTTATGTATCAGATAGACACAATACTTATGTCTAGATGATGAGATAACGACTTATTTTTAGATTTTTTTTTAACCACTTTATTTTTCCAATTTTACTTCATGATATTGAATATTTTTCTAAAAATCCTTCTGAAATTCCTTAAGACATCCTTTTTGGTCTCAGTCAGTTCAGTTCAGTCACTGAGTCGTGTCTGACTCTTTGCGACCCCATGGACTGCAGCAAGCCAGGCCTCCATGGTCATCACCAACTCCCAGAGTTTTGTGGAAAATAATTGTAAATGGTTCATATGTGCTGTTAAAGAATATGTTTTCTACTAATTGGGTTCATATATATCTTTTTTCATGTACATTTGTAGCATCAAGTTTGATGATATGCTTTTCAAATCTTCAGATCCTGTACTAATTTTTGCCTGAGTATACAAAATTTTCTACAAAAATTATGAACTTAAATGTTTTTTGTTGCAATAACATAAATGTTTCTTTTCTGTATTTTGAGACAATGTTGTCATTTCAAATAAGTGTATCATTGCTTTATACTTTCAGTGAAATTTTTTTTGTCATTATGTACTAAGACCATTACTATTAATGGTTGCATTAAATTCTATTTTGTCTGAAATTAATATTGCTACACAAACTCTTTTGCCTAGTATTTGCTTAGCAAATTTTTTCTATTTCTCTATTTTTAATGTTTCTAAGTCATATAGCTTTGTGTGTGTGTGTTAGTCGCTCAGTCATGTCTGACTCTGTGACCCCGTGGACAGTAACCCTCCAGGCCCTTCTGTCCATGGAATTCTCCAGGCAAGGGTACTGAAGTGTGTTCCCATTTTCTCCTCCAGGGGCTCTTCCAGACCCAGGGATCAAAACCATGTCTCCTGCACTGCAGGCAGATTCTTTAACATCTGAGCCACCAGGGAATGTAACTTTATATATGTAAATATATATATATGTATATGTGCACATATATCTTGTTTGCTCTATAATTTCTTTTCTTATATAATCTAATTTTTGATAAGTATACTTCTATCAATTTTTTGTCTTCTATTTTTTATTTTTGCTTGTATTTCTCTTTTTTCTGCAATCTATTGGATTGAGTTACTGTTTTTCTTTTTAATTCTCCCAAAGGACCCACTTATTCAGAAATTATGTACTTTCTATTCTTTATCTTTTTTCACTTCTTTAATAGATAAGTAGGGTTTTTTAGATCAACCTTTTTTTCACAAATCAATTTTGGTAAGCTGATTGCCTTGATCTATTGAATTTAGCAGCATTAAATTCTTCATAACCTATCTTACTTTTCCTTGAAATGTTTGTGGCATTTGGAGAGGGTGAAACTCTAACATCCCCAAGCACCACTCAGCAGCAGGTATCTTAACTATGCTCTGAACTTCTCCATAGCAACCACAACCTGCAAACACAGCTCAGTCTCATCTTCTACTCTTTAAACAGCTAAGTTTAATTTTTTAACATGGATACCTAACAATGTTTTAAGTTAATCAATATCTTGATTGTCCTCTTGAATAATCAAATGACCGTAGAGTCCTGCAGCACTGATTTTCCATCCTCGACTACTTCTGTATCATCACAACCCAGTGAGCAACGTAACCTGTGTCTGAATTTCAAAACGGAGTTTTCCCAGCTCCATCTGCCATATTGACATGAGGGTTATTTTAGAAATTTTCTCTCATAAACTTTTATATTGTACGACACCACCACCAAAAAAAATCAGTTATTTTATAAGGAGAGTTCAGTTCAGTTCAGTCACTCAGTCGCGTCCAACTCTTTGCCACTCCATGAATCGCAGCATGCCGGGCCTCCCTGTCCATCACCATCTCCCGGAGTTCACTCAGACTCACGTCCATCGAGTCAGTGATGCCATCCAGCCATCTCATCCTCTGTCGTCCCCTTCTCCTCCTGGCTCCAATCCCTCCCAACATCAGGGTCTTTTCCAATGAGTCAACTCTTCACATGAGGTGGCCAAAGTATTAGAGTTTCAGCTTCAACATCAGTCCCTCCAATGAACACCCAGGATTGATCTCCTTTAGGATGGAAAGGTTTGATCTCCTTGCAGTCCAAGTGACTCTCAAGAGTCTTCTCCAACACCACAGTTCAAAAGCATCAATTCTTTGGCACTCAGCTTTCATTATAGTCCAACTCTCACATCCATACATGACCACAGGAAAAACCATAGCCTTGACTAGACAGACCTTTGTAGACAAATTATAGGGAGAAAAGACAGTTAAATAAGATTTTATAATTTGTGAGAGTCAAGAGATATAGGACAAAAGACAAAATGTCTCATGTAAATATGAACACTCAAATTGTCCTAATTTTAGACAACTGCTTAAGCAATCAGTAAACAGCAAACAATTTGAAGATAGAAAATGGTAAAATTAGAAAAGGGCAGGGTGTCTCTTTTTTTGCCTTTTTTCTTTTTCTAGAGGAACAGTGTCAAAGCTTTGTTTCAACTATGATCATCACCCTTACTTCCTTATTATCTTAGAAGAGTATACTTTGGAGCATGATTTATAGATTTCAAGGCCTAAGGCTGAGGATCATGAAAAAGGAGGAAGGATCTAGAAGCTAAGCCTCCCCGTCTCATCTCAGCTATATTTCCGTCTAACCTCAGAGCTTAATCAAAGGGTTGCCTAAGGAAGTGACATTGTTCAGAGGTTCCAAAAGCTCTGCCTGCTACCAGATCTGCCCATTCCCCACTCAGCCTAAAATCTAAAAAATAAAAATCATCGAAACACTTCATTTCAATCATTTTGTTTCAAAACACCAAGTATTTAGTGGCCCAACATAAAATATATTCTGTATATTAATACGTAGAATACAATTCATAATGTTTTCTACTTATCTTCATTTGGGTTTAATCAATACATTCCTTTTTCTTTTTTTTTCCCAGAGTTCCTTGTCAAAACAGCTGAGCTGGAATCCACTATGATAATCACAGTCACGAAACAATTTACATCTGAAAGGTATCTTTACTAAAGTCAAGAACCTAAAGTAGAGCATGTTTCTGGTAATATATAAACTAAGACTACACAATTGAGATTTACCCTTTTTGACAGCAGCATTTAAGATAAACTTCTAGATATCTAAATAACGATGATGATAACTTTAGAGTCATTTCTGTGAAAGTATAAGAAATGGCACTTGCATTCATTACATTCTTATAAGTGACTACTATAAGGCCATCTTACAAGGGAAGAAATTGAGACTATGAGAAAATATGTAACTTGCACAATATCATACATTAAAATATGGCAGTACTGGAATTCTTCCTGATTTCAAAGGTATGCATTCAGCAATGAAACTAAGTTACCTCCCTCCTCTGAAATGCTCACACAGCATCTATACCTTTCTCTGTTCCATTCCCAAAAGGACTCCAAGAGCTCATACCCTTTGTTTGCTTTTCCTATACCAAATACATATGATATAGCAAGACCGTGGTGTATAATTCTCACATATGCCTCAACACGGGTACAACTGAAACCTTTAATTAGCATGAGCACACTCTAAGTGATATTGTTCAATGTGAAAGGCGATGTTGAAATCAAAATTGTCACCAGGTCTGAAATAGCTGATTTTGTAACAAGTGTAACATGAGCAGTTGGTGGCAGTTTTTGGATCTTTTCCAGCATAGAGGGCCCCGTGAAGAGTGGCAACTTTTTGTCTATTGCTTACTTTAGATAGCAGTCAGTAAGAATTTGGATAGTTAAAGAGTGTTCAATTTTTTCTTGGCATTTAGCAAGTAGAAAAAAATGTCAGCACATTTCTTGACAATACCAATTTTATCATCCTTAAAGGGCTAAGATAGTCTGCTTTTTGTTGAAATCATTTGAAAAGAATCTCTAGCACTCTCAGTTTAAAGAAAAATACTTCTTTTTTGCTTCTTATGTAAAAGATTTACTGAGTGAAAGAGATGACTTTGTCATTTTTAAGACTGTCTTTTGCCTCTTTCCCAAGTGTTAGCAAGCATCAACAGTAAAAAAAATATTAAAAAGTAAACACTATTTAGAAAAGACCTGATTTCTAGCACTGCTGCTGCTGCTGCTGCTAAGTCGCTTCAGTCGTGTCTGACTCTGTGTGACCCCATAGACGGCAGCCCACCAGGCTCCACTGTCAATGGGACTCTCCAGGCAAGAACACTGGAGTGGCTTGCCATTTCCTTCTCCAATGCATGAAAGTGAAAAGAGTCGTGTCCGACTCTTCTCAACCCCATGGGCTGCAGCCTACCAGGCTCCTCCACCCATGAGATTTTCCAGGCAAGAGTACTGGAGTGGGGCGCCATTGCCACAATGGCCCATATTTAGAACCCACTGGATTCTTACCTCTCTTCTCACTGTTCTCCTTACCTGACTTCTTTTATATTTTTTAGCCCACTGATTACCTAGCATATTTCTGAATAGAAATATCTGTGTATACAAATACCTAGATTTCTTTTTCCTTTCTTAAACATCAATACACAAATATTCAAAGCAAATGCTGTTAGCTTCTCTTCAGAAAATGTTTGTAAACACTCAAAAAATGTTATGCTTGATTTGTAATCTATATTAGAAAAACATTGATGACAATAAGTTCTATTTTCTCTTATGGATAAAAGGATTCTTACTCTTAGCATTTATTAACAAAGGTATCCAATGGCAATAAAGTGTTATAGCTCATTTGTATAGTATTTCATTCTCATAATATATTTGTTAATTTGGTGAAGATTAAAGAATTTTTTAAGAGAAAGGCCTATTTTCAAGGGGATGCATTATATGCAAAATGCTTCAGTGAGTTAGTGCTTTGTAGTTCAATGACTGCCATAAAAATTGCTGGAACATGTTAAAAATTAGAGAAAAGCAGAAAGTGTTTGCTATGGTGAGAAGGCAACTGTTCAATTAAATAGTTGGTTTCATAGAAACAGAAGCTTAAATAAGTCAATTCATCTTTTCTAATAAACTTTGTCCAACTCAAAGTGTTTGCTTAGTCAGGTTTTCTTATATTTGGAGAAATTAGAATATGTTCTGAGATTATGTTGAAATAGGAGAACAAGGGAAACATCAACTGAAGCACAGTACATGACCTAATCTAACATATACACAGACCCCCCTTTGCACACAAGCATACCCTCAGTTGCCCACAACTGAATATGAGTCTAAAATTCAAATAATAATCAAACATATGCATGTTTCCCAATCTTTGATAGTCAAATATAAAAAAAAAAAGTAAATAAAATGTTTATGTTTCAAAATATACACAGTGAAAAGTACAATACCTGATACACTGGTAATTACAAAAATCATTCACATATTTGTCATATTTGAGAAATAAAGCTCAATAACTAGGATCTATGAATAACTCATGATATCATGTATTTTGACTGTACAGATGAACAAAAACCTTGAAATAATCAGCTTACAACTGTTGTGATGTCTGCTCCTTTACAAAAATTTGTGACAATTCAGAAAAATATATTGATGTCCATTTATCTCAACTGTCATACAACCCAGATGGTTACTAAGCAGTAAAATTAATCCTCCCAAGAAAGGACTACACAGATTGTCTTATCTGCTTCTGCAGTCTGGGTTATCCTCTCAAAAATACTCTATTCTGACTGAAAGGAAAATTGTCAGTTTTTAAGATAAAAGTTGATGGAATTGTTTATGGAAAGAATAGATTTTTTAAGACATTCATTCAGTTCAACATAAACAAAAAATTGCATGTTTTCAAGAAATAACAATTGAAGGTGAAATATTTGGAAATCTTTGGGAGTTATCTAAAACAAATGTAATTACTGACTCTTGAAGAATGTATTTGATTCTATGCAGTATAAACTGGAATGTCTATCTTGCCATTATCCACTAATTTGATCATGAGGCCATATTGTGATACCCAGACAGATCAAACTTGGAATTCATATTTTCATTCTTGGCAGTGACTCAGACATTTAGAATTGAGAACATTCTGGCAAGGTTTCTGGATAATGCCAAGCTATATCTTTATATGACAGACTTAGATTTAAACATTTTTAAATCATTCAAGGTCTTTAAAATTTATTTTAATTTCATACTTAGAAAAAGTAAGAAAGTCACCTGTTGGGTATTCCATTACAGAGAAGAAACAAGTAGAAAGCTCTGATGTGGCATAGGAAAGGGGAGTACTGGCTTTGGAATTAAATTGGGGTTCTAACCATGACTCACTTCTCACACTTCTCACATGTAATATTATACCACTCCTCTAATTTCATCAGATTTAACTTACTCTCAGTGAAATGGCAATAATAGCATATGCCTTAGAGGGTCCAGCCAGCTATAAAGATAACATTTTAAGGATAACCATTATTCTTCTAAGGTTTAACAAATAGCTTGACTTTGCTATTTTCATTGAACTGATTTTGATTGACTTCAGGAAATCCCAGCCAAATCAGTTCCTGAGATCTGTATTAACACAGATTTCTTGGTTCCATATGCTCTTCTCTAAGTTTTTATAATGTTGTTTAAGTTATGTCTCTTTTGCAACCCTGTGGACTGTAACCTGCCAGATTCCTCTGTCCGTGGGATTTCCCAGACAACGATACTGGAGTGGGTTGCCATTTTCCTCTCCAGGAAATCTTCCCAACCCAGGGATCAAACCCACACTCCCTGCATTGAATATTTTTACCACTGAGCTATCAGGTTTATCTAATATATGAAGGTAAATAGAACCAAAGCCCAGATATGTATATTGAATGCTAAAGGTTTCAATATTTTAATATTCATTCAACAACAGAGACAAAGGATACTCAGCAGATACCAAGAAGAGAACTAACTTTATAAATTGCAATACTATATTTCAGAGCCCATGGTAGCCACATGGCCAAAGTTAAAAATTTCAGCCTTGCAAGGAAGTCAGGGAACAGGCTAGATAGAAGGGTAGCTTTTTGTGGTTTTGTTTTTGTTTTTGCCTGGCCACATGGCTTATGTGATCTTAGTTCCGCAATCAGGAACTGAACTCTGGTCAAAGCAATGAACATCCAGAATCCTAACCACTAGACTACCAGGGAATGCTGATAAAGGGGTAATTATAGTTTCATTCCAGGAATAACACTCACTTGAAATTAAATACTAGTTTACAAACTAAACTTTAAAATGCAACAAAAGACATCACTATGAGTCTGGAAGAATGCTTTAACATATGATTTAAAAATATAATTATGACTACATCAATTTTGATTAGACAGAACAATAGAAAATCCAGCTTGGTTCTTACAGAGGAGCCAGTCAGGCAAAAGAAGTAAGTTTTAGTTAAATGTTGTATTTAATAACTACATTAAAGTATCTGAACATTAATAAGCACCTACTTGGATTTCAGAAGGATTATGCATAGAAATTTTTGTATGAATTAATCCTGTTGCCAACTGAGATATCAGTTTCAAAAAACATATTAAAAATAAAATAGTTCTTTCAAGTAGTGAGGAAAAAACAATTTGCATACAACCAAGACAAGTAATGATACAACCAATTACTTGGGAAATCAATCAGCCCTCTATAGTTGTTTAGCAAATATTGCTATATTTTAGCAATATTGCCAAAGCTTCCAGATTTGATTTCAATCCACAATTTTTAGCAGAACTCAGCACTTTAGAAACAAAGGGAAAAGGTAAGTGCAGATGTAGATTTCTACAATATTTAATGTGTAACAGCATAGTTACAGCATGTTAGTCATCAAAGCAATCAGCCTACCAAAAAATGCTAAAGAAACCTGAAGGCAAACTGAATATTTCTGTTCAGTCCTCTCACAACACATATTACAAAGGCTTCAATATGCATAATAAATATACTCATTTCATGAGTATTATTAGTTATATTGGAAGGGGTGGTGGTGGTGAGGAGTTAATCAATCATCAAATACTTAACCATATACCCAACAAACTACTGAGCTATTTGAGTGGGGAAAAAATTTAGAATAGTAAGATTGGTCTCCTATTTCAGCTGCTGCTGCTACTGCTAAGTCACTTCAGTCGTGTCCAACTCTGTGTGACCCCATCAGGCTCCCCCGTCCCTGGGATTCTCCAGGCAAGAACACTGGAGTGGGTTGCCATTTCCTTCTCCAATGCATGAAAGTGAAAAGTGAAAGTGAAGTCGCTCAGTTGTGTCCGACTCTTTGCGAGCCCATAGACTGCAGCCTACCCAGGCTCCTCCGTCCACGGGATTTTCCAGGCAAGAGTACTGGAGTGGGGTGCCGTTGCCTTCTCCGCCTATTTCAGGGACATAACTATTATATTCTTTTTTGTCATTCAATTTAGTTCAGTCCCTCAATGGTGTCTGACTCTTTGCAACCCCATGGACTGCAGCACACCTTGCTTCCCTGTCCATCACCAACTCCCAGAGCCTACTCAAACTCGTGTCCATCGAGTTGGTGATGCCATCCAACCATCTCATCCTCTATCATCCCCTTCTCCTCCTGCCTTCAATCCTTCCCAACATCAGGGTTTTTTCTAAGGAGTCAGTTCTTCACATCAGGTGGCCAAAGTATTGGAGTTTCAGTTTCAGCATCGATTCTTCCAATATTTAGGACTGATTTTCTTTACGATTAACTGGTTTGATCTTCTTGCAGTACAAGGGACTCTCAAGAAAAAGCATCAGTTCTTCAGCACTCACTCTCTTTGTAGTCCAACTCTCACATCCATACATGACTACTGAAAAAACCATAGCTTTAACTAGATGGACCTTTGTTGGCAAAGTAACGTCTCTGCTTTTTAATATGCTGTCTAGGTTTGTTATAGCTTTCCTTCCAAGGGGCAAGCGTCTTTTAATTTCATGGCTGCAGTGCCCATCTGCAGTGATTTTAGAGTCCTCCAAAATAAAGTCTCTCACTGTTTCCATTGTTATCCAATTTATTTGCCATGAAGTGATGGGACTGGATGCCATGATCTTACTTTTATGAATGTTGAGTTTTAAGCCAACTTTTTCACTCTCCTCTTTTACTTTCATCAAGAGGCCCTTTAGTTCTTCTTTGCTTTCTGCCATAAGAGTGGTGTCATGTGGGTACCTGAGGCTATTGGTATTTCTCTTGGAAATCTTGATTCCAGCTTGTGCTTCATTCAGCCCAGCATTTTGCATGATGCACCCTGCATATAAGTTAAATAAACATGGTGACAATATACATCCTTGATGTACTCCTCTCCCAATCTGGAACCATTCTGAGGTTCCATGTTCAGTTCTAACTATTGCTTCCCGACCTGCATACAGATTTCTCAGAAGGCAGGTAAGGTGGTCTGGTATTCCCATCTGTTTCAGAATTTACACAGTCAAAGGCTTTGGCATAGTCAATAAAGCAGAAGTAGATGTTTTTCTGGAACTCTCTTGCTTTTTCGATGATCCAACAGATGTTAGCAATTTGATCTCTGGTTTCTCTGCCATTTCTAAATCCAGCTTGAACGTCTGGAATCTCACAGTTCATGTACTGTTGAAGCCTGGCTTGGAGAATTTTGAGCATTACTTTACTAGATGTGAGATGAGTACAATTGTGTGGTAGTTTGAGCATTCTTTGGCATTGTCTTTCTTTGGGATTGAAATGAAAACTGACTTTTTCCAGTCCTTTGGCCAGTGCTGAGTTTTCCAAATTTGCTGTCATATTGAGTGCTGAACTCTGGCCCCTCCCCTCCATAAGTTACATTTCAGTAATTGGCAATCTTTCAGGAAACATTTATTAAATAGCTCTTTAAATATGTCTACACAGATCTCAGTAATTTCCACAGTACCATGTGAGGTAAGCAATGGGGTTATTAATGTTACCTTAAAGATGAGGAAATTGGACTCAGAAAGGTTGGGTAGTGTGCCCATAGTCATTTAAGCCTAAAGCAGAAATATAGGCTTAACTTCTCCTCCATTTTATGCTTCACTAATATTGCTTGTCCACAAAGCACAGAGGACTTAGGAAGCAAAGGTGGGGCTCTTTCCTACCCTGTATGGATAGAGAACTATTAGTAATTGCCCTCTGCTCTTCCCCAATAGCATTTTGCACACCTTTTCATGGGGTTCATGGGGTTCTCATGGCAAGAATGTTGGAGTGAGTTACCACATCCTTCTCCAGTGGACCACAGTTTGTCAGAACTCTTCACTATGACCTGTTCATCTTGGGTGGTCCCGCATGGCATAGCTCATAACTTCATTGAACTACTCAAGCCCCTTTACCACGACAAGACAGTGATCCATGAGACACAGCTCCAGAAAGAATTAAGTGGCTGGACCAAAGAAGAACAATGACCAATTGTGAGTGTGTCTGGTGGTGAAATTAAAGTTTGATGCTGTAAAGACATTGCTTAGAAACCTGTAATGGTAAGTCCATGAGTCAGGTAAACTCAAAGTGGTCAAAAGGGATGGCAACATTGAACACTGACATCTTAGGAATCAGTGATCTAAAATTGAAAAGAATAGGCAAATTTAATTCAGATGACCATTATATCTATTACTGTAGTCAAGAATCCCTTAGAAGAAGTGGAGTAACCCTCACAGTAAAAAAATAAAAAAGAATCCGAAATGTAGTATTTGGGTGAAACCTCAAAAATGACAGAATGATCTCTGTTCACTTCTAAGGCAAACCATTCAACATCACAGTAATCCAAGTATATGGCCAAACAACTGATGACAAAGAAATAGACTGGTTCTCTGAAGACCTATAAGACTTTCTAGAATTAACACCAAAAAATAAGTCATTTTCACCATGGAGAAGTAGGAAGTCAAGAGATACATGGGATAACATTTTGCCTTCAAGTACAAAATGAAGCAGGGGAAAGGGTAACAGAGTTTTGTCAAGAGAGCATGCTGGTCATAGCAAACACCCATTTCCAGCAACAACAGTGATGATTTTATACGTGGATATCACCAAATGGTCAATACTGAAATCAGATTGATTATATTCTTTTCAGCTGAAGAAGCTCTATACAGTCAGCAAAAAACAAGACCTAGAGCTGACTGTGGCTCATACCATGAGCTCCTTACTGGAAAATTCAGGTTTAAACTGAAGAAAGTAGGGAAAATCACTAGGCGATTCAGGTATGATCTAAATCAAACCCCTTGTGATTATACAGTGGAGGTGACAAAAAGACTCAAGGGATTATACCTAATAGGCAGAATACAGAAGGCATTGACCGAAACCATCCCAAAGAAAAAGAAATTCAAGAAGGCAAGGTGGTGTCTGAAGAAGCTTTACAAGCAGCTGAGGAAGGAAGAGAAGTGAAAAAGCAAGGGAGAAAGGGAACTATAAGCCCATCTCAGTGAAGAGTTCCAGAGAACAGCAAGGAGAGATAAGAAGTTCTTCTTCAATGAACAATGCAAAGAAGTAGGGAACAATAGAAAGGAAATGACTACAGATCTCTTTAAGAAAATTAGAGATTTCAAGGTAATATTTTGCAAAGATGAGCATGATAAAGGACAGAAATGTTAAGGACCTAACAGAAGCAGAAGAGATTAAAAAGTAGCAAGAATACACAGAACTATTCAAAAAAGTCTTAATGATCCAGATAACCACTATGATGTGGTCACTCACCTAGAGTCAGACATCCTGGAGTGTGAAGTCAAGTGGGCCTTAGGAAGCACTGCCGCAAACAAAGCTCATGGAGATGGTGGCATTCCAGCTGAGCTATTTCAAATCCTAAATGGTGATGCTGTTCAAGTGCTGCACTCAATATGTCAGCAAATTGAGAGAACTCAGCAGTGGCCACAGGACTGGAAAAGGTCAGTTTTCACTCCAATCCCAAAGAAGATCAATGCCAAAAATTGTTCAAACTACCATACAGTTGTGCTCATTTCACAGGCTTCAAGGTTATGCTCAAAATTTTTCAAACTAGGTTTCAGTGGAATGTGAACCAAGAACTTCCAGATGTACAAGATGGATTTTGAAAAGGCAGAGGAATCAGAAATCAAATTGCCAACATCCCTTGGATCATAGAAAACTCAAGAGAATTCCAGAAAAATATCTACTGCTTCATTAACTATGCTAAATCCTTTGACTGTGTGGATCACAGCAAACTGTGGGAAATTCTTAAAGAGATGGGAGTACCAAACCACCCTACCTGTCTCCTGAGAAACCTATTTGCTGATCAAGAAGCAACAGTTAGAACCAAACATAGAACAATGAACTGGTTCACAATTGGGAAAGGAGTAAGATCAGGCTGCATGATGTTACCCTCCTTATTTAACTTTTTGCAGAGAATATCATGCAAAATACTGGGCTGGATGAATCACAAGTTGGAATCAAGATTTCCAGGAGAAATAACAAAACAACCTCAGATATGCACTTTAATGGCATAAAGTGAAGAGGAACTCAAGAGCCTCTTGATGAGGGTGAAAGAGGAGAGTGAAAAAGATGGCTTGAAACTCACCATTCAAAAAAACCATCATCATGGCATCCGGTCTCATCACTTCACGGCAGATAGATGGGGAAACAATGGAAACAGAGAGAAACTTATTTTGGGGGGCTCCAAAATCACTGCAGATGGTGACTGCAGCCATGAAATTAAAAGACACTTGCTCCTTGGAAGAAAAGTTATGACCAACCTAGACAGCATATTAAAAAACAGAGACATCACTTTGCCCACAAAAGCCTGTATAGTCAAAGCTATGGATGTGAGAGTTGGATCAATAATAGAAGGCTGAGCACCAAATGAATTGATGCTTTCAAGTTGTGGTGCCAGAGCAAACTCTGTAGAGTCCCTTGGACAGCATGGAGATCAAACCAGTCTTAAGGCAAATCAACCCTGAATATTTATTGGAAGGACTGATGCTGAAGCTCCAATACTTTGGCCACCTGATGTGAACGTTGACTCATTGGAAAAGACCCTGAAGCTGGGAAAGATTGAAGGCAAAATGGAGTGGCAGAGGATGAGATGGTTAGATGGCAGCATTCACTCAGTGGACATGAATTTAGCAAAATCGAGAGATATTGGAGGCCAGGAAAGCCTGGTATACTGCAAACCAAGAGGTCGCACAGAGCCTGACAGGACTTTATGACTGTATAACAATGGATAGATAGAGAGGCAAGGGGAGAAAACTCATTGGTTCAGAGAATTTCATGCGCTGCTACCAAGTATTTTAAGTATGAACTTAAAAGCCATATATTTATGACAGACATAAATAAAAACAGCCAAGTTAGAAACAGGACATTAACTTGTCTACTTATCAAGAATATAGTGCTCTCTTTTAAATAAATTGAAAGCCATCTGAAGACACCTTGTCTCATTACTGAGTATTTTTTATGGTCTTTCATTTTTCAGGTTCAAAAGAAAAATGCTACCACTTCAGGAATCAACAAACAAGCCCCCCAAGCAAGCAGGAGGACCTGAACGCAAGTCCAGGTTTCTAGTCCCAAGTTCCTCTGAGGTGAGTGAAGTTAGGGCATACAGGACTAAATAAAAGACAGGAGGGATCATAAGACTGCAACATTTTAAGTCTCATTTTTCCTTAATAATTGACTGCAATTGTGTCAGCTTCTCAGCTTTTAAAATCCATCTGGCACAACTTAGTATTCATGAAAAAAAAATTGCTCTTATTAAATACAGTCTCCTACCCAAGCAGAAGCTCCTTCCATTCCAGTTTGATTGAAGAATGCACTCTCAAACAGCTTTGCACTCAAAGTTTCCAACAAGCAACTGGAGATTTCCAAGAGACCCTTAATTTGTAGACAGGCAAATGAGTTTTGTGTGTTTGTGTTCATGTGTACGTATGCATGTGTCTGCCTCTAAAGTAAAGACAGACATGGTAAATTATGAAAACAAAAAAATATAAAGATGTTTCATTACTGCTGATATCATTATTTTTCATTATTAAATGTTAATAATATATGTTATATTCTAATATAAGAATTCAAATGAAAGAAGGTATACTCAGTAATAAATCCAGAGGTCATTTGCGCTTAACAACTACAACCACAAGTCCTCTCCCTCTCCATGACTTGTGCTCAGCTTTCTGTTCTACTAATCAATACTTTTGCACACTTATGTGTGTACATACACATATGTATCTTCAGAGGTTTTTTTTTTTAATAAATGAATCATCCTTACAAGTTGTTCTGCAACCTGTGGTTTCAATTTAACAATGTTTTTAAGCTCCTACTTTATCAGTGGGTACAGGTCAAACTCATTTTTTGTAAGGACTGCTTATTATTTCAAAGTATAAATGACTCATAATACATTTGCTTACTTAATAAGTTCCCTTTATGGTGCCACTGCAAAATGTTTCACAAAAAATCTGCCATCTCAGATAGCTTTCAGCTCATGACTCACCTTTAAATAATTTAAACACCAGTGTTTGACATTGGAAAAATATACTAGTAAACTAGGATGGAAATTTCAATTTATTAATCTCATATTAGTGCTGAGCCACACAGTCAGACTAGGCTTAGTGACTGAATAACAACTGAGCTACACATTTATAGGAATTAAATCTGTGACACTTGAAAAAAAGCCAATAAAAAATCCATGTGTTTTAATATGATTGATCCCTAATTTCCAATTAGAGTGGTACATATAAAGAAAAAAATAGTATCATGATCTATTCTCTTTGAAATAACATTCATAAATTACCACTGAGAGTTTTACTGCTAAAAGGATTACAGAGTATGTAATCATAACCATGATAAACAATGAATTTTCCTTAGGGATTACATTTTAACATTTTATAAAGTTCTTAAGCACTCTCTCACAGCCAAAACAGCCTTATTTTTTATTTCTATTGAGAAATCATGTCAGGACTATCTCTGCTTTCACGCATTTGTGCTCTAAGGGGGATGATCCTCCAGTCCCAAGAAACTGTCATCATTTGAAGTTAACATACAAGACTCACTAAATGGGAAGAAATTAATGATTCACAACCAAACCCCTATGCCACGCTCTTTCTAGTCCAGAATTTAGTCTCAAATCTCATCCAAACCAAAGAATGATCATAAATTCTGCATTGAAGAAATCTTCACAACTATACTCAGAAAAACAGAATAGTGTATTGAGGGTAACAGAGGGTTGGTTGACAAGGCACTGCTTACTTTTTAAAGGCACATATTAAAAAAAAAAAAACATACACAAGATCAGAAGAACTGATTACTAAATTGGCTGGGGACAAGTAAATCGCTTGGCATGATCAGTACACAGAGCCAGAAAAGTCATTAGACATGGACCTTGTTTCATCACCTCCATTTTACTTTTGCTAAGAATTACACAGAAATAACAAATCTTTATTTAAACATTTACTATAGTAATATTGTGGTTTAGTTGTTAATTCATGTCCAACTCTTTGCAACCCCATGGACTGTAGCCCGCAAGGCTCCTCTGTCCATGGGATTTTCCAGGCAAAAATACTGGAGTGTGGAGCCATTTCCTTCTCCAGAGGATCTTCCCAACCAAGGAATTGAACCCACGTCTCCTGCATTGACTGGTAGATAAAAACATAACAGCACTGAAAAAACAAACGTACGTTAATTTTCCCTCCTCTATCCTTCCCTTCCTGTCTTTCTTCCTCCCTTTCTTCATTCTTTTCTTCTTTCCGTTCCTCCTGTCATTTTTTCTTATTTTCATTCCTGTAGCACAGGGTTTCTCCATCTCAACACTGTTGGCATTTGAGACCGCATCATCTGTCTCGTAGGAGCCCGTCCTGTGAACACAGGAAGTTTATCAACGTCCTTGGCCAATACCGACAAGGTGCCAGCCATACCTCTTCAGTTTTGACAACAAAAATGTTTCAAGACATTGTCAGATATACCAAGTAAAAATCACCCCAGTTGAAAACCACTGTTGTAGCATTTGTTAAGTATGACATCTACTACAGCAAATTCTTAATCCAACCCACTCTACCCACATACCTTGCAGCCCTTAAACTGAGGTAATGCCTCGTTGCCTACTGCACCAGGTGACGCCACCTTAACCACTGTTCTCAACATCCTCCTCACCCCAAGGAGGAGGGACATAGCAAAACTACGAATAATAAAAATAATTATCAACAGCTGTTCTAAGAACTTCAAGGCATTTTAACATAATTTGTTTAGGAGTCAGTTTGCTCATGTTTAAGAAGGAGATAACAACACTCACTACCTAAAGGATCTTTGTGAGAACTCAGTGAATTAATGCAGCTAAACCTTAGTTGAGCACTTATTACATGTCACTTTAAGCACTAATGATCTTTATTTTTACTGCGACTATCATCTTCTCATTCAAGTCTCTCAGCTGCCCTAATAAACAGAGGAACTGGAATGCAAACATGAATCTATCTAATATCAGAGTCTGGGCTCGTAAATATTAATGTTGTTAAAAAAAGAGGCACTAAGAATGGCATAGTAAGACAATTAAATCTGTGATTTAAATTTTTTTGTTTTAGGATTCAGCTTAAGGAGTAAAAAAGAAACAAGAGAAAATAACTTTATAATTGCTATTTAATCAGGTACATCAAAATATTGTCATTTCAACATGTAGATAAAATTGTTGATGACACTTCTTTTTTTAAGTGCTCAAAGTCTGGTGCTTGCAGCTCATCTTAACCTAAACCACGCACATTCCAAGGCTCAGTAGCCAAATGTGGCTAGGTTACTCTATTGAACAGTGCAAGGTTAGACTAAGAAATATCAAGGATATTATGTCTGTGCAAACCTCACTGCCTCCCCATCATGTCAGTCATGTGGTTGAAAGTCTTGCCTTTCTCGTTAGATTAGATCTCCTTTAGTGAAGAAGACTATAACTTTTTAATCATAGTGTAGCACACACAACTGGATGTGCTATTTATCTAACAGAAGCATGAACCAGAAAATAAGCAACTAAATGAGTGAAATAAAATGAAAATCAAACAGGAAGCTGCATATTTTTTAACCTCGGAGAAGCAGAAAGTTTGAAAATCTAAAACCTCTATAGTAAGACTCATTTGGCTGTTGAGAGAAGAGCGCAGAACTATAACAGATGCACATCCCAAATCTCCTGCTGTCAATCTGATAAAATCCTGAATATTTTCACATTAAAAATGCACTTTAATTTTTTTCTGTATTCACATCCTGCCTGTAGAATTGCATGATTTTACACAATTCTTTTTAAATTTTCTTAAGAACATAATTTAAGCAAAGTATTTTTAGAAAATTTTACAGAAATATTACAAAAGAATGGACAAGTGATATGCACACTAAAGTCTGGATTGTGCATAGCATATCAAAAGTTTGAACATTTGTCAAAGGATGACTAAACACAGTCTCAATTGTTTGATCTATTTTGAGCACTAGTCCTTAAACACTGTTTTTTTTTTTATTAAAACATGAAGCCCAAACCAAGTATAATGTTCTGGAGAAGTGAACAAGCGCAGATACAACGAAAGTATTAACTCTCTTAATAGACCTTGTGGTTATAAACCGGTTCATTACACTACAGTTTAAAGCTCTATCATGAATCAATCCTTGTCCAATTTCTACATATATATATATATATATATGGACACGAGTATATATATGTAGGAGAAGGAAATGGCAACCCACTCCAGTACTCCTGCCTGGAAAATTCCATGGACAGAGGAGCCTGGTAGGCTACAGTCCATGGGTTCGCAAAGAGTCGGACGCGACTGAGCGACTTCACTTCACTTCACTTCATACATACATAAAATTGAACTTTAACATAGAGTCATATGAGTTCCTGTTAGACCTTCTTTTCTTAAGTTTAATCCATATTTCAAAATTTTTAGGTTAAAATTCATTTTAATTCTAACATCTACTACATTAACTAACTTTCCTAGTTTTATGACAACCACAAATCTGATCACCACATCCATGTCTTGAGCCAGTTGTTTATGAGAATATTAAACACCAGCATTTAGAGGAAGTTCTGTGGAGCATCGCTACGTGTTCAGTTCAGTTCGCTAGTGTAGTAGTTCTCAAAGTTCATGTGCAGAAGAATTGCCCTGGGGAGCTTTAAAATAGACAGCTAGGCCTATCCTCCAGTAAATCAGATTCAGTTGTCTGGATGAGGGCCTAGGAACACAAAGTTTTAAAAAGCATCCGCAGAAATAAATGCTCTGGAGAAATGAGAAATAGCAAAGGAGGAAAAGCACGCTCTGTTTATTCAGAGCTTCCTACACCAAGGGAGTCAGCCCTGTTTCACACATTTAACAGAGTCAGGCAGAGGAGGGTAAAAGGCCTTATAAACGAGGGCGAAAAAGAGAAAGACTCCAGGTGTTATGGACTGTGTATTTGTGTCCCACCCAAAATTTCTATATTGAAATTCCAACCAGAAATATAATGGTTTTAAAAAGTGGGGACTTTGGGAGGTAAGTATGCCATGAGGGTGAAGCCTTCATGGAAGAGACCCCAGAGAGCTTTCTCACCCTTTCTACTACATGAAGACACAAGGAGAGGAAGTCTATGAACCACGAAGCAGTCTCTCACCAGACTCGGAATCTGCCAGAGCCTTGGTCCCAGCCTCTAACACTGTGAAAACTAAATGCTTATTGTTTAAGCTCCCCAGTCTATAGTATTTTTGTTATAGCAGCTCCAAGAGCCTGAGAATTAAAACGTGGCCTGGTTGGAGGCTGTTGGCATAAGGAAACTGCAGGCAGGGTAAGCAGAAGTGGGACAACCTGTGTGACTGGTAGGGGGTTTGATCCTCAGTTGGAAGCAGGGACAATCAGTTACTGACCAAGTCCTGGTTACCTGAAGCTAATTTTTAGAAGGATTATTGTTTGGCTTCCTGAACTGTCTGATTATAGACAGTAGTCTGACTTCCTGGACTAGTTACTCTCCACAGGAGGCTGGCTTTCTAGGCTGGTTGCCACACACTGTGGATCAGAGTTCTACTTTTATGTATAGTCTAGTCTTTGTCCGTGTGTGTATTGTCTTTCATGCTCCAGGAAATCCTGATACAAGAGTTTCTGAAACCCTACATGCTAGACACCTAAAGAACTACTCCTTACTCTCCTGGTTGACCCATTAAACTTATGCTCTCAGAAAGCTGACATTTCCTTGTATGGCCCCAGTCCATAAAGATGTTAAGACTGAATGACCAGTTGAAATACAATCTCTGACTTCTGTAACTGTTCACAGTTTACAGTATTTCACATTCTTTTTCACACTTAATCTTCATATTGCCTTTCTTTATGGACATGATTGTATTAACATGTGATAACTTGCAACAGGCTACAGATTACACCAATTAGACATAAATGAAAAAAAAGCACAGAAAGTTTTTCTAAACCTATTTCACCACCAGAAAGAAGCAGTATGTGTTCAGCTCAGTTCATTTCAGTTGCTCAGTCGTGTCCGACTCTTTGCGACCCCATGAATCGCAGCACACCAGGCCTCCTTGTCCATCACCAATTCCCGAAGTTCACTCAGATTCACATCCATCAAGTCAGTGATGCCGTCCAGCCATCTCATTCTCTGTCATCCCCTTCTCCTCCTGCCCCCAATCCCTCCCAACATCAGAGCCTTTTCCAATGAGTCAACTCTTCGCATGAGGTGGCCAAAGTACTTCCAAAGAAATCCCAGGGTTGATCTCCTTCAGAATGGACTGGTTGGATCTCCTTGACTAGACGGACCTTAGTCAGCAAAGTAATATCTCTCTAGGTTGGTCATAACTTTTCTTCCAAGGAGTAAGCGTCTTTTAATTTCATGGCTGCAGTCACCATCTGCAGTGATTTTGGAGCCCTCAAAAATAAAGTCTGACACTGTTTCCCCATCTATTTCCCATGAAGTTATGGGACCAGATGCCATGATCTTCGTTTTCTGAATGTTGAGCTTTAAGCCAACTTTTTCACTCTCCACTTTCACTTTCATCAAGAGGCTTTTTAGTTCCTCTTCACTTTCTGCCATAAGGGTGGTGCCATCTGCATATCTGAGGTTATTGATATTTCTCCCAGCAATCTTGATTCCATCTTGTGCTTCTTCCAGTCCAGCGTTTCTCATGATGTACTCTGCATAGAAGTTAAATAAGCAGAGTGACAATATACAGCCTTGACGTACTCCTTTTCCTATTTGGAACCAGTCTGTTGTTCCATGTCCAGTTCTAACTGTTGCTTCCTGACGGGGGGTATTTATCCCAACATGGTCACAGAGGAAAAAATAAATAAATATATATATATATATATATACACACATATATATATATAGGTAAAAATTTTTCACCACTACATACCTGTTAGAATGGCATAAAGAAAAACAAATTAAAAAACCTGACAATTCTAAGTGCCAGAGGGAATGAAAAGTAACCGGTGCTTTCACTTGTTGCTAGTGGCAATGAAAAATGGTCCAGGCACTCTCACTGGCTTCCACTTTGGAAAAACTGTTTAGAAATTTCTTGTAAAATTAGATATACACCTACCATCTGGCTCAGCAACAAAACTACAGATATTTACCCTAGTGAAAGGAAAACTTACATCCATGCAAAAACCTGTATGTGAGCATACATAACAGCTTTATTTGTAAATGTCAAGAACCAGGAACAACGCAGATGTCCTTTAAAATTAGGGAATGGATAAATAAACTGTGCTCTATCCATGTGATAAAATAATACTCAGCATCTAAAAAGGAAGAAACTATTGATTCAAGAAACAACATGGATGTATCTTAAATGCATTTTGCCAAGTGAAAGGCCACATAGTTTATGTTTCAATTTGTATGACATCCTTGAAAAGGCAGAGTTATAAAATGGGAAAATCAGTTCTTGGCAGGGGTTTGGGGAGTGGGAGGGAGAAGTAAACTACAGAGGTGCAACAGAAGGGAGTTTTCAGGATGATGAAACCGCTCTTTAAAAAGCGATCATGTTAGACACACGACTCCGTACATTTGTTAATCTCCATAGAGCTGTATTCCACAAAGGATAAATTTTACTACATGCAATTTTTTAAGTAAAACAAGATATAGAGGGAATACAAGACAAAAAGAAGTCTGTGAAAAATGAATTTAAATGTACCATAAATGAACAACACAGGGAGTAGGGAAGAAAGGAGCTGATCCAAGAAACTTTGGAAAATGATGATAGGACTGGATACTGTAAAGTCAAAGATAAAAAGAACTGTATAAGAACATTTTTGTTGTTCTGTTGCTGTGTCCAACTCTTTGTCATCCCATGGGACTATAGTATGCCAGGCTCCTCTGCCCTCCAATATCTCCTAGAATTTGCTCAAGTTTGTGATCATTGATTCAGTGATGCTATCAAACCATTTCACTCTCTGCCACCCTCTTCTCCTCCAGCCCTCAATCTTTCCCAGCATCAGGACATTTTCCAATGAGTCAACACTTCACATCAGATAGCTAAAGTATTGGAGCTTCAGCTTCAGTATCAGTCCTTCCAATGAATATTCAGGACTGATTTCCTTTAGGATGGACTGTTTTGTTCTCCTTGCAGTCCAAGGGACTCTCAAGAGTCTTCTCCAACACCACAATTCAAAAGCATCAGTTCTTCGGCACTCATCTTTCTTTATGGTCCAACTCTCGCATCCACACATGACTACTGGAAAAAGTGTTGCTTTTCAATTGTCACGTTGTGTCCAACCCTTTGTGACCCCATGAACTGCAGCAGAGCTTTCCTGGTGGCTCAGAGGGTAAAGAATCTGCCTACAAAGCAGGGGACCTGGGTTTGACCCCTGGGTCAGGAAGATCCCCTGGAGAAGGTGGGATGGGCTTTCCATCTAGGTGGGCCAGGCTTCCCAGGTGGTGCTAGTGGTAAAGAACTCACCTGCCAAAGCAGGAAACATAAGAGATATGGGTTTTATCCCTGGGTCAGGAAGATCCCCTGGAGGATTGCATGGTAACCCACTCCAGCATTCTTGCCTGGAGAAGCCCATAGACAGAGGAGCCTGGCCAGATACAGTCCACATGGTTGCAAAGATTCAGATATGACTAAAAAGACATAGCATGCACGCACAGACTACAGCACACCAGACCTCCCTGTCCCTCACCACCTACTGGAGTTTGCCCAAGTTCTTGTCCATTGAATCAGTGATGCCATCCAACCATCTCATCTTCTGTCAATCCCTTCTTTGCCTGTCCTCAATCTTTCCCAGCATCAAGATCTTCTCCAATGAGTCATCTTTGCATCAAGTGGCCTAAGTATTGGAGCTTCAGCTTCAACATCAGTCCTTCCAATGAGTATTCAGGGTTGATTTATTTTAGGATTGAGTGGCTTGATCTCCTTGCTGTCCAAGGGACTCTCGAGAGTCTTCTCCAGCATCAGAGGTCAAATGCATCAATTGTTCAGTGCTCTGTCTTCTTTATGGTCCAACTCTCACATCCATACATGACTACTGGAAAGACCATAGCTTTGACTGCAGGGACCTTTGTCAGCAAAGTGGTATCTTTGCTTTTTAATATGTCATCTAGATTTGTCATAACTTTCCTTCCAAGGAGCAAGTGTCTTTTAATATCATGGTGCAGTCATCATCTGCAGTGATTCTAGAGCCCAGGGAAATAAAATCTGTCACTGTTTCCACTTTTTCCCCTTCTATTTGCCATGAAGTGATGGGATTGGATGCCATGATCTGTTTTTTTTTTTTTTAAATACTGGGTTTTAAGCTGAATTTTCACTCTCCTCTTTCACCTTCATCATGAAGCACTTTAGTTCTTTACTTTCTGCCATTAGAATGGTATCATCTGCATGTCTGAGTTTGTTAATATTTCTCCTGGCAATCTTGATTCCAGCTTGTAACTCATCCAGCCTGGCATTTTGCATGATGTGCTTTGCATAGAAGTTAGATAATCAGGGTGACAATATTCAGCCTTGTCATACTCCTTTCCCAATTTTGAACCAGTTCCTTGTTCCATGTCCAGTTCTAACTGTTGCTTTTTGACCTGCATGCAGGTTTCTCAGGAGACAGATTAGGTGGCCTGGTACTCTCACCTCTTTGAGAATTTCCCACAATTTGTTGTGATCCACACAGTCAAAGGCTTTAGCATAGATGTTTTTCTGGAATCCCCTTGCTTTCTCCATGATCCAATGAATGTTGACAATTTTTGGTTTTTCCTGCCTTTTCTAAATCCAACTTATACATCTGGAAGTTCTTGTGTTCACATACTGCTGAAGCCTAACTTAAAGGACTTTGAGCATAAGCCTGGTAGCATGGGAAGTGACTGTAATTGTCTGATATTTTGAACAATCTTTAGTACTGCCCCTCTTGGGAACTGGGATGAAGATTGACATTTTCCTGTCCTGTGACCACTGCTAAGTTTTCCAAATTTGCTCACATACTGATTGCAGCACTTTAACAGCATCATCTTTTAGGATTTTAAACAGTTCTGCTGGAATTCCATCAACTCCACTAGCTATATTGGCAGCAGTGCTTCCTAAGGCCCACTTGACTGCACACTCTAGGATGTCTGGCTCTGGTGAGTGACCACACCATCGTGGTTATCCAGGTCATCACGATATTTTTTGTGCAGTTTTTTCTGTTTCTCGATCTGTTCTGCTTCTATTAGGTCTTTATTGTTTCTGTCTTTTACTGTGCCCATCTTTGCATGAAATAGTCCTTTGATATCTCCAATTTTTAAAAAATTTAAAGCTTTATTCTCCCTTATAACAATACCCCATTACAATCTGTTATGAAGCCCGTGTATGGATTACAACAGGAAATAGTAAAATATATGTCCCAGATGATCAATAATGAGAGCTTTCCTAAAGACTGCACATTGTGAAGTGAAAATAAAGAGCTTCTAACTTACACCCAGAATGAGCTTACTCTTCCTCTTTTCAATGGTATTTAAGTAGATAAAATGAAGAAGCTGTACTACAGGACCATTTTCAACCTATCATAAATGCGGACTCCTCCCCGCATTTAATGTAATGTTTCACAGATGGGAATCTTCTTTGCAGGGCTGCCTTACCACTTTTCACACATTGATAATCTACACTCTCTTGTAGTACTGAGTATTTTCACTGAGTTTTGTGAGCCATGTATCCTATTTTGAGTCACTCTAGCTGAATGGAATTAATGAGTATTTTGTAACTCTTCAAAACTTTTGTTGGGTAGTGCCCATGACTTTTAATCAGAAATGCAAAGTAGTCAGTAAGTAAGCCACAGTATCTTAAGAGTGACTGACTTAAAGTCACAATATTGAGTCCCAGTCTTGCCACTTCCTTGTGTGGATAAGGAACTTACTTACTATGGGCCTGTTTCCTTGGTAGCCAAATGTTATAATAATCCCTTTTTTGATTATTCCACAGGGTTGTCATGAGGACCATGAGAGATTATGAAAGCATTAAGGTTTTGTAATCTCATTACATAAAAACTGTACAATTGAGAGTTGCTATGATGACTACAAGTAGTAATCAGAAAGTTCTTAAAATGAATGAAAATCAAAGGAAAATTCTTTTTATATTGATAGGAACAGTACATGACTGACGGCATACCCTGACCAAATGATATGAGTCTGAAAACCGTAAATATGATCATTAAAATGTCTTCTTCCAATTATAAAATATTCAATAATAAAGAAAATAAAAGTAAATTATAATGTATTGTTTAGTCACTAAGTCACTTTCACACCATCAACTATAGCCTATCAACTATAGCCCTTCAGGCTCTTCTGTCCACGGGATTTCCCAGGCAAGAATATTGGAGTGGGTTACCAGGCCATCCTCCAGGGAATCTTCCCAACTCAGGGCTCGCACCTGCATCTCCCGCATTAACAGGTGGATTCTTTACCACTGAGCCACCCGAGAAGCCCAAATTATAGTGCAGCAATCCAATTAAAGAATTTTTCCAAGGGATCTACCTCTCTGCTCTTCTGTCTCAGCAAAATTATTAAGCAATTGTTGTTCTGTTTTGGAGCTTTTTCTTCAAGACCCTGTCAAGAATTTGGGTGTTTTTCCATTGTTCTAGGGCACTGCGGCAACTTACCATTCACTTCTTCACAAGTCAGCTGCTGAAACAAGACTTACAGACCTATGAAGCCAGGATTACTTTCAACTTCAGTTTCATCACCTGAAAAATGAGATTGTGTTATGTTGGCAGGCAGATTCCTTACCACTGAGCAACAAGGGAAGCCCGGGGAAGCCCTTAGCTTTGAAATTTAAAAAGAAAAAGACTCTTCTTAGGGCCTTGGAAGGCATTAGGTAAGAGCCCCTCAAGAACAGTTCATTAGCTTCATGGCAAATTTTCTGTCTCTCCAACCAGCCTGAGCCTGCCCCTTGTCACCTGCTGGCTGAGTAGAAGGGAAATCCAGACTGTGATACAAAAGATGACATTTGAGGATTGAAGCTGAAAGGTCATGGGAAGGAACACACTCTAGAATGCCTAGAAAAGCTCCTAGATGTTAGTGGAAATGTAGTTACTACCTCAATCTTGCATTAATGATGGTATGAAAATAGACATCCACTTTCCTCGACAGAAGAATGGGAAACTGGACTAAAACCAAATTCTAAAAGAAGCCAGAGCACGCACACGCACCAGGGGCTACTGCCAACTGCACAGCAGAGTGAGAGTGGGATCATGATCAATGAATTAGGCCTGTCGGGGCACTGAAACCTAAGGCGACCCAGACGGTTAACTGCCTTGGTTTGATTATGTCAGTCCAAACCAGAGAACGTGGGTAAGCTGAATTGGAGATGGCAAATAGAGACTCAAACTACATTCTTCACGGTTGGAAGAATTTAGCACATCTTCTAGTTCTAATATATATTTTTAAAAAGATAAAAACATAGTCTCTGCCCTCGTGGTGTATATATTTGCATGGAAAATTGTTTTCAGTCATAGACCTTGACATGGAGAGTTGCTTGTGAAAAGCTTATTGAGCAGTGTTCTCAGGAGGGCGTCCCAGGTGGCATTAGTGGTAAAGAAGCCACTTGCCAATGCAGGAGACATAAGAGACACAGGTTCCATCCCTGGGTCGGAAGATCCCCTGGAGAAGGGAAAGGCTACCCACTCCGGTATTCTTGGGCTTCCCCTGTGGCTCAGCTGGTAAAGAACCTGCCTGCAAAGCGGGAGACCTGGGTTCCATCCCTGGGTTGGGAAGATCCCCTGGAGAAGGGAAAGGCTACCCACTCCAGCATTCTGGCCTGGAGAATTCCATGGACTGTGTAGTCCATGGGGTCGCAAAGAGTCGGACACAACTGAGCGACTTTCAATTTAAAAAGACCGTTCTCCCCTGATCTCCCCAGCAAAGAACTAGCGGGCTTGTGTTTTAAAATGTGGGTTATTATTCAGGTATGGTGAATAATAGGAGATGAGTGCCATTGAAAGAATAGCTTTTTAAGTTCCCTAGAGGAGGGGCAGGCACAGGGGAGCACCAGGGTCAGCCAGGAGGCAGAGGAAGTGGGAGGAAAGCGCCTGCAGGAGCCTTGACTGTGGTTTCCTCAGAAAAGAAAGGGCTCGGCAGGGTAAGCAGAAAGCGAGGAGGAACTCTCTTGATGAAAGTGAAAGAGGAGAGTGAGAAAGCTAGCTTAAAGCTCAACATTCAGAAGACTAAGGTCATGGCAAAAAACTCAGTCACTGAGTGACTTTCACTTCACATCTCTGAACTGAGATTATACGGCTCTCAAAACTTCCTGCTATAACATAAACGGGCCCCTTGAAAATTATAAGGCACAGATCTAAAGACGCCAATGGCCACTTAAAGAACAGAATAAAGGTAGGTATGTTTAGATGGAGTGCACTGCAAATGAGTATCCTTACTGGATTACAATGGAAGACTGTGACTCACCGAAGTGCATGGTGGGAAAGAGCCCACCTGCCATGCAGGAGACGTAAGAGACACGGGTTCGATCCCTGCATCGGGAAGATCCCCTGGAGGAGGAAACGGCACCCCACTCCACTATCTTTACCTGGAAAGTCCCATGGATAGAGGAGCCTGGCAGGCTACAGTCTATGGAGTCGCAAAGAGTGGGACATGACCGAAGTGACAGGGCAAAGTGCCTTGTGAGGCCACTGGCCACCCTGTAAGGACATCGCGAGCTGCAAGAGTCATCTCCGGGAGAGAAAGAGCATTTCAGTAGACTGTGTTATCCCTTCCTACTTTACTAGTCCAGTCCTGCTGCTCGTGTCCTGTTTTAAATATTCTATTTCTGTTTGACTGCATTCTGTGATTCTATCCCCCAATAGCAGATGGTCCACCCTTGGCAAATTCTGTGGGTAATTCAAAGATTTGTTTACCTTTGCTCTGAAGCTCTGTGACATTTGTTCTTACATTCCAGTAAAGGCAACAGAAGGAGAATAAATGCATAACATAGAGACTCAACTACTGTTCTCAAAAATAGGTTGGCTTGATATGTTTTCGCTTAACTACCATTAAATATTTTTTATAATAATGAAAGCCAAATAAGTGCAATGGTCCAAAAGAAAATAGGGAAACAAATGCTAACAGGCTCCATGTACAACCCCAGTTGCATTTGGGTATAACACAACTTTGCTTTTTGAAAATTTAGAGGGAAAAATATTACTTTCTAACATTATTCAGAAACCTTGCAAATAAAGTTTCTGTCAAGTCCTTCCAAGATTTGTACTTAAAATTGGTGGATAAATATTAGGGAGTTTTTAGGGTAGGACTGAGAAATAGTACCTGTTTTTTCACCAAGGCAGGAGACACAAGAGACATGGGTTCAATATCTAGGTCAAGAAGGTCCCCTGGAGGAAGAAACAGCAACCCACTCCAGCATTCTTGGAGAATCTCAGGGACAGGGGAGCCTGACGGGCTATGCCACAGGGTGGCAAAGTGTTGGACACGTGACCTAGCATGCACACATCTGTTTTTTCCAAAAGCATACTCAGCCTGTCTTCTAGAGAAAACTCAGGCTAACACAGAGGATAGCTTTTCAGCTCTCAATCTATGGTTTTATAAAAATGATTTTCCCTGGAGACCATGATTTGAACTACATAATTTCCATGTTAGGGCTTCACAAGCGGCCCAGTGGCAAAGAATCCGCCTGCCGATGCCGGAGATGTGGATTAGGTCCCTGGGCCAGGATGATCCCCTGGAGGAGGAAAGGGCAACCCAGTATTCTCACTGGGATAAAGCCATGTACAGGGGAGCCTGGTGGGCATCCTTGGGGTCGCAAAGAGTCAGACACGAACGAGAGACTGAGCGCTTCTATGTTATGTATATTAGCTGAATTCTTAAATCAACTTTCAATTTCCAGACACAGATAACCTCTTATTTAGAGTACTGAAACTCCTTGTTGTCTCTCCTCCCTAAATTATACCTTTTTATTTTCACAGAGCCAACTAGTTCTGCTAAGCGCTTAAGTTCAAATACATTTGTGGGTTTCTGGCCAAAATAATCTTAGATCTATTTGTACTTATTTCATACATGAAATAAGGATTACTTTATATACAGCTTGCATGGTTTTTTATTAATAAAAAATATTTAACAAGCATGAGAAGTGGCTGCAGTCATGTCTGGTTCTTTGTGACCCTAGGGACTATAGCCCACCATGCTCCTCTGTCCATGGAATTCTCCAGGCAGGAAAGAATACTGGAGTAGGTTGCCATGCTCTCCTTCAGAGGATCTTCCCAACCCAGGGATCAAACTGGGGTCATGCCTTAATTATTTCTTTCAATTTATTTTTAAATACTATTCTGTTAAGTAGTTCCTTCCCAAAGAGTCACACAGGTATGCTTAAATATACTATAATTTTATACACTTCCATCTCAAATTAGATGATTTTGTTTATTTTGGGGATCCTGATTATACTCTCTGTTTAGTTGCTCAGCTGTGTCCAACTCTTTGGGGCCCTGTCCATGGGATTTTTCAGGCAAGAATGCTGGAGTGGGTTGCCATCTAGGTTATTCATATTTCACTTCAGTTGAATTTTTTAACATTTTTCTCAGAGTAGATGAGAACGGATCATGGTGGTCCAAGCAGGACTTTAAGAAGAGAACAATCACAGAACAGATATTCCAAGATTAAATAGGCACTTATAACATAAAATTTCTCTGTCAATTATAACTTCCCCTTTGTGGTTTGTGAATTATTTTATGTTTCAGTAGGTCTCTATACCAAAGTCAAACCTTGAAGTTCTTTCCTTTCTCTTAAGTGTCAATATTAATCTTTTGGGACTATAACTAAACATAAGTTTCTCAAGAAAAGAATTCAAATTCTAGCATAAATAGTCTCCTTTAGACATGTTGAAGTGAAGTGAAGTAGCTCAGTCGTGTCCAACTCTTTGTGACCCCCATGGACTCCTCCTCTCCCCATGGGATTCTTCAGACAAGAGTATTGGAGTGGGTTGCCATTTCCTTCTCCAGGGTATCTTCCCAACGCAGGGATTAAACTTGGGTCTCCCGCGTTGCAGGCAGACGCTTTAACCTCTGAGCCACCAGGGAAGCATGTTAGATAACATTTAATGAAGCATTTTATATATTCTTAAGGCTTTATGCCATGCAGCCTGTGTATAAAATGGATATGGAAATGGTTTTAATAGTTTAAAACTTACATAACTTCTCATCTAAATACTAAAGTCAGTACTTACACTAAGGCCACAAGTAATGTATGATATGTGTTATTCTTAGTCATTATATTAATATAATAATACTCATAAGGAATTAGATTATTAGTTTTTCTTTATACCTAACAAAGTCATATTATTGCAATAATTCAATCACAGGAAACACAAAGGATACTGGGTTCTAGCTGAATGCAAATAAAATTTAAATATTTATTGTTCGATTTAACCACACTGGTATATGCTCTAGACTTAGCTTTTATTCTAGTTATAAAAAATAATTCAACCAACTCTCTTCTTTGCATACAAAGGGAATATTTTTCCAACATGATTTTCTGTTCATCTGACCTGAAAAAATCTCTTCTCCCCTGTCTTTAATCCATCTTTCAGAGCCATATCATAGCCCAATCTGAAGTGACTATTATTCCTAGGCAACCAAGTGTTTTGCTAACTCCAAAAAGTCAACTTTTTTTTGCACTTACACAATCTGGAGAAGTTTTAATTAGAGAGAGCAACTGGCATTCCCATAAACATACCCAAGCGTACCCTCTCATAGGGCTAATAGCTGTGCTGAGGTACGGTTCTGCTAGCAAGCAAATGGGATTGAGTCGGGATACTTCTAATGGTGGAAGAGGGGGTTGGAACACACAGCAGCACCAGAAGTCGGATGATTCCAAAGTGAATTCTTTCCTCTCACCTCTTTTAACCGGGGCTTCCTTGATGGCTCAATGGTAAAGAATCTTCCTGCAGTGCAGAAGCTGCAGGAAACAGGTTCAATCCCCGGGTCTGGAAGATCCCCTGGAGGAGGGCATGGCAACTCACTCCAGTATTCTTGCTTGGAGAATCCCATGGACAAAGGAGCCTGGTGGGCTACAGTCCATAGAGTCACAAAGAGTCAAACACAACTGAAGCAACTGAGCATGCATGCACACACCTCTCTCAACACTGCTTAATTCTAGGTAACTGTTGATGATCAACTGAGGTAGCATTCAAACATGACTTGTCCGGCCTGCTTAAGTCATCTCCATGCTTCACTCACATTCACTAGTGTAGGGCCTGCCTCTAGGACACTTGCCATTTTCCCATCTCCTACATCATAAAGTATTTCCTACTATATCAGTCAGGATGGGTTAGCTTGGGCATTGTAACAAATTAACCCCGAAATCTCAATGGCTGAATAGCCCAAAGGTTTGTTTTGCACTCATATGAAGTCTGATGGATATCAGGTGCTTTTCCAGAACATCTGACCTCTAAACATGGACTCAGTGTGATCCAGCCATGTCCATCTTGTGACTCTGCTTTCTCAACAATTGCAGAGAAAGATATCACCTAGAGATCATAGCTGCTCTTTGCACTTCAGTCCAAAAATGACACAAGCACTTGTACTCAACCTATTGGCCAGAATTAGTCATACAGTGCTTAATCTGAAGCCAGGACAGGTGGCCCAGAGTGTCATTTTCTGCTGGTTGAATTCCCTTTACACTCATCACTTTACCACTGTGTAATTGCAAAAAAAATTTACAAAGGTCAATCTTTTGTGACCCTTTAAATGAAGACAGGGGACTGAGAGTATAGGCATTTCTTGAAATGATTCTTTAGTTTTGTCCTGTTTTATTTCTTTATGAAATAAGTGCAGTTGCTGAATTAAATAAATATATAATTTGAACCTTCAATTAGATATAAAATATTATTTATAGAATCTTATTAAAGCCTTTAGGGCTTTAAATTTATTTTAAAATTTCATTTAGAGGGACTTCCTTGGTGATCCAGGGGTTAAGACTCAACATCCCCGGTGCCCACGTTCCATCCCCAGTCAGGAACTAAATCTCACGTACGGCAACTAAGAGTTTGCATGCTGCAACTAACAGCCTGGGTACTGCAACTAAGACCTGGTGCAGCCAAATAAATAAAAGTAAAATAAAATACAGTATTTTAAAAATTAGTTTAAAAATGTCAAGACTAATATGAATATATATTGTTGCAATACATCCCTGAAACACTTTTTTCCAAGATCCCCAGCTTCTCAACTTTGTATTGCTACTAATTTAATTACCATTGATGAATTATTAATGACTACAATGTAATAAGCACATCATGAGAAACGCCGGACTGGAAGAAACACAAGCTGGAATCAAGATTGCTGGGAGAAATATCAATAACCTCAGATATGCAGATGACACCACCCTTATGGCAGAAAGTGAAGAGGAACTCAAAAGCCTCTTGATGAAAGTGAAAGTGGAGAGTGAAAAAGTTGGCTTAAAGCTCAACATTCAGAAAATGAAGATCATGGCATCTGGTCCCATCACTTCATGGGAAATAGATGGGGAACAGTGGAAACAGTGTCAGACTTTATTTTGGGGGGCTCCAAAATCACTGCAGATGGTGACTGCAGCCATGAAATTAAAAGACGCTTACTCCTTGGAAGAAAGGTTATGACCAACCTAGATAGTATATTCAAAAGCAGAGACATTACTTTGCTGACTAAGGTCCATCTAGTCAAGACTATGGTTTTTCCTGTGGTCATGTACGGATGTGAGAGTTGGACCGTGAAGAAGGCTGAGCACCAAAGAATTGATGCTTTTGAACTGTGGTGTTGGAGAAGACTCTTGAGAGTCCCTTAGACTGCAAGGAGATCCAACCAGTCCATTCTAAAGGAGATCAGCCCTGGGATTTCTTTGGAAGGAATGATGCTAAAGCTGAAACTCCAGTACTTAGGCCACCTCATGTGAAGAGTTGACTCATTGGAAAAGACTCTGATGCTGGGAGGGATTGGGGGCAGAGGAGAAGGGGACGACCGAGGATGAGATGGCTGGATGGCATCACGGACTCGATGGACGTGAGTCTGAATGAACTCTGGGAGTTGGTGATGGACAGGGAGGGAGGCCTGGCGTGCTGCGATTCATGGGGTCGCAAAGAGTCAGACACGACTGAGTGACTGAACTGAACTGACTGACAACGTACCTACCTATTAAAGCTACAGGAGCTATCCTTCTCCGTTGTCCTTCTCAGCCTTCACAATAAGCAAACCCTAAATTCTGTCAGCTCTACCTCCTCAATAGCCCTCACATCCGTTCATTTCTTGGCTTCTCCATTGTCTTTTTTCATATCCCTGCCCACCTCTCAATTTTATATCTGTGAAAACCTCAGTAACTGGTTCCCGTTAGCCCCATATTACACACCTCCCATCCGGTGTCTCCTTTTCATCTAGAATTACATAAATGCAGCAGTGTGTTTGTGTACGTATAAATTAAAATGCAGTCATATCATTGTCATTACTCATCAAATTAAGTCACACTCAGAGCATAGTGTGGTAGCAAGGGATCATATGGTCTGCTGAACTCTCTGGCTTCACCCCCACCAACCTCATCCACTTCAGCTACTGAGATCTGCTAATTCTTCCCAGGCTCCCTGATAGCTCTTCCAGAAGATGCACTAGAGAAGGGATAGGCTACCCACTCCAGTATTCCTGGGCTTCCCTTGTGGCTCAGACAGTAAAGAATCCACTGCAGTGAGGGAGACCTGGGTTTGATCCCTGGGTTGGGAAGATCCCCTGGAGAAGGGAAAGGCTTTTTTCTCCAGTATTCTGACCTGGAGAATCCCATGGACTGGGTCACAAATAATCAGACACGACTGAGCCACTTTCACTTTCACTTTTCATTCTTCCCAGGATTACATGTCCCTTATTATTGACGAGATTCACATGCGCCTCTTTATGCCTGAAATACCCTAACCTCATGGCTCCAAATGTTGACTAATTTCTACTTACCCTTTAGGATAAATTACTAATTGGTATAGTAATTATCTCTAAACATGAATAAGAGCCTCTTCTTTTAAGCTCTCACATCTTATTCTGGCCTTGTCATAGTTCTTGTTGCACAAGATAGTAATTTTTTCTTTGTTGTGGGTCTCTCCAGCTAAATCAGCCTTGTTCAAATTAGGATCTAAATTCATCTGAATTATTTAGGAAGCCTGTTAAAATTGTAGATCCTAAAATGCCACTCTAGACCTACTGAATCAGAATCCCTGAGAGTGAGGTCCAAAACTCCATGTTTAAGCACATTATTCAGGTGGGGCTAAGGCCTCTTGAAGGTGGAAAACCCTTAACACAGGATGAAAGTCCTTTTGGACATAGACTGACTTGGCTGATTTCTCTACATACATTTCTTTACGCCCTGCATTGTCCTGGCTTAAGAGGCAGGCAAGAGAGAATTATGAAAGTTATATCCATTTGTATCATATTTGTCAATATAAAATTAATGGCTTTCATAACTCAGCTAAGATTCAGCAAAGGTTTAGTTAACTAATTAACTCAAACAACCTGGGGTGTACACATCTACCGCTGAATTGTTTTGCCAACTGTTTCTAATTTCTTTATCATTTTCTTTTCTTTATGTTTCTATCTAAGCTTTATTTCTAATTACTATTTAACAAGTGAAATTTTAAGACACACCAATGCTTTTTATTTTCAGAAGTAATTTGTATTGTCCTCACCTTGAAAAGGCAGCTTCTAAAAATTAAACAAATGGGACCTAATTCAACTTAAAAGCTTTTGTACAACAAAGAAAAGCAAAAACAAAATGAAAAGACTACACTCAGAATGGCAGAAAGTATTTGCAATTGAAGGACCTTACAAAGGATGAGTTCAGTCAGCTCAGTCACTCAGTCGTGTCCGACTCTTTGTGACTCCATGGACTGCAGCACACCAGGCCTCGCTGTCCATCACCAACTCCGATCTCTGATTCTTCTGCCTCTTCTAAATCCAGCTTGAACATCTAGAAGTTCACAGATTACATACTGTTGAAGCCTAGCTTGGAGAATTTTGAGCATTACTTTACTAGCGTGTAAGATGAGTGCAATTGTGCGGTAGCCTGAACATTCTTTGGCATTGCCCTTCTTTGGGATTGGAATGAAAACTGACCTTTTCCAGTCCTGTGGCCACTGCTGAGTATTCCAAATTTACTGGCATATTGAGTGCAGCACTTTCACAGCATCATCTTTCAGGATTTGAAAATGCTCAACTGGAATTCCATCACCTCCACTACCTTCACTCATGATGATGCTTTCTAAGGCCCACTTGACTCTGCATTCCAGGATGTCTGCCTCTAGGTGAGTGATCACACCATCATGGTTATCAGGATTGTGAAGGTCTTTTTTGTATAGTTCTTCTGTGTATTCTTGCCACTTCTTCTTAATCTCTTCTGCTTCTGTTAGGTCCATACCATTTCTGTCCTTTATTGTGCCCATCCTTGCATGAAATGTTTCCTTGATATCTCTAATTTTCTTGAAGAGATCTCTAGTCTTCTTGATGAGATCTCTAGTCTTTCACATTCTATTATTTTCCTCTATTTCTTGGCACTGATCACTGAGGAAGTCTTTCTTATCTCTCCTTGCTATTCTTTGGAACTATGCTTTCAGATGGGTATATCTTCCCTTTTCTCCCTTGCCTTTTGGTTCTGTTTCTTTCTCAGCTGTGTGTAAGGCCTCCTCAGACAACCATTTTGCCTTTTTGCGTCTCTTTTTCTTAGGGATGGTTTGCTCAACAGCTCCTGTACAACATTACAAACCTCCATCCATTGTTCTTCAGGTACTCTGTCTATCAGATCTAATCCCTTAAATCTATTTGTTATTTCCATTGTATAATAATAAGAGATTTGATTTAGGTCATACCTCAATGGCCTAGTGGTTTTTCCTACTTTCTTCAATTTAAGTCTGAATTTGGCAATAAGGAGTTCATGATCTGAGCCACAGTCAGCTCCCAGTCTTGTTTTTGCTAACAGTATAGAGTGTCTCCATCTTTGGTTGCAAAGAATATAATCAATCTGATTTTGATATTGACTATCTGGTGATGTCCATATGTACAGTCATCGCTTCAGTTGTTGGAAGAGGGTGTTTGCTATGACCAGTGCGTTCTCTTGGCAAAACTCTCTTAGTCTTTGCCCTGCTTCATTTTGTACTCCAAGGCCAAATTTGCCTGTTAGTCCAGTATCTCTTGACTTCCTACTTTTGCATTCCAATTGCCTGTGATGAAAAGGACATCTATTTTGGCTGTTAGTTCTAGAAGGTCTTGTAGGTCTTCATAGAACCGTTCAATTCCAGCTTCTTCAGCATTACTGTTGGAGCATAGACTTAGATATCTGTGATATTGAATGGTTTGTCTTGGAAACAAACAGAGATCATTCTGTCATTTTGGGGATTGCACCCAAGAACTGCATTTCAGACTCTTTTGTTGACTGTGAGGGCTACTCCATTTCTTCTAAGGGATTCTTGCCCACACTAGTAGACATAATGGTCATCTGATTTAAATTTGCCCATTCCAGTCCATTTCAGTTCACTGATTCCTAAAATGTCAATGTTCACTCTTGTCATCTCCTGTTTGACCATATCCAATCTACCCTGATTCATGGACCTAACATTCCAGGTTCCTATGCAGTATTGTTCTTTACAGCATCAGACTTTACTTCCATCACCAGTCACATCCACAACTGGGCATTGTTTTTGCTTTGGCTCCGTCTCTTCATTCTTTCTGGAGTTATTTCTCCACTCGTCTCCAGTAGCCTATTGGGCACCTACCGACCTAGGAAGTTCATCTTTCTGTGTCATATCTTTTTGCCTTTTCATACTGTTCATGGAGTTCTCAAGGCAAGAATACTAAAGTGGTTTGCCATTCCCCTTGCCAGTGGACCACATTTTGTCAGAACTCTCCACCATGACCCGTCCGCCTTGGGTGGCCCTATACAGCATGGTTCATAGTTGCATTGAGTTGGACAAGGCTGTGGTCTGAGTGATCAGTTTGATTAGTTTTCTGTGATTGTGGTTTTCATTCTGTCTGCCCTCTGATGGATAAGGATAAGAGGCTTATGGAAGCTTCTTGATGAGAGAGACTGATTGTGGGGAAAACTGGGTCTTGTTCTAATGGGCAAGGCCATGCTTAGTAAATCTTTAATCCAATTTTCTGTTGATGGGCAGGGCTGTGTTCCCTCCTGTTGTTTGACCTGACACAGAGCTATGGTGGAGGTAATGAAGAAAATGATGACTTCCTTCGAAAGGTCCCATTCACGCACTGCCGCACTCAGTGCCCCGGACCATGCAGCAGGCCACCACTAACCCACGCCTCCAGCAGAGATTCCTGGACACTTACAGGCAAGTCTGGTTCAGTCTCTCGTGGGGTCACTGCTCCTTCCTCCAGGGTCCCGGTGCACAAGCTTTCCTTTGTGCCCTCCTAGAGCCTGTTCCTCCAGTCCTTTCTAAGTTCTGGTGGCTCTATGGTGCAGTTAATGGCGACCTCCTCCAAGAGGGCTTATACCACACCCAGGCCTGTTGCACCCAGAGCCCCTGCCCTCGCAGCAGGCCACTGCTGACCCAGACCTGCAGGAGACACTCGAACACTCAAAGGCAGGTCTGGCTCCGTTTCTCTGGGATCTCCTGGTATGCACAAGGTTTTGTTTGAGCCCTCTGAGCATCTCTGGCGGCTATAGGGTTTGATTCTAAACATGATTTCACCCCTCCTACCATCTTGCTGAGGCTTTTTCTTTGCCCTTGGACATGGGGTATCTTTTTTTGGTGGGATCCAACATTCTCCAGTTGATGGTTGTTCAGCAGCGAGTTGTAATTTTGGAAAAGATCAGCACACATCCTTCTACTTCGCCATCTTGTGTCCTACTCCACCATCTTGTGTGATAAAGGATCAGTCTCCAAAATATACAAGCAGCTCATACAGCTCAATATAAAAAAAAACAATAACAACAAAAAAACAGTCCAGTCAGAAAAATGGGCAGAAGACCTAAAAAGACTTTATCATAGAAAACGTACAGATGACCAACAGGAACATAAAAACTCCTCAGCATGGCTAATTATTAGAGAAATACAAATCAAAACTACAATGAAGTATTACCTAATTCTGGTCAGAATGGCTATCACCAAAGAGCCTACAAATAACAAATAGTGCAAGGATGTGGATAAAAAGGAACCTTCCTACACTGTTAGACAGAATGTAAATTGGTATAGTCACTATGGAAAATGATATGGAGGGTCCTTTAAAAACTAAAAATAGAGTTATCATACAATTGTGCAACCCCGCTCATGAGCATATTTCTGGAGAAAACTATAATTCTAAACGATGCATGCTCCCGAACGTTCATTGTAGCATTACTTTCAATAGCCAAGACATGGAAACAAACTAAAACTCCCTCCACAGATGTATGGATAAAGAAGTTGTGAGACATATATACACACACACATATATATATGAAATATTACCATAATGGACAGAATTGATCTGAACCTGACAGAAGCAGAAGAATTAAGAAGAAGCAGCAACAATATACAGAAGAACTGTATAAAAAAGGTCTTAATGACCAGGATAACCAAAACGGTGTGATCACTCACCTAGAGACACACATCCTGGAGTGTGAAGTCACGTGGGCCTTAGGAAGCATTCCTACAAACAAAGATAGTGGAGTTGATAGAACTGCAGCTGAACTACTTCAAATCCTAAAAGATGATGCTGATAAAAGTGCTACACTCAATATGCTAGCAAATGTGTATAAATCCACAGTGGTCACAGGACTGGAAAAGGTCAGTTTTCATTCCAGTCCCAAAAAAAAGAGCAATGCCAAAGAATGTTCAAATTATCACACAATCACACTCATTTAACATGCTAGCTCAATATACTTAAAGCTCGGTTTCAGCAGTATCTGGAGAACTTCTGGATGTACAAGCTGGATTTAGAAAAGGCAGAGGAACCAGAGATAAAACTACCAACATCTTTTGGATCATAGAAAAAGCTAGGGAATTCCAGAAAACATCTGCTTCATTGACTACACTAAAGCCTTTGACTGTGTGGATCACAAAAAAACTGTAGGAAATTCTTAAAGAGACTGGAGTACCAGACCACCTTACCTGTCTCCTGTGAAACCTGTATGCAGGTCAAGAAACAACAATTAGAACCATACATGGGAAAATGAACTGGTTCAAAATTGGAACAGGAGTACAACAAGGCTGTATATTGTCACCCTGCTTATTTAACCTCTGTGCAGAGTACATCATGCGAAATGCTGGGTGGGATGAAGCACAAGCTGAAATGAAGATTGCAGGGAGAAATTACAGTAACCTCAGATATACAGATCATACCACCCTTATGGCAGAAAGAAAAGAGGAACTAATGAGCCTCTTGATGAACGTGAAAGAGAAGAGTGAAAAAATTGGCTTAAAATTCAACATTCAGAAAACTAAGATCATGGCATCTGGTCCCATCACTTCATGGCAAATAGATGGGGAAACAGTGGAAACAGTGGCTGAATTTATTTTCTTGGGCACCAAAATCACTGCAGATGGTGACTGCAGCCATGAAATTAAAAGATGCTTGCTCCCTGGAAGAAAAGCTATGACCAACCTAGACAGCATATTAAAAAGCAGAAACATTACTTTAACAACAAAAGTCTGTCTAGTCAAAGCTATGGTTTTCCAATAGTCATGTATGAATGTGAGAATTGGACCATAAAGAAAGCTGAGCCCCAAAGAATTGAAGCTTTTGAACTGTGGTGTTGAAGAAGACTCTTGAGAGTCCCTTAGACTGCAAGGAGATCAAACCAGTCAATTCTAAAGGAAATCAGTCCTGAATATTCATTTGGAAGGACTGATGCTGAAGCTCCAATACTTTGGCCATCTGATGTGAAGAACTGACTCATTGGAAAAAACCTTGATGCTGGGGAAAATTGAAGGCAATAGGAGAAGGGGACAACAGAGGGTGAGATGCTTGGATGGCATCACCAACTCAATGGATATAAGTTTGAGCAAGCTCTGGAAGTTGGTGATGGACAGGGAAGCCTGAGTGCTGCAATCCATGGGGTCACAAGAAATCATACACCACTAAATGACTGAACTGAATTGAAAAATTGTGTAGGATTATGAGATTACAATTTACATATTCATTACTTTTATTCTCTCTTACTTACCCTAAAATGTGCCATGAGAATATATAGCATACTTTGGAGAGGAAAGGGATGAATTTCTGTGGTCTTATTTCTAACTGTTGCCTTAAGCAATGGAAGATTCTGAATGTTTGAAACAACGAAAATCCTTAATTGCATCAAATGAATTGGCCTAAATGAAATTTTATCTATTATACCTGGTGGAATGATTTCATCTCCCTTCCTGAAGGATGAGGCAGTTATTAAGCATAGATTGAATGTGGATTCAAGTTAAATCATACATTAATATTAAATTGTATTTCCTTTAAAATTTTTTAATTTATGAAATCATCTTGTTTTTAGGGAAAAAAAGAATAATTAAACTGATTGCCACCATTGCTCAGAGAATATTCCCAGCTGTAGGCAAAATCCATTAGAAGAACATCTCTATTAGAATGAAACACAAATCCAATGAACATTTATATGCAACATTTGGAAATTCATGCTTTAGGCTTATGGAAGTGATTCAAATGACTGCCTCTCATTAAATGTTGAGAGCAAAACTGAACTGATATAACATTCTAATGAGCTACTCTTTCAACTGTTATAAAGGGTACTATAGTGGATATCGCAAGCATTCAATGGCATAAATCAATCATTACATAAAGCAATGGAGTCAGGCTTAACCAGGAAATGCAAGAAATATACAGGTATAGCCATATTGCTAAAAATGGAATCAATGGCTGCCATAATAAGATTATTTTGCTCACATTATTACTCCCACAGTATTACTTTACTTTTATTGTAATAGAATGGTGTAATATATTTTTTAAAAGATTCTCATGGTTGATTTTTAAATTGTGTATTTATTGTACGATGGAAGTTATTAAACATGTCTCAGAGGAAAACACTTTATTTTTTTCCATTTGAACATTTAACCAAAAATTATCAGTTATTCTTAAAATTATTTCAATAATATCAAACCCAATTAGTCTGCAGAAAAAAAGGATAAAAATCAGTTAGCTCATATATAAAGAGTGGTCAAATTATGACTTAATGACAGAGGAAGTTTATTGAGTGAGTTTTTAAAATAATACATTTTCATGTCAGTCAACAAAGAGAATTATGGAGGACAGTTCTCCCTAAAAGAATATGGGGAAGGGATGGAAGAGAAAGAGTAGGAATAATTTGACGGGTGTGACTGCTAAAAGGAGTGGTAAGTGAGGGTAAGTAAGGAAGTAATAATGTAAGTAAATATCACTTTAAAATGGAGAAGAATCTAGGCAGAGTAGTCAGGAAGTTTGCCCCTCTCCTCCTGCAAGTCGACCATCCTACATACAGGATACGACCAGATCCAGTTGTTTTACATTTCTTTTTATTCTGGGGACTTTGCCCTTCCCATGTTTCATAATATCCACTAGAGTGGCTTCCTACCGTGATTCTCAGAGTTTTCTAATTATGTATGTCTTTTGGATGCCTACGAAAATCTACCAACGAAGAAAAATATCAGAACCCTTAGGTCAACAAAAGGATACTTAAGGGGGCTCATTCTTGTGTTTTCCATTTCCAAGCGTTCTTTCAGGCTTGAGGTGATGACCAAGAGCAGTTATTCAAACCAGCTAAAGTAGATATCCTGGGGAAGCAGGGGCAACTTGGAGGAAGAATGCTGGGGGACTTTGGGTGTCCATTGCCCCAGCCCTACCACCAGCTCCATTGTCTTCCCTTCACCACCATGCCCTCTGCCACAGGAAGTTGTCTTTTGTGAACTTTATCACCCAGGCTTCTTTACCCTCTGGCTTCCATTCTGGTTTGGCTAAAAAGAGTTACCCACAGGAAAACTGGAACATAAAAGGAGAAATACCAATGGGCATTTCTGCCCCCTCTTACCTGTTTCGGCACTCTACTGTCTTCGTTTGAATATAAAGCTCCCATCACAAGTGATCCTTCCTGGATCTAAGTTCTTTTCAGTTCCAGCATCACATTCTCTCCTACTGCCCCTTCAAGTCTTAAACAACTGTAGCTTCCACTATAGCCAGTCCCTGAAACTTCAATAGTCTTTGATCATTCATTTAACTCTACCCACACCACAGTATTTGTTCTACTCATTAACTTCTTTTTGCTCAACCTACCACGTGTGCCTTCTCTTTGCTGTCAGAACCCTGACACAGCCTGGAGATAGTCCTACACTGCACATCACAAACTTTTCCCTTAGGAACTCTAAGAAGTTGAAGAATTGGTCACTCTGGAATGCTAGAGCTGAAAATGACAACTCTGGAACATCTCCACCTTCCTCCACTGACCAGGATTCATCTACCTGGGAAACTGGTCATAGATGATTGCAAATACCTACATTTGTCTTTGTGTCATTGACAAAGAAGAGGATATTCCTAATAAAATACAGTGTGACAACAGTGGATATTGAAATAAACAAATATAAATATTACACATAATCTTTAATCCCCTCAGAAATATTAAAGAAATAGTCCCTTTATGATCATTCTATGACAGTTCCCTATTTCTTTCTAGCAATATTATAAGTTAAGTTTTCTAACCTGCTTTTATTTATTTTTGACTCCCTCACTGCACAGAAGCTACATGAAGGCCCATGTCTGTACTCATTATTGTGTATGCCCAGTGTCAGAGAAGAGTAGAGCACAAAATAGTCACTCAGTAAACAGTATTTGTGAATAAATTAATAACTTTATTTTCATTATTTCATGTAAGTGTCCTTACCATCCTTCAGTGAGTCCTGTATTACTATTATTCTCATTTACAGATGAGGAAACGTTATCAGAAAAGATAAGCAACTTGCCTAATTATACACAGTTAGTAAGTAGTCAGGTTAGGACTGGAGCCTATATTTGTCTTATACGTCCCTATTCTATTTCATGGAAGCTCTGAGTATGGTCACCAATTAATTCAATTAATATTCATGTGAATACTTATTTTGTATCATATACTAGTTCTGGGAGCTAGGTATATCGCAGTAAACAAAAGAGACAAAAATCTCTTCCTTCACCGAGCTGGTCAAAATTCAAATTACAAAGACAAATGACAGAAACAAATCAATAAGATATATAATAAAATATCTGAGTCATCATTTTTTGAGGAAAATTAAAACAGAGTAAGGGGATAGAAATAGTGAGTGGGTTGCTATTTTACCTTGCATTGTCAATGAAGGCCACTTGGAGATCTGGGAAGTTGCTGGCCTATATACTATCTTTTGGGCACATCAGAAAAAGGCAGAACTTCCTTCAGGCACTTGCAACCCTTCTTGTGAACCTGGTTCTCTGCTTCCATGGCAATTACCACAGTCCAGCCTCTCATTTCTCACCTTAGGTTTACTGCAAGAGTTTTCTGGTTTGTCTGTCTACTCCTTTTGCCCTCTGCTATCAGACTAACCTTAATTACTCTGGCCTAGCAAACAAAGCAGAGACTGGATTTGGGGCTCCATTTTAATCTCTTTCAGACAGCTTTGTATAGAGGTCAACTCAATGTGACAGCCTGTTTCAGGAGGTGATGTTTGACTAAAGGCCTGAATAAAATGAGGGATCAAGCCATGAGAATATGGGACAGGAAAAGCATTTTTTAATCCCTAAAAGTAGAGCATGTTTGGTATGTCATAGTAGAGCAAGACCAGTGTGCTGGAGTGAACAAGAGGAAAATAGTAGGAAAAGGAGTTGATCTGGTAAGGACTTTGCATTTTATTTTAAGGGTAAGGGAAACTCATTAAAGTAGGGAGTTAGAATTCTCTCTCTTAACATGAAAAAACTCCTTTACATAGGAGATAAGATTTGACCTGAAGATACGAAACTGAGCTGGAGTTGTCCCATGCATAGAGATTCCATATAGAAGAAATCTGCAAGGTTAGATCATCTGAAAAAAACAAAAATAGTTAGGGAACTGAATCCTTGCTACTGAAAATTTCTAACACAGATGAGCCTCATGCACACCACCATAGAAGCTGTTAGCAATGCAGAATCTTTGGCTTTTCTCTAGATCTCCTGAACCATAATCTGCATTTTAAACAAACTTAGTAAGTAAATTGTAAGCCTGACAAGGGATAGTGGATGAGAAGAAATAAATTATAAATGATCTCGTGTTCTCAGATTATGTGCATTAGGCAATAATGGATGTAGAAGTTTATGAGCCTGGAGAGTTAGGTTGGACTCATTGGAACTCACTATACTTTGAGTATAGTGATTGAGGTTCTGTAACATTCTGACAAGAGAAAACATTCCCATAATAATAGCCACCTCACAATGGTCGAGTACTACGGTCTATGAAATTTAGTACTTTAAAAAGTAGAGAAATTTCTTGTAATATTTCATGTAGATTTCCATTTAAGATACTAATATAAATATGTATTTTTTTCTTTAAAGGAGGCCACATTGTCTATATGAAATAAAAACTATTATCTGGTTATATATGGATATTCATCCCATGTTAGTTTATATACATTCCTCAGAAGCCCTTAAGCATGCTGAACAAACTGAGAAATAAAATCGTCCTTGTAGATGTACATCAATGAACTGTTTATTCTTTTCATTGCTCATATTCCAAAGGCCAGGCTAAATTGCAAATGTGTTATTTCTAGGAATGTAAATGTGATCAATTACATGACTTCTCTACATCTTTGTTTTGGCACACATCCTGTTCTATCTTCTCTTGCTTATTAAATATAATAAATAGGGACATTCAGAATTCACCAAAAGGAGAAAGGGGTCACTATAGCAGATAAATTGACACATCCCCAAAATGACTTGAATATTAATTTTACCAGAATGTCTCACAAGGTGGTTTTTATTTTTTCTTATGTCTTTAAATCTTTTCTTTTCTTAATGCTATTTTGGCAAGCTTGTGCCTCAAGAAGCATCAGGATGAACAGAGGTAGCAGGTATCCAAGGGCCTGGATGATACACAGAAAGTATGAAGGACACAATATGCAATTTATAATAAACAAGAAGTTCCAGTCAGATTCCTTGTTGTCAGAGAGAGCTGATATCAAAAGCTGGCAGAGATTCAGTGTGAAGGAAGGGACAGAAATTCCCTGGAGGAAAAGTTGAGAGCTGAAGATAAAGGAGTAATCAAGAGCCAGACCAGGAAGAGTCTTATGTACGCAATGAAGAGTTTGTGCCTTGTCTTGACCTCTGAGAAGAATTTATCTTTTCTAAAGCAAACATCCAAGTTATGATCAATTTTCATCCATAGTCACTTTTATTCTTGCCCTGTCCTTTGGCCCCAACTTCACTCCATTTCTCATAAAGTAGCTGGGGGGAGGGGGAGAATCTTTTCATTTCTCTGCTAAATATTCTTCAAAGACTTCTCTGTGCACTGCAAATGAAATCCAAATTCCTTATGACTTGGTCCAATAATTTACATATGGAAAACACAACTCTACCTCTTGCTTACATAGTGACCTCCTTTATTTCTTCCAATGGGTCAAGTTATTTCACATTTTGCAGCATTTCCATCAACCATTCTCTCTGCTGAAACGTCTTTCTACCCTCCACTCCACTCTAAGACTGCTAACTCCTCTTCACTCTCTGAGTTTGGGCCAATGGAACATCTCCTCCTGACTGTCCCATCCAAAGTATATAGCATCTCAATTTTCTGTCTGTAATATCTCCTTAATTATTTCCCTTGCATGTCTTAATTCAAAACTGCTTATCTACTGGGAGTGGAGATCAAGATGGCAGAGTAGGAAGACACTGAGCTCACATCCCTGCCATGAATTGCTCTCTTACTGAAAATAACATGGAGACTAGAAGGTCGCTTACACAACCAAGGAAACAATGAAGACCCACAGGAAGTCCTACAGGAAATACAGAAAAGGGAATGGTCTGAATCTGCACCCACAGAAAGGGACTCAGAAGAGGGGGGAATATCATGGACTCAAGGATCTTTCCTGGGAAGAGTCTTGAGTCACATAGGAAGCCACCCGGCCCTGGGGCCCAACAGCAGAGCGACAAGTCCCCTCAGCCAGTTTGAAACCTGTGGTTGGACGTAAGGGAGGGCTGTCAGAAACCCAGACTCTGCTCTTCAACGGATGCCCGCTTACTCCTGCGGACAGCAGGGAGGCCGCAGGCTGAAAACTGCCTCGGGCCCTCGTGGTCTCCTGGCCCACCCCGGGGCGCACCCAGCCGGCCCTGGGTTCCAACTCCAACGCTTGGCTCCAGCCCTGCTCTCAACAGGGTAGAGGCTGCCCTTGCCAGAGGAGGGCAGGCACACTTAGAGGGAATGGTGTCAGCTTGGACTCGACCCTGCCTCTGACAGTGGTAAGGGCAGCCATTACCCGCGCACACATCCCTGTGCGTGCACACGCCCCTGTGCGTGCACACGCTCGCTTGCCCCAGTCCGCAGCATGGAGGCCGCACATAAATCTCTACCTGTTCCTCTGACTGGCTCTCCACGACTAATCATTGAAACGAAAAATGCTGTAAGGGGCTTTTCCAAGAGGGTGGAGGACAAGGAGGATACGGAGCTCATCTCTCCCCACAAACTCACCAAGAATACATATACAGGGATTGCGTTGATGGTTTAGGGGTTACGAATCCAGCTCCCAATGTCGGAGACTCGGGCTTGATCCCGGGTCAGGGAACTAAGACCCCACACGCAGCAAAGCAACTAAGCCTGCACACCCCAACTAGAGAGCCCGCGTGCTACAACCAAGACCTGATACATAAATAAATACAATAAATAAATAAAAATACTTATTCACTGCCAGGTGAATAAGTATTTTTAAAAATACATATACACATGAAAGGATTCTTGCAGAACACCTGCTTCATGCTAGCAGAGGACCGCGGACACCTTAAATGATAAGAAAGATCCCCATGCAAACAGGTAGGCTGAAAGAAAAAAGCAGGGAAAGGGAAGAGATGAGGAAGCAGGACAGGACTCCTGCCGGCAAAAAGCTGAAGCGGGAGCGAGGTTCCTGCATCCGGAGAAGCCCTGTCTCCAGCGGGGGAGAACAGCTGGGCCAGAAGGGGAGCTGCAGTGGCTCAGAGGGGAGCCCAGCCCCAGGTCGATGGCAGAAAGGACGCAGGGAGACCCACTCAGATGTTCTGTGCCACAACTCTGTGCGCCCCACCCCTACGACGAGCGACTGCCAGGGTGTACCGGGGGCCTTGGGGCAGGAGCTGAAGGTTTGGAGAGCAGACCCAGGAAGGCGACCGCTGTTGGCTGTGAGGGAACGGGAGGTTGGAACCAGGAACGCTGGCTCATGTTTGGGAACCTCTGAAACGGATTTTGGTGGGAGAATGCAGAGGTGGGGATGAAACCAGAGCTCGGAGCCCTAGGGGCTGTGTGATTCAAGAAGAAGAGATGAAATCAGTCTTCATGTGTGCACAGACAGTGAGGGGACACCTCCTAAACGTACAGCTTCCTAAATAGAGCGCCAATGAAGTATCTGAAAGAACAACTGATCCTACAGTTGGGACAGGAATGGTTTTAGCAGCTCTGGGCTTTCTGGTCAGTTTTGTTGCTGTTGTTCAGTCACTCAGTGGTGTCCAACTCTTTGCAACCCCTCCAGGCTTCCCTGTCCTTGAATATCTTCCGGATTTTGCTCAAACCCATGTCCACCGAGTAGATGATGCTATCCAACCATCTCATCCTCTGTCACTCCCTTGTACTGTAAGTTTTTTAAAAACCTTTTAATCTATCTGTTCACGTTCTTTCTTCATATATTAGTTTTCTACTGCTATAGATCAAACTTAGCAGCTTAACACAGCACACATCTGTTATCTCACAGTTTCTGTGAGTGGGGAGTTCAGACAGCCTAAGCTACGTCCACTGCAGGCCTGAACTTAAGGATGTCTGCAAGTATTTTTGTCACATCTGGACACTTGGCTGAGGAAGACTTCACTTAGGCTCACTTAGGCTGTTGGCAGAAGCCAGTTCCTTGTAACTGTGAGAATGAAGATCTCAGTTTCTTGCTGTCAACTGGAGACTGCTTCTTGCCACATGGCTCCCTGAATTCGTTAAAGCCTGCAAGAGAGAAAGGCTTTAGAATAAGTCTGCTAACAAAATAGAGCTTTATATAACATAATCACGGGAATGCCCTCCCATCACCTCTGCCATGTTCCATTGTTGAGAAGCAAGTCACGGGTACCACTCACACTCAAGTGGAGGGGATTATATAAGGGTAAGAACATCAGGGGTTGGAAATAATTGGAGTCATCTTAAAGTCTGTCCTCCACAGTCTGCCCTGTGACCTCTAATGATTCACTGATACACCCCTCTCACAAGCTAAATACATTCACTCCCCACCCAAGATTCTTTTTATAGCATCCTGTTATGGTATCCTAATACAACATCAGTTCAAAGCCAAAATTTCCATCTCTAAATCAGGTCCAGGTGAGGATGACAGTCCTGGAAGTAATTCCTCAGTTCCTGGGACATAATTCCTCTCCATCTGAGGATCTGTGAAACTAAAGAGCAAGCTATTGTTGGGCAGTCACCAAGTCATGTCCACCTCTTTGTGGCCCCATGGACTGCAGCACGCCAGGCCTCCCTGCCCCTCACTGTCCCGTGGAGTCTGCGCACGTTCATGCCCGCTGAACTGGTTATGCCTCGCAGCCTTCTCATCCTGTTACCCTCTCCTTCTGCATCAGGGTCTTTTCAAATGAGTCAGCTCTTCACACCAGGTAGCCAAAGTATTGGAGCTTCAGCTTCAGCATCAGTCCTTCCAATGAATATTCAGAATTGATTTCCTTTAGGATGGACTGGTTTTAACTCCTTACTGTCCAAGGCACTCTCAAAAGTCTTCTCCAGCACCACAGTTCAACAGCATCAATTCTTCAGTGCTCTCCCTTCTTTATGGTTCAGCTCTCACATCCATACATGACTACTGGAAAGACTTCCTTGACTGCCTTGACGATACAGGTAAGTTGCTGCTGCTGCTGCTGCTGCTAAGTCGCTTCAGTCGTGTCTGACTCTGTGCGACCCCATAGACAAGTTATCTACCCCTAATTTCCTCCAAGAAGCATCTTTGCTCTATGAATGTGGAGACTAAACCAATTTTGTTCAGCACTTTATGGTCAAGAAAGCACTATACCTAACTCACAGAAAATGTTTAATAAATGTCCCTGAATAGTTAATTCATAACCAAAAGTTTTGAATAAGGACCCAGAAACAGAGAATAAGTATCAAGACTGAGAAGCAAATAATCAAAACTAGAAAATAATAGTTTGAATATGAAATAAAGAAGAAAGGAAGGAAAGAATGGAAGGAGGGAGAAAGAAGAGGAAGAAAGAAGGGAAAGAGGGAAAAAAGAGGAAAGGAGGGAAAAATATAGCAGGGTCAGAGTATGTAATCAGAACAAGACCAGTAACAAAGAAAATGCTACTGAACCAGGTATTTATTTCATTAATTCATCTAATAGACCCTTATAAACATGATGCTAAAGCTGAAACTCCAGTACTTTGGCCACCTTATGAGAAGAGTTGACTCATTGGAAAAGACTCTGATGCTGGGAGGGATTGGGGGCAGGAGGAGAAGGGGACGACCGAGGATGAGATGGCTGGATGGCATCACTGACTCGATGGAGTTGAGTCTGAGTGAATTCCGGGAGTTGATGATGGACAGGGAGGCCTGGCGTGCTGCAATTCATGGGGTCGCAAAGAGTCAGAAATGACTGAGCGACTGAACTGAACTGAACTGAAGCATTCTTAAGATTTTATAATGCTAAAAATTATGGTATCTGAGATGAAATAATACACCAGATACAGTCCCAGCATTCAAACAGCTAGTCTAATGGGAGATACAAAATGTAAGATGATAAATACCAAAATTAATAAACAGAGGGCTAACAAAATACATGGGGAAAATAACTACTCTTGTATGAGGGTATGTCAGATAAATTGTCTCCAAAGATATCACCTCTAAATATTGTTTTAAAGATAAGTAAGATTTAACTCAACAACTACCTGATTATGTTGGAAAGGGGAAGAAAGGATGATGTTTTAGGAAGAGAAGAAAAATACATGTTAAAAGACCAACAGTGAAAATGAGCATGGTATATTCAGACAACTAAATTTTTTTTTTAAATACTGGAGAGTAGAGCTCAATGATAAAAAGTGATGAGAATTGAGACTGCACACTTGATAAAGGGGACCCAGATTATAATATGAAGTTTGAACTTTATTTTTAGTATAGTGGAGAGCTATTAAAAAGTTTCAAGTAAGAAAATTAAAAAATCAAACTTATGTTTTAGAAAGATCATTCTGACTAATGTGGAAAATCAACAGGAATGAAAAAGACCTAAAGAGAGGCAGATTAGCTATGAGACAGTTATTTCTGGAATCTAACTAAGAAACAGAGGAAGTTGGAAAAGGCAAAGAGCACAATCAATTGAGTAACAATGAGTAGAGCTGGGGTTTAGTTGCATGTTGGGATCAGGGAAGAGATGAGAGAAGATATGGATAAGGACCAGTTATCCATTTTGGAAACTGATTAAACAGTGGCACTGTGTGCCAAAGTAGCAAATAAAGCAAAAGAAAAGTTTACAGTAGAAAATTTTAGTTTTGAGTTGCCTCTGGAAATTCTAAGTGGAGAAAGCTTGAAGGCAGTCAGTTTGGGCTTTGGAGCTCAAGAAAAAATGTTGATCTAGGGTTATTGAGATTTCCCTAACTGAGAAAAAAGATTGGCCACAGAGTTCAAGGACTAAAGAATGACTGACAATGGAAAAGTGAAAGCTGAGTGCTGTCTGCTGCACAATTCAGAGGAATTTGGAGACCAGAAGAATTCAGCAAAATGTTTTCTGAATACTTGTCACAAATTTTCTCATCTAAGCCTACACATTACAGTGTGTAAAACATCAATGAAGATTTCCAATCAGACGTGTCAAATGTGTTTATCTCTGCTCCTAGTGGAAATAATGCATATTAGAATGTCAATACTATTTTTTTAAAGGTTATAAATCCCAAGAAAAAAGGAAAAATGAGTGGAGGTGAGAGCAACTGAAAAATGTCAACAAATATTAACAAGTTGAAAGCATATAGTGAGGTGTCAACTGACTAAGTAAAAAACAGTTGAAACATAAAAATTTACAGTTGGAGACAAGCTGAAAGATGGGATTTTCCATGTAGATCATGGAAAATTTGGAACTTGAGACACTGGACATATTGGTTGGCCCTAGTGAGGTGAGAATTGGTTGAAAAATCTGCATATGGAGTAATCAAATGTCTTCTTCCTATTCATACCCCTCCTTACCATACACAGCCACTTTCTAGCTTGTTTAGAAAACCAGACGGTTAGTCTCTGAGAAATTGATTCTGAAAGACTCCAGACTGGAGACACCAAGAACAATGGAGTTTGATGGTGCTAAAGTGAAGACACAATTCTGAATAGTACTTTATTATAAACTTTCCAGCAGTATTCTATTTTTAAGTAATACAGAAGCAAAAATTTAATATATGTTAAATTTTCCAAATAAAAGACTATTAAACCATTCAAGAAACCATCCTTATGCATTTTTTCCCTTTTTTCCAAAGGAGGTAGAAATATCTAAAACTACCCCGGTTTTTTGACACCAAAGGTTTTTTGACACCTCAGGCACCAAAGTGCCTGAAGATGTGCTCTTTACTAGCAATGTAAGGGAAAAGAAAGACACTAAGGTTGAAATCTGGTCCCATGACTTCATGGAAAATAGATGGGGAAACAGTGGAAACAGTGTCAGACTTTATTTTGGGGGGCTCCAAAATCACTGCAGATGGTGATTGCAGCCATGAAATTAAAAGATGCTTACTCCTTGGAAGGAAAGTTATGACCAGCCTAGATAGCATATTCAAAAGCAGAGACATTACTTTGCCAATAAAGTTCCATCTAGTCAAGGCTATGGTTTTTCCAGTGGTCATGTATGGATGTGAGAGTTGGACTGTGAAGAAGGCTGAGCACCAAAGAATTGATGCTTTTGAACTGTGGTGTTGGAGAAGACTCTTGAGAGTCCCTTAGACTGCAAGGAGATCCAACCAGTCCATTCTGAAGGAGATCAGTCCTGGGTGTTCTTTGGAAGGAATGATGCTAAAGCTGAAACTCCAGTACTTTGGCCACCTCATGAGAAGAGTTGACTCATTGGAAAAGACTCTGATGCTGAGAGGGATTGGGGGCAGGAGGAGAAGGGGACGACAGAGGATGAGACGGCTGGATGGCATCACTGACTCGATGGACGTGAGTTTGAGTGAACTCCAGGAGTTGGTGATGGACAGGGAGGCCTGGCGTGCTGCAATTCATGGGGTCTCAAAGAGTCGGACATGATTGAGCAACTGAACTGAACTGAACTGAAGGCTGAAATCAGCATCTCTACAACAAAGCCTTTTGCTGATTCTTTCAGGACCATTAGTAGCAACAAAAAGATCATCAGAGACTGGAGTCTCAGAAAATTTGCATTTTCCTCTTGAATTTCTTTACCCTCTACTGGAGGATTCTCCCAATGGAAGGGCCTGGGCATTTCTTCACATCGGAAGAGGTTGCCAGGGAGATGGGTGTAGAATGGGAGTCCATTCTTTCTCTTCCCTGCAGGTTTCCCTGACTCAGCTCTTAGAGTCCCCACTGCATGAACTTGTCTGGACTCTTTCATGCAACATACAGAGTGCTGCTATGTTGCCTTACAGTTCCAAAGGCTGTCAAACCCCCATTTACCCAAAACTACCCCAGAGATGCAAAGTATGAAAAAAATGTTTATTTGCCTCTACCTGCTACCTATAGTCTAAGTGGCCCAACCAACTGTTTCAAATCCAATTGTCTCACCCCTTTACTTCACTCCTGAAACAAACTCTGAAATTCTTCTCTAAAATCATGCCTCCCTTCATGGGTCACAGTCTTGCTGTGGCAAAGGGGCTTGCATAACTCAATAAAATTATGAGTGATGCCATGCAGAGCCACCCAAGATGGACAGGTCACAATGAAGTGTTCTGACAAAACATGGCCCACTGGAGGAGGGACTGGCAAACCAGTTACTCTGGGTTCTAGTACCCAGAGTAACAGGTAAGTTTGGTCTTGGAGTAGAAAATGAAGCAGGGCAAAGTCTAACAGAGCTTTGTCAAGAGAATTCAGTGACCAAACAAACCCTGTTTCCCAACAAGCCAAGAGACAAATCTACTCATGGTATAACCAGATGGTCAATACCAAACTCAGACTGATTGTGTTCTTTGCAGCCAATGATGGAGAAGCTCTATACAGTCAGCAAAAACAAGACCTGGAACTGACTGTGGCTCAGATCATGAGCTCCTTAATGCAAAACTTAGGCTTAAACTGAATAAAGTAGGGGAAATCACTAGGCTGGCTATGCAGGTATGAACTAAATTATATTCCTTATGATTATACAGTGGAGGTGGTGAATAGATTCAAGGGATTAGATCTGATACACAAAGTGCATGAAGAACTATGGGAAAAGGTTCATAACATAGTATAGGAGGCTGTGACCAAAACCATCCCAAAGAAAAAGAAATGTGAGAAGGCAACGTGGTTGTCTGAAGAGGCTTTACAAATAACTAAGGAAAGTAGAGAAATGAAAAGCAAGGGAGAAAAAGAAAGAATATACCCAAAGGAATGGCAGAGTTCCAGCGAGTAGCAAGGAGAGATTAGGTCTTAAATGAACAATGCAAAGAAATAGAAGGAAACAATAGAATGGGAATGATAAGAGATCTCTTTAAGAAAATTAGAGCTGTCAAGGGAACATTTCATGCAAGGATAGGCACAATAAAGGACAGAAATGGTATGGACCTAACAGAAGCAGGAGAGATTAAGAAGAGGTGGTGAGAACACACAGAAGAAATATGCAAAAAAAGGTCTTAATAACTGGGAAAATCATGATGGTGTGATCACTCACCTAGAGTCAGACATCTGGAATGTGAAGGCAAGTGGGCCTTAGGAAGCATCACTCTGAACAAAGCTAGTGGAGGTGATGGGATTCCAGCTGAACTATTTAAAATCCTAAAAGATGATGCTGTGAAGTGCTGCACTCAATATGTCAGCAAATTTGTAAAACTCAGCAGCGGACACAGGACTGGAAAAGGTCAGTTTTCATGCCAATCTTAAAGAAGGGCAATGCCAAAGAATATTCAAACAATTGCACTCATTTCACATGCTAGTAAGGTTATACTCAAAATCCTTCAACCTAGAGTTCAGCAGTATATGAACTGAGAACTTCCAGACGTAAAGCTGGGTTTACAAAAAGAGGAACTAGAGAGCAAATTGCTAACATTTGTTGGATCATAGAGAAAGCAAGGAAATTCCAGAAAAACATCTACTACTGCTTCATTGAGTACGCTAAAGCTTTGACTGTGTGGATCACAACAAACTGGAAAATTCTTCAACATGGAAATACCAGACCACCTTACCTGCCTCCTGAGAAATCTGTATGAATGTCAAAAAGCAACAGTTAGAACCAGACATGGAACAATGGGCTGGTTCAAAACTGGGAAAGGAGTAGGACGAGGCTGTATACTGTTACCCTGCATTTTAAATTTCTAGGCAGAGTACATCATGTGAAATGCCAGGCTGGATGAATCACAAGCTGGAATTAAAATTGCCAGGAAAATATCAACAACCTCAGATATGCAGATGATAATATTCTAATGGCAGGGAAATGAAGAGGAAATCAAGAGCCTTTCGAAGAGGTCAAAAGAGGAGAATGAAAGGGATGGCTTGAAACTGAGCATTCAGAAAGCTGTGATAGTGGCATCCGGTCCCATCACTTCATGGCAAATAGCAGAGGCAAAGGTAGAAGCGGTCGCACATTTTATTTTCGTGGGTTCCAAAATCACTGCAGGCAGTAACTGCAACCATGAAATTGAAACATATTTGCTTCTTGAAAGAAAAACTGTGACAAACCTAGATAGCATTTTAAAAAGCAGGGACATCATTTTGCCAACAAAGCCCATATAGTCAAATCTATGATTTTTCCAATAGTCATGTACCGATGTGAGAGCTGAACCATAAAGAAGGCAGAGGGCCAAAGAATTGATGTTATCAAAGTGTGGTGCTAGAGAAGACTCTTGAGAGTCCTTTGGACTGCAAGAAGATCCAACCAGTCCATCCTAAAGGAAATCAGTCCTGCCTATTCATTGGAAGGACTGATGCTAAAGCTGAGGCTCCAATACTTTGGCCATTTGATGTGAAAAGCCAGCTCATTGAGAAAGATCCTGATACTGGGAAAGAATAAGGGCAGACGGAGAATAGGGTGGCAGAGGATGAGATGGTTGTATAGCATCACCAACTCAGTTAAAATGAATTTGAGCAAACTCAAAGAAACAGTGACGGGTAGGGGAGGATGGGACTGGGGTGCTGCCGTCCATGCAGTTGCAAAGAGCGGGGCACAACTTACTGACTGAACAATAACAATGGTGGTGTTTATCCACTCATGCACGTCCAACTCTGTGACCCTAGGACTGTAGCCCGCCAGTCTCCTCTGTCCAGGGTATTTCCCAGGCAAGATTACTGGAGTGGTTGCTATTTCCTCCTCCAGGGGATCTTTCCGACCCAGGGACTGAACCCACGTCTCCTGTTTCTCTTGCATTGTCAGGCAGATTCTTTACTGCTGAACCACTTGAGAAGGACAACAACATCATGAGACAAACCTAATCTCTGGCACTAGCTATGTGGCCTTGAGTGATTCAGCCACCATTCTTGTGCCTCCTTGTTTGACCTCACAAACTTGAAAGACAAACCCCATTTTTCATTATGGAGAATGAAACCCTTTTCCTTCATGAATTTCTCTTTTCTTTTTGTTTAAATATACAATATCTTGATCACTTCCCATTTACTTCTTCATCTCTTCTCTTAGATATTTCCTTTGTTTCATTGTTTTCCTTTACCTCATTTGATCCTACAGGCAACTCATTTAAGTTTCTTTCTTATTCCTAACAATATGCTTCTTAAATTGCATGCTCATGAAAACACACATACACGCAGAAGTGATCGTTCCCTAATAGCAGTTTTACTGTTACCATAGAGACATATCAGTTTCTTATCAAGTGAGGGAGATGAATCATGACTCAGGAGTATTTGTTTCACTTTATATTTAATTATTCCATTTTTAATATCTGTGGCAAAAATGGATACTTTGTTTTCAATATATTTTCAGTTAAACTTTGTTTCTTTTAAAGGCAGCATTTCTTTATCACTCCAAAACTGCAGTGTAACAGTCTAATGCTGTTGGGACCATTGTACTAGTAATTTGGGCTTTTCTGATGGCTCTGTGGTAAAGAATTCACCTGCCAATGAAGGAGACATGGATTCTATCCCTGGGTCAGGAAGATCCCCTGGAGAAGGAAATGCAGTATTTTTGCCTGGAAAATCTCATAGACATAGGAGCCTGCTGGGCTATAGTCCATGGGGTCACAAAGAGTTGGACACAACTAAATAACAACTACGAATCAGTTGCTTTCTAAACAAGTTGATAAAGTTTAAATGTGTATAAATTTTTGCTACTATCATATGCTGTATGTTTATTAATCAACATACTCACCTGAAAAAGTAGACGTTATTATTAGGGATTCTTCTAATTAATCACTGGATGTGTGTGCCCATTTTTGCCTATCTACTCCTATGATTCACTTAAATGAAGAAATTTGGAAAATATCACTAAATCAAAGTAGTATTCCAATAGCATTTACCAAGTCTTGGAGGCAATTCAATGTTTTTGCATTTCTTTACATTTCTGGATCACTTTTCAGTTTTCAAAGCATTCACATATGTGACAGGGTGTGAGCATTCAACCTGCTTTATTATAGATACAACTGTTTTTGCTCATCTTTCTTTTCTGTGATGTATTAGAGAGATAGAATGCATATATTTCTCCACATTTCCTAAGAGTATTTGAAGTTTCAGATTTTTTTTTTTACTTCAAAGAAATAAAGCATTTTTCTTTGATATCAATTCTAACTCTGAGTTTAAGGGACCAACAAAGCAAATGAAAGCAATGAAAATAGAGAGTTTTGGTGGGAAGTTGTGTTCACGTGATAAAATAGAGATTATAGTGAGGGAGTCAGAAAGAAAGAGCAAGTCAGTCGGGGCTGGAGAATCTAAGGAAGAATGGCCTTGGCTTGAAACGACGCAGGTAAGTAGACCCAGCCAAGGACCATACTAAAGGTATTATTTAGACGGTGGCTTTACATGACCACTTACTCCAGTATTCTGGCCTGGAGAATTCGGGCACGACCGAGCAACTTTCACTTTCATTTTCAAGGCATTTTTAAAATTTTTTATCTATTTTTGGCTGTGCTGTGTCTTTGTTGCCACACGCAGGCTTTCTCTAGTTGTGGCGAGCTAGTTATTCTCTAGTTGCAATGCACAGGCTTCTCATTACAGTGGCTTCTCTTGTTGCAGAGCATGGATGGCCTCAATGCACACAGGCTTCCATAGCTGTGGCGTATGGGCTCAGCTGTAGCTTGCAGGCTCCAGAGGGTAGGCTCAGTAGCTGTGGAGCATGAGCTTAGTTGCCTCCCAACATGTGGGATCTTCCCAGGCCAGGGATTGGACCAGTGTCCCCTGCACTGGCAGGCAGATTTGTAACCACCAGACCACCAGGGAAGTCCAGTTTCCAGACATTTTTGATGATAGATATTCTGACCTGTGCGAGGTGATACCTCATTTTATTCTTGTTTGCATTTCTCTAATAATTAATGATATTGAGCATCTTTTCATATGCCTATTGGCCATTTGTCTGTATCCTTTGGAGAAATGTCTAGTTAAATCTTCAGCCTACTCTTTGGTTTTGATTTTTTTTTTTTTTCTACATTGAGTTGTATGAGCTGTTTGTATGTTTTGGATATTAACCTCTTTTCAGTCACATCATTTGCAAATATGTTCCCCCATTCTGTAGGTTATCTTTTCAATTTTCTTCTCTATGCAAAAGCTTTTATGTTTGAATGTCTCATCTGTTTATTTTTTATTTTATTTTTACCTTGAAAGAGTGATAAAAGAAAATATTGCTATGATTTATGTCAAAGAATAGTTGGCCTATGTTCTCTTCTAGTTTTATGTTGTCATGCCTTATATTTAGGTCGCTAAACCATTTTGAGTTTATTGTATTCTGTGTGAGGAAGTGTTATAATTTGATTGAATTATATGTAGCTGTCCAACTTCCCCAACACCATTCAGTGAACAGACTGTTTTTTCATCATATGTTCTTGCCTCTTTTGACTTCTTTGTTGCAGATAAATTGACTGTAGACATATGGGTTTCTTTCTGTTCTCTACTCTGTTCCATTGATCTGTATGTCTGTTTCTGTGCCATCACCACACCGTTTTGGTTACTGACGCTTTGTAATATAGTCTGAAGTCTGGAAGGATTATGCCTCCACCTTTGGGCTTTTCCGTTTGGATTGCTTTGGAAAATTTTTTCTTTCATTTTGTATCTATATGAGATGATGAATGTTCACTAAACTTGAGATAAACATTTCATGATATATGTAAGTCAAATCATTACATTTGACTGTTAGACATCTTTATGTCTTCTTCGGAGAAATGTCTGTTGAGGTCTTTTTCCCACTTTTTGATTGGGTTATTTGTTTTCCTGGTATTGAGTTGTATGAGCTGCTTGTATATTTTGGAAATTAATCCTTTGTCAGTTGTTTCATTTGTTATTATTTTCTCCCATTCTGAGGGTTGTATTTTCACTTTGCTTATAGTTTCCTTTGCTGTGCAAAAGCTTTAAGTTTAATCAGGTCCCATTTCTTTACTCTTGTTTTTATTTCCGTTACTCCAGGAGGTGGATCATAGAAGGATATTGCTTTGATTTTTGTCAATCAAGTGTTCTGCCTATGTTTTACTCTAAGAGTTTTGTAGTTTCTGGTCTTACACTTAAGTCTTTAATCCATTTTGAGTTTATCTTTGTGTATGATGTTAGGAAGTGTTCTAATTTCATTATTTTACATGTAGCTGTCCAGTTTTCCCAGCACCATTTATTGAAGAGGCTGTCTTTGCCCCATTGTATATTCTCGCCTCCTTTGTCAAAAATAAGGTACCCATAGGAGCATGGATTTATTTCTTGGCTTTCTATCTTGTTCCATTGGTCTATATTTCTGTTTGTGTGACAGTACCATACTGTCTTGATGACTGTAACTTTGTAGTATAATCTGAAGTCAGAAAGTTTGATTCCTCCATCTCCATTCTTCCTTCACAAGACACTTTGGCTATTCAGGGTCTTTTGTGTTTCCATATGAATTGTGAAATATTTTATTCTAGTTCTGTGAAAAATGCCTTTGGTAATTTGATAGGGATCACACTGAATCTATAGATTGCATTTGGTAATACAGTCATTTTTACAATATTGATTCTTCCAACGCAGGAATATAGAATATCTCTCCATCTGTTTATGTCATCTTTTATTTCTTTCATTTAGTTCAGTTCAGTTCAGTTCAGTTGCTCAGTCATGTCTGACTCTTTGCGACCCCATGAATTGCAGCACACCAGGCCTCCCTGTCTATCACCATCTCCCGGAGTTCACTCAAATTCACGTCCAATGAGTAGGTAATGCCAACCAGCCATCTCATCCTCTGTCACCCCCTTTTCCTCCTGCCCCCAATCCCTCCCAGCATCAGAGTCTTCTCAATGAGTCAATTATTCACATAAGGTGGCCAAAGTATCAGAGTTTCAGCTTTAGCATCATTCCTTCCAAAGAACACCCAGAGCTGATCTCCTTTAGAATGGACTGGTTGGATCTCCTTGAGGTCCAAGGGACTCTCAAGAGTCTTCTCGAACACCACAGTTCAAAAGCACCAATTCTTCAGCACTCAGCTTTCTGAACAATCTAACTCTCACATCCATACATGACCACTGGAAAAACCATAGCCTTGATTAAAAGGACCTTTGTTGGCAAAGTAATGTCTCTGCTTTTGAATACGCTATCTAGGTTGGTCATAACTTTTCTTCCAAGGACTAAGCGTCTTTTAATTTCATGGCTGCAGTCATCATCTGCAGTAATTTGGGAGCCCAAAAAAATAAAGTCTGACACTGTTTCCCCATCTATTTCCCATGAAGTGATGGGACCGGATGCCATGATCTTCATTTTCTCATTGGTGAGCTTTTAAACCAACTTTTTCACTCTCCACTTTCACTTTCATCAAGAGGCTTTTGAGTTCCTCTTCACTTTCTGCCATAAGGGTGGTGTCATCTGCATATCTGAGGTGATTGATATTTCTCCCAGCAATCCTGATTCCAGCTTGTGCTTCTTTCAGCCTTCGTTTCTCAGGACGTGCTCTGCATAGAAGTTAAATAAGCAGGGTGACAATATACAGCCTTGATGTACTCCTTTTCCTATTTGGAACCAGTCTATTGTTCCATGTCCAGTTCTAACTGTTGCTTCCTGACCTGCATAGATTTCTCAAGAGGCAGGTCAGGTGGTCTGGTATTCCCATCTCTTTCAGAATTTTCCACAGTTTATTGTGATCCACACAGTCAAAGGCTTTGGCATAGTTAATAAAGCAGAAATAGATGTTTTTCTGGAACTCTCTTGCTTTTTCCATGATCCAGCGGATGTTGGCAATTGGATCTCTGGTTCCTCTGCCTTTTCTAAAACCAGCTTGGACATCAGGAAGTTCACAGTTCACGTATTGCTGAAGCCTGGCTTGGAGAATTTTGAGCATTACTTTACTAGCATGTGAGATGAGTGCAATTGTGCAGTAGTTTGAGCATTCTTTGGCATTGCCTTTCTGTGGGGTTGGAATGAAAACTGACCTTTTCCAGTCTGTGGCCACTGCTGAGTTTTCCAAATTTGCTGGCATATTGAGTGCAGCACTTTCACAGCATCATCTTTCAGGATTTGAAATAGCTCCACTGGAATTCCATCACCTCCACTAGCTTTGTTCATAGTGATGCTTCCTAAGGCCCACTTGACTTCACATTCCAGGATGTCTGGCTCTAGGTGAGTGGTCACACCATCGTGATTATCTTGGTCATGAAGATCTTTTTTGTACAGTTCTTCTGTGTATTCTTGCCACCTCTAGTCTTTCCCATTCTGTTGTTTTCCTCTATTTCTTTGCATTGATCTCTGAGGAACGCTTTCTTACTTCTTCTTGCTATTCACTGAAACTCTTATTTCTTTCCTTTTCTCCTTTGCTTTTCACTTCTCTTCTTTTCACAGCTGTTTGTAAGACTTCCCCAGACAGCCATTTTGCTTTTTTGCATTTCTTTTCCATGGGGATAGTCTTGATCCCTGTCTCCTGTACAATGTCATGAACCTCATTCCATAGTTCATCAGGCACTCTGTCTATCAGATCTAGTCCCTTAAGTCTATTTCTCACTTCCACTATATAATCATAGGGATTTGATTTAGGTCATGCTTGAATGGTCTAGTGGTTTTCCCTACTTTCTTCAATTTAAGTCTGAATTTGGCAACAAGGAGTTCATGATCTGAGCCACAGTCAACTCCCAGTCTTGTTTTTGTTGACTGTATAGAGCTTCTCCATCTTTGGCTGCAAAGAATATAATCAATCTGATTTCAGTGTTGACCATCTGGTGATGTCCATGTGTAGAGTCTTCTCTTGTGTTGTTGGAAGAGGGTGTTTGCTATGACCAGTGCATTCTCTTGCCAAAATTCTATTAGCCTTTGCCCTGCTTCATTCCGTATTCTAAGGCCATATTTGCCTGTTACTTCCAGTGTTTCTTGACTTCCTACTTCTGCATTCCAGTCCCCTATAGTGAAAAAGACATCTTTTGGGGGTGTTAGTTCTAACAGGTCTTGTAGGTCTTCATAGAACTGTTCAACTTTAGCTTCTTCAGTGTTACTGGTTGGGGCATAGACTTGGATTACTGTGATTTCTTTCATTGAAGAAGAAGAAGAAGATTGCTCAGTCATGTAGGACTGTTTGCGACCCCATGAACTGTAGCCTACCAGGCTCCTCTGTCCATGGGATTTTCCAGGCAATAGTACTGAAGTGGATTACCATTTCCTTCTCCAGGGACCTTCCCAACCCAGGGATTGAACCCTGGTCTCCCACATTGTAGACAGACGCTTAACTGTCTGAGCCACCAGGGAAGTCCCTTTTCTTTCATTAGTGTCTTATAATTTTTCTGTGTACAATTTTTTCATCTCCTTAGAGAAGTTTATTCCTAGATATTTAATTCTTTTTGTTGCAATGGTGAATGGGATTGATCCCTTAATTTCTCTTTCTGATTTTTCATTGTTAGTATGTAGAAATGCAAGTGATTTTTGTGTATTTATTTTGTATAAATAACCGACTTTGCTGATTTCACTGATTAATTCTATTATTAGAGCTAATAATTATCTTTTTCAAATTTTGCCAATGGCCATTTTTGAAGAATCTCTTTTTAGAGACAGAGATAAATATTTTCCTTTTCCCTATTCTTTAATTCTTCCTTGTCTATTGTTTCTTTTTCTTTTACCTTCAACCTACAGTTCCTATTATTATATATTTTTTTAAGTTACTTCTTTCCTGAGGGTGAAAGGAGAGAGACCACTGACATTATTTAATAGTCTTTTCACATTTGGAGGAAATTAGTGCATTATGAAAAGCAAACTTTATTCTAAACTAGCAACTGTGACATCAGTTAAGTTAATGTGATAATAACCAATGTGCCTCACTTGTTTTCATTCAAATTAGAGGCTTGTTGCAAAAGTGATTAGCTGAACACTAATTGGATTTGGTTAGGAGTCAAGCCTCATTTTATTCATTAGTATTTATGGACTATAGACAGTGGGCCTGCCTCAGCACTAAGCAATTAGCATAGTAAAATAAATACCACCTGGGCCCTCTTTTCAAGGGAATCAAAATCTATTGACAAAGTTTGACGTGCAAGTAGATAATTACCATGCAGTGCAGAAAGACAAAGTCTAGTAGAAACCTCTACTTGCTAAATTTCCTCCAATGTAAGATATGACTGCCGTCACAATCCTTCCCCCCAGGAAGCCATTTCTCCTTCCCTAATTCTCTCTCAGAAAATTGCACGACATCCACCTAGCTGTAGATAATAGACACCTGAGGGCTACTTTTCACAGTTCTTTCTATCTCCTGACCACTAGGACCAGGCACACCACCAAGTTCTGTCTATCCTAGCACCAACATGAAATTAATTTAATTCCCTGCATCTCCACTTCTACCACCTTAGTCTAAGCATCCATAATCTTTTTCTTAAACTCCATCTGCTGCTGCTGCTGCTGCTAAGTCTCTTCAATAGTGTCCGACTCTGTGCGACCCCATGGATGGCAGCCCACCAGGCTTCCCCGTCCCTGGGATTCTCCAGGTAAGAACTCTGGAGTGGGTTGCCATTTCCTTTTCCAACGCATGAAAGTGAAAAGTGAAGTGAAGTCACTCAGTCACGTCCGACTCTTCACGAACCCATGGATTGCAGCCTACCAGGCTCTTCCATCCATGGGAGTTTCCAGGCAAGATTACTGGAGTGGGTCGCCAGTGCCCTCTCCATAAACTCCATCAGTAACTCTCAAATTGTCTTCATACTTCCAATTGTTCAATAAATTCCTATCACTACATTCAGAGCAATACTTTTTAGAACAATTCTTATCTATATTTCTTTGGTCCTAAAACCCTTCAGTGTCTTTCTGTTGCTCTGGAGATGCAAAGAGGAGCTAGGTTTAGAGGCACTTCTCAAGTACAATAGATAGTATACGACATATGGAACGATGACAAGAGAGTCTAAGAAGTTTCCTAAATTAGCTTGAGATACTGGATTAATAGGCTTCCCAAGTGGCTTGGTGGTAAAGAACCTGCCTGCCAATTCAGGAAACCCAAGAGATACGGGTTTGATCCCTGGGTCGAGAAGATCTTCTGGAGAAGGAAATGGCAACCCACTCCAGTATCCTTGCCTGGAATATTCCATGGACAGAGGAGCCTGATGGGCTATAATCCATTGGGTTACAAAGAGTCTGACATGACAGAAGCAACTGAGCATGTACGCACTGGATTAATCGTATAACCTTAAAAGACTGAGTTTACAGGGTTGATGGAAAGAGAACATGGATTTAATATCCGACCTGCTGACTTGCAGAATCTATGGAAAATTCAAGTGGTGATTAATAGCCATAGAAAAGGCAGCAGTTAGAGACAGATTCAGCTGTTGAAACCATAGACATGAATATGTTTATGCCTGTGTGCTCAGTCCTGCCCAGCTCTTTGCAACCTGATAGACTGCAGCCCGCCAGCCTCCTCCGTCCATGGACTTTCCCAGACAAGAATACTGCAGTGGGTTGCCATTTCCTACCTCAGGGATTCTTCCTGCCCCAGGGATTGAAGCCCTGTGTCCTGATTCTCCTGCATCGGCACACGGATTTTTTTATGACTGCACCGCCTGGGAAGCCCCATAGGTGTGAATACATGAATCAAATTCTAAGGTAGTGTTTGTAGAGCAAGAAATAAGGACTAAGAATGTAACCCGGAGGAATACTAACATTAAGGGGGTAGGATGACCGAAGATGAAAGGTAAACAGAGAACAAAGGGAAAAGGGAAAAGTCAGGAAACACTGGAATAAGAAAATAATGTATGTTGGCTTTTATTATTAAGTAAAGTCAGTGCTTATTAGTAGCTTTTGAAAAAAATGTACCATGGCAGGAAAAAATGCCTAGTAATTTGGTGTGATCATTTCTTTAACATTTCAACTTTGCATTTTTAGACCTCAAGTGAACAGAGTTGAGTTAATTTTGCTTATTTTATTATACATTACAATTGATTCATGTAAGGCTCTGTGTTATTTTATTTGTTTATTTTATCCTCTCTTAGCCCCCATACCCACCATTCTAATAGGTAACCTCTCTATCATGTTTAGGACTGCCCTGGTGGCTCAGACGGTAAAGCATCTGTCTACAATGCAGGAGATCTGGGTTCGATCCCTGGGTAGGGAAGAATCCCTGGAGAAGGAAATGGCAACCCACTCCAGTACTGTTGCCTAGAAAATCCCACGGATGGAGGAGCCTGGTGTCCATGGGGTCACAAAGAGTTGGACACGACTGAACAACTTCACTTTCCTTATGTTTAATGTGTATCCTCTTTTTGTATGCATTCTTGTAAAGTGTGCTCTGACTGGTGAGCAATATTGTTAATTAGATGAATTGTGTGATATATTTAATTTTTACTCTTCCTTTTTAGAGGCATATTTTAAGATACATTCAGTTCTATGTGTTCTTCTGGTTCGTTACTCCTAATTGCTTCGTGATAATCCAAATGTCTGCCACATTTCACCTATCAATATTACCCATGAGAGACACCCATGTTGCTTCCAATTTCCAAAACAATTGTATTGCAATAGCGTTCCATTTATATATGTCTCCTTATGATGAAAGAATTTCTTTGGGTTATATATTCAGGAGATTTTATTGGTTAAAATGCATGCAAATACTTAATTTGGGTAACTATTTCCACAGTGCTCTCTGAATGGCTGCCTGTTTCACACTCCCTCCAGCGCAGCTAAAGGGTTCTTGTATTCTCCCATACTGATCAAGAGTTGTTATATCTATCTTAGTTATTATTCACTATCAGGTTATTAGTGAAAAGTGATACCTTACCTCAATTTGCACTCCTGATTATTAATAATTTATGAGACCTCTTCAGATATTAGACTTCTTAGTTTCCTTTTCTGTAAATTGCTTGTTCATATCTTGTATAACTTTTTACTGAAACTTTTATGAAGAAAAAGTTTGATTTGGTTGTTAGTGCTTCGTCATTCAACAGTGCAGTGCTTTCCTGGGGGCTCAGACAGTAAAGAATCTGCCTGCAGTATGGAATACCTGGGTTCGATCCTTGGGTTGGGAAGATCCCCTGGAGAAAGGAATGGCTACCCACTCCAGTATTCTTGCCTGGAGAATTCCATGGGCAGAGGACCCTGGCCTACAGTCCATGGGGTCACAAACAGTCAGACAGGACTGTGCAACTAACACTCTCACTTTCACGTAGTCTTCCATTACACCATCTGTCTGATATACCTGTCCATGGAACCCATATTAGTTCCCCAGAAATTCCACAACAAAGCATACAAACTGGATGACTTGAAACCACAGAGATTTATTATCTCACAGTTTTTAAGCTTTGAAGTCTTAAAGTGTTGGCTCCCTCTGAAGGCTCTAAGAAAAGACTCTTCCTTGCCTCTTACAGCTTCTGGGAGCTCCTGATGTTCCCTGGCTTGTAGCAGCATAACTCTAATCTCTGCCTTGACTGTCGCAAGGCCATCTTTCCTGTTTGTCCCTGCACATATGTTCACATGGTCTTACTCCATCCAGGCTGCAATAACAAAATACCACAAACTAGGTGACACAAAACACTGGCATTTATTTCACACAGTCCTGAAAGTTGGAAGTCTAAGATCAGGATGCCAGCGTGGTCAGGTAGGTGAGAGCTCTCTTCCAGGTTTCAAACTTCCTATTGTTTCCTCACATGGTATAAGGGGCCAGCTAGCTCATTGGAGCCTCTTTCACAATGAAATTAATTCCATTTATTAGAGTTCCACCTTCACAGCCTAAGTACCTTCTAAAGGCCCCATTTTCTATTATCATATTGGTCTTTAAAATTTCAACATATGAACTCTTCAGGAACGCAAAGATTAAGATCACATCACATGGCAACAGCTATTGCATTTGTTGTTCAGTTGCTAAGTTGTGTCCAACTCCTTGTGACCACAGGGACTGCAGCACATCAGCCTTCCCTGTCCCTCACTACTTGCCAGAGTTTTTTCAGACTCACATCCATGGTGATGATGATGCCATCCATCCATCTCATCCTCCGTCACCACATTCTCCTTCTGCCCTCAGTCATTCCCAGGATCAGGGTCTTTTTTCCAATGAGTCAGCTCTTCACATCAGGAGGCCAATTATTGGAGCTTCAGTATCAGTCCTTCCAATGAATATTCAGGATTCATTTCTTTAGGATTGACTGGTTTGATCTCCTTATTATGCAAAGGACTGTCAAGAGTCTTCTCCAGCACCACAGTTCAAAAGTATCAGTTCTTCGATGCAGCAGCCGTCTTTGTGGCCCAACTCTCACATCCGCCTGGCGTGCTGCAGTTCATGGGGTCGCAAAGAGTCAGACACGACTGAGCGACTGAACTGAACTGAACTGAACTCACATCCGTACATGACTACTGTTAAAGCCGTAGTTTCGACCATATGGACCTTTGTTGGCAAAGTGACATCTTTGCTTTTTAACATGTTGTCTAGGTTTGTCATAGTTTTTCTTCCAAGGAGAAAGAGTCTTTTTAATCTATGACTGCAGTCATCACCCACAGTGATTTTGGAGCCCAAGAAAATAAAATACCTTATTGGATTTAGGGTCCACCATAACTCAATATGCAAGGCTTCCCTGTGGCTCAGGTGGTAAAGAATCTACCTGCAATTCAGGAGACACGGGTTCAGTCCCTGGGTTTGAACTCTTTGAACCTCTTTGCAAAGGGTTGCAAAGAGTCGGACACAACTGAGCTACTAACATTTTCACTTTTGTAACTCAATATGGCCTCCCTGGTGGCTCAGTGGTAAAGAATCTGCCTGTCAATGTAGGAGATGCAGGTTCTGTCCCTGAGTCAGAAAGATCACTTGGAGAAAGAAATGGAAACCCACTCCTGTATTCTTGCCTGAGAAATCCCATAGACAGAGGAGCCTGGCAGGATCTGGTCCATGGGGTCGCAAAAGGGTCGGACACGACTTGGTGACTAAACAGCAAGAACGTAACTTGGTATGACCTCATCCTAATTTCCCAGATTACAATTGCCAGGACTGTATTTCCAAATAAGTTCACACTCTGATGTTCTGGGTGAACAGGAATTCTGGAATTTGGGGGAGACCCTGCTCGATTCCATACAATGTCCTTCTCTTTTTATTTTTACTTACTATTTCTTACCACACTGAGTCTTCCCTGCTGCGTGGGCTTTCTCTAGTTTCCGTGAACAGGAGCTGCTCTGTTGCGGTCACCAGTTTCTCACTGCAGTGGTTTCCCTTGTTGCAGAGCACAGGCCATAGTGCGCGTGGGCTTCATGATTAGGGCCCGAGAGCTCAGTAGCTGAGACTCCCTGGTTCCAGCCCACGGGCTCAGTAGCTGTGGCCCATAGGCTTAGTTGCTCTGCGGCATGTGGCTTCTTCCTGGACCAGGGATCAAACACATATCCCCTACATTGCCAGGTGGATTCTTTACCACTGAGTCACCAGGGAAGCCTCTGATATCTTTCTTTAAATAAATGAAAGTGTTATTTATATAGGTGATGATACTCTGTTATATACTTGAAATTTGCTAAGAAAGTTGATCTTAAATGTTCTCACCACAGAAAAGAAAATGGTGATTATGTGAAGTGATAGAGGTTTTAACTAATGTTACTGTGGTAATTATTTTACAATGTACAAGTGCATGAAATCAACACATTGTATACCTTAAACTTGGATAATATTATGTCAATTTTATCTCAGTAAATCTAAAGAAAAATAAAACATATTGGTGCTATATGTAAATAACTGAATTTTTATAAAATTACAGAGTCCTAATTAAGGGAGGTCTTCAGTCTACATATTTATGTCTGGAAATCATTGTTATAAAGCAACCTTGAGAGAAGACAACTGTAGTTCTTGCTTGAGCCTGACTTAGTTTATTCCCATGGTCATAGTAATTGATTCAGGCCTGAATACAAGACTGAACTGAGGACAGAGGGACATTTACTGAGGATATTTGGAAAAGAAACATCTTTACTATTGTAAAGAATTCCCAGGAAAGGGTTCTCTCTTCTAGTTGGAAGTGACCAAGGAGACTTGCAGCCTTATGTAGCTACTGAAAACCATTTTGCTACCATAATGGGAGCTGGCCTAAGGAGAAAACTAACCACAAAGTTGGGAAACTATGAGAAATTGGAGATATAGTGAAGTTGAGTCCTAAGTTCAACTTTCAGTTACATTGATATAACATTTTCTAGGAGAGGTCCAGAGTTCTAACACTCTGTAGTATATGACCTGAAACAAATCACTTTAACTTCTATAAGCTTCCCTTTCTTCATCTGCAAAATGTAGCATCAATAGTACTTAACTCATAGAATTTTGTGAGAATTAAATAAAGACAATGTGTGGCACTGAGTCTAGGATTAAACAGTTTTAAATTTGAGATGACCGTGAGATGCTGCCATCATCATCCTCATTATCACCATCATCGTTATTAATCACACCACTGACATTGTTATTATTACTAAAAAGCAAACCCAGGATGAACTCTCAAATTTTCTATTTCTGGATCTTGTGCTTCTGCCACCTAAACCAAGTTACCCATTGGTCCTCTAGCCACTGCGTTAAAGTTTCCAGTATATTTGTTAACTTTACAATTATTTATTTTATAAACAGAGAATCCTGTTGTATGCAGTGCACTAAGCTAAGTACTAAGAACACAGCTGTGAACAAGATAAAGATGATTCCTAATAGTCAGGAGTTTATGGGGGGCTGGAGACACTGGCCTGGGGTACCGTCTACTGCTTATGAGTCAGCTATCTTTAAACAAGTCAGCTTTGACTGATCACGTGAAACAGGATTCCATGTTTGGAAATCATTGTTATAAAGCAATTTGTTTGGAAGCTGTAAGAGCCAAAGAAAGCAAAGAAGAACAGTCATAGAAATTCTAGCCATCTAAAGCCATGGTGCCTTAAGAAGATAATAACAGATACCTTGCAGAGAACGGAAGTCTAGGACAGGGCCAAGAAAAGCCCTTCTCATCTGAATTCACTCCAATTCTTTTTCAATGATGGGTCTCTTTATGATAATATTAAGCTTCTGTAACATGAGAACTTCACAACTTTAACTTATTAATACTTTTCAGCATAAAACCAACTGTCACACCAATTAATAAAAACAGAAATCTAAAACAATGGGTAAAATTTTTACTTACCAACCTTGGTAAATGAAGTATATTCCATCAGAATTCTAAAACAGGTTGGTTATTTTCATGACTTAAAAACAAATCCAATGTTTATGTCACATATATGCATTTTTCCATGCAAGCAGTTTAAGTATTTTATCACAGAGGATAAACATATCAGAATTATAACTCTGGGGGGTAAAACTGCTCAAAAATATGTGGAGGGCAAAGTAAACTAGAAAAAGAAAAAATGTTTTTCTTTGTAAGAAAATAACATCGAATAAAATAAGCAAGCCAGCAAAGGAAAAAAATGGGAAATAAAACACCACTACAAACACTTGAGGAGTAAGAGACAGAAAATCTATGCAGCCAATAAGCCCCCTTTTCAGAGAATCTATACCCCGTCCAATTTTGGAATTGATGGCAAGGGTGGAGAAGGATCAATTATACCAGTCACTGAAAAGATAAAAAGCGAAAAGAAACATACAAAAGAGATAGGAAGCAGGCACCTGACCCTTCTGTGAAAATAATTACAAATCAAATCTTCTGGTTTCCATGTTTCCAGGGAGCTTTTCAGTTTTCTGGGCTTGAGATAAAGTGAAAGCAGGAAGGGCTTTCCCTCTTTGCCTAGGACCCTGATTCCCCATCACTGTGACCAGAAACAACCCTAACACCCCTCAGAGTTACCGCTTAGTCGTTTTCATCTTCTGTCCAACCTGGTATTTTTTCTTTTCCTGACCTTTTCTTTCCTGCTATACACTTTTGGGACCCATACTGCTCAGATCAAAAAGAAAAGATAAGAGGAATAAGTACTGGGATGAAAAACAAAGAGTGGTGTATCAGAGAGAGGTGGCGAGGTAGGGATGTCCCACCAACACCATGTCTCTCCATCACAGCACTTAAAATGCTTGTTTACTTGTCCATATTCCCTCCAAAGACAGAGACCATCCTGTGTAGTTGTCCCCATTACCCTAAATCCTGAATAGGGGAAAATCCAATATTTTAAAAGAGGAATCTTAAGAAAATATACTTGGAAAATCTACTCAGTAGCCAAGTATCTGAAAGGATCTACCCCAATTGACCCTGTGACAGAGCTCAGAGCCATTGGGAAGAGAATCAGCCAAAGAAAACTGTTCCCTCTCATCTAACTATCTAGGCCTTTGGAGTCTGAAAGCCTAGTAATCACTACATCTGCAAATATTTGTCAAGGGTCGAGTGAGTTGCATTAAAGTCCTGGGTGGCATAAAATACATATCACATAGGATCCAGGCTTTGAATACATTACAATAAAGTAGAATGAATCAGGCAGCATCATATATTCAACTTACATAATGGTTCAATTTAAGGGTTAAGTTACTCAAAACAAATAATAGATATGAGTGTATATGCTAAATTAAATATATTTGTACATAGAAAATAAGTGCATAATGAAGTTAGAGAGGAAGGTAGAAGTTATCAGGCATAACTCGGGTTTTGAAAGATAATTCCAGTGTGGGGAGGTATTTAAGATAAAACTTCTGGATTTTGTTTTTAATACCAGAAGTTTAAATAAAGAGCCAAGGATAATTTTAATGAGATAAATTCCATTTATATCTCTAATAGAATATTAACTTTCTTAAATTAATTTTAGAAATTATGAATATGAATATATGTAAACATTTTAAGTCAGTAGAATATAAGACTGTATTTATAGTCACAACTTTTTTAAAATTTATTTTTAATTGGAAGATAATTGTTTACCTTTTAATTGGAGGATAATTTATTTTTAATTGGAGGTTAATTTTTAACCAGAGGATAATTTTTTGGAGCTCCAAAATCACTGCAGATGGTGACTGCAGCCATGAAATTAAAAGACGTTTGCTCCTTGGAAGAAAAGCTACAACCAACCTAGACAGCATATTAAAAAGCACAGACATTACTTTGCCAACAGAGGTCCATCTAGTCAAAGCTATGGTTTTTCTAGTAGTTATGTATGGATGTGAGAGTGGGACTATAAAGAAAGCTGAGCACTGAAGAACTGATGCTTTGCTCCAGGAGTTGGTGATGGACAGGGAAGTCTGGCATGCTGCAACCCATGGGGTCACAAAGAGTCAGACACAACTGAGCGACTGAACTGAACTGAACTGAACTGAACTATGGTGTTGAAGAAGACTGTTGAGAGTCCTTTGGACTGCAAGGAGATCAAGCCAGTCAATCCTAAAGGAAGTCAGTCTTGAATAGTCACTGGAAGGACTGATGCTGAAGCTGAAGCTCCAATACTTTGGCCACCTGATGCAAAGAACTGACTCACTGGAAAAGACCGTGATGCTGGGAATGATTGAAGGCAGGAGAAGAAGGGGGCAACAGAGGATGAGATGGTTGAATGGCATCACTGACTCGATGGACATAAGTTTGAACAAGCTCTAGGAGTTGGTGATGGACAGGGAAGCCTGGCATGCTGCATTCCATAGGGTCACAAAGAGTCAAGGAACTGAACTGAACAGGCAATAAAAACTACTATGATGAGTCAAGATAAAAAAATCAAATCACATGGTTTATATACCCACATAGTATAGTATATAAAACATATACTATAGGTGAAAATGTAGACTGCCTTAGTGGGGGAAAATTTATGTTAAAAAAATTTAGAACCTTTTTCCGAAGTATTCAAGGTCCATTATAATTTAAGTCAGTATGACAAGAAATTTTGTATTTCTATACTATTTTATTAAAATCACTATACACCCATTCTCAAAGGATAAGTTACAGAATAAATAATTAAAGCACAAATTATTGTATGGTTAATATTTCTTTAGTTTGTAGCTCAGTCATACAGGTCTCATCTTTGCTTCTACATCAGCCAATACTTCTCCATGCTTTTAACTTATTGTCTTTTTAAATCTTCCATAACATTTTCTCCTCATTTATTCTATTCGTATCTTAACTCTGTATTACACTGCCTTCACCTAGAGGCAGACACTAATGCTGCTGCTGCTGCTGCTGCTGGTAAGTCACTTCAGTCGTGTCTGACTCTGTGGGACCCCACAGATGGCAGCCCACCAGGCTCCCCCATCCCTGGGATTCTCCAGGCAAGAACACTGGAGCGGGTTGCCATTTCCTTCTCCAGTGCATGAAAGTGAAAAGTGAAAAGGAAGTCGCTCAGTCGTGTCCGACTCTTAGCGACCCCATGGACTGCAGCCCACCAGGCTCCTCCATCCATGGGATTTTCCAGGCAAAAGTACTGGAGTGGGGTGCCATCGCCTTCTCCAAGGCAGACACTACTAGGGAGTACATGTAACCTAGTCCCCCTTTCTTCTCGAAGATTGATTTTACATGGGATGTACGTGTGCTAGGTTAAAAACGCTCACCTCCCAGTCTCCTATGTGGCCAGAGGTGAATGTCTGACTCAGTTCTGGTGGATGAGACATACGCTGAAGTCAACTGAGTGGGTGTTACAAAAACCGTTGTTTTGATCAAAGTGCTGGAAGCACCTTTTTGCCTTTCATTCTCCCCCTTATCTTCTTACTGGTACATGGATACAGGCCTAGAGGTAGAATGGCCATCTACTGAACACAAAGAAAGTGACGTGCCAAGGAGAGGAGAGCAAGGAGCAAATTGAGCCTGGAAAGCTGCTGAGTTTCTTAAATAGCTACCACGGTTCTGGACTGCCTACCTCTGGACTTTTTGCCACAACAGAAACATCAGACTTCTTGTCGACTGAAAAATATAGTCACAGCCTGAAAGTAGAGTTATTTTATTTGGTGGAAATGTTTAGGACGCCTGGGCCCAGAAGACAGCTTCTCAGTAGCTCTGGGAAAACTACTCCAGGGAGGCAGGAGAAGAAGTCAGACTATATACAAGTTTGCAACAAAGGAAACAGTCAGTCTGAACATCGAAGATGAGATATCAAGTTAAGGAATTCAGCATTCTGTGTACGGGAAGATGCAAGCCTCTGGTCTCACTGAATTTCTTTCTTTCATATGCACCTCAGTCATCTGGGGCCAATCCTGTTTCCTTATTCACCTTGCTTCTTGCATTCCCCCAGCTCCTCAGCAATCACTGCTGGGGGTGGCAGCTGAAATCTCAGTTTGGGGAGCCCACATTCACTTTTGGAGGCCAGAAATCGCTGATGGCTGTGATATTTCTTGCTTATTAATATGGCAGGAGATGTTTTCATTTCACATTCTAATTGTTTAAATCACTGTAAATGTTTCTTTTATGTGGAATAAAATGTAATCCTAATCAATACAAACAGAAAATAAGTGACCTCTCTCCCTACAATAGCATGTATATAAATACTTATCCTAAATTCTTTATTTTTTAAAATCATAGATTGATAAATAAATTTTAAAAGAAAGGAAGAAATAAATATTCAGGGAAAATTTTAAAATATACACACTCTTTGGAGATTCTGTTTTGCTTTGTTGATTTTATTGGTTGTTAGTTTTTCTTTCTTTTTTTTTTTTTTTGTCCTTGGTCAAACAGCTTTTTCATATTATATGCAATATCCTGTTGTGGTGTGGGATTTTTTGGGGGGGGGGAGGTCATGCTCCCTCATTTACAGGATCTTAGCTTCTGACCGGGGATCTCACTCCAGCCCTTTGCAGTAGAAGGAAGCACACAGTCCTAACCACAGGATTGCCAGGGAACTTCACGTGTTCTTTACTTGTTTGTTTTAATGATGGTTAATTCTTTCACAATTTTCCCTCAGAATAGGTTCTATGTCCTTTTCCCTTTGAATCTGGAGCAGCCTTGTGACTTGCTTATGACCAAAAGAATTCAGCAAAAGAGACTGTGTGATTTCCAAAGCTAGGTCAGCAAGGGCAATGCAACCTCAACCTCGTTTGCCTGAACATTTGCACTTATCGCCCTGAGCCAAACTGTAAGAAATCCAACTACTCTCGGGCCACCGTTCTGCAAGCCTGCCCTATGGAGATAGTCCTTGTAGAAAGTTCTTGTCTTCAAATTCTTCTAGACCCTGAGCCAAACACAAGAGTAAGCAACACTTCGGCCCCCAGCAACTGAGTCCCTCCTGGCATTTGAGTCTTCAGCAGAAGCCAGACATTGTGGAGCAAAGACCAACTATCCTCAGATAGATCTGTCTAAACTCCTCACCTACACAATTTGTTAGCAAAATAAAACAGGTACTTTACACTTTGGAATTTTGGGGGATTTGTGTTGCAGAATAAGTAGCTACAAACCTGGAGAAAGCCATTTCTCACACATTTAGGAATATGTGAAAAGTTTTCCAAAATGAACACAGTGGCCCATTGTAGTAACCAAACAGGGTCCAAGAGGATGGCAGCAATAATAAAAGCAACATTGTACATTTATATTGCATCTTTGAGTCTATGGCATTCAGGGCCCATTACAAATTTTACTGCCTAACAACAACAACAAAAATACACAAAAACCCAGCTGTGTGTCTAGGTGTGCTGAAATTCACAAGAAAGATCCCGAGTTCAAACAGCCAGAAATAAGAATCTAAAATAATCAGGTAATGTTGAGCTTTCAAAAACACTTGAACTTTTAGTTTGACAAACAGTATTCCTTTTCAGGGTGTCTAACACACTCCTCTTCCCTCCTCCCGTTACAGAAACAGCAGCAGCATTCTGATCATGATCATATTTATCTCAAGTCTTCAACCCAAATACTGAAGGTACAGACCATGAAAGGTTTCTATATCATGTTATGCATTTCTTTTATTTTCCATATTTAGTGATGCTTGATTTCATCTTTTCCCTTTGAGACTATAAATTTAACCAAATCAGAGCCAATATCATAAAATTTTATCTATCAGTAAGATTATTACCCTTAGCTAGACTGTAATGGCCCATAATGAAAACACAATTTCATTGTTTGAACCATTTTCATTCTTCTTATTAAAAGGTTAAGACATACTTTCTAAATATTTTATTCACTGAAGAATTTCCCTATGCTTTTTGTTATTATAGCAGCAGCATTTCTACAAAATGTTTGCAAAAAAAAATGCCTTTGGGTATTTTGGTTTTTAATTATCTGCTTTTCCTGCGTGGTTTGTCTTGTAGTTATAGATGAGACATTGAAAGCAAAGTGTCATGAAAGCCAAACTCACTGACAGTCATCCAACAATTTTCCTTTCAGTTCTTTGAAACAAAGTTGAAAACTATGAACTTTTTCTCAAATCCTGATATTGTCTTTCTCAAAAAAATCCACTACATCCTTCCAAAGGTTTTATTTACTGTCATATACAGACAGCTGGTATTCTCTCTAAGTTGTTCAGATTACTGTCAAAATTCACTCAATTCAGCTGAAAATTGTGAAGTTAACCTCAAAAAATTTTGTACTGAAAAACTGAATTGGGGTTTCCTGCTTTGTGCTAAGAATAAAAAGGTAAGAAGTTCCACAATATGAGTACAGATTTTAAAGTGAACTAAAAGTTCAAGTGTGTTTAAAGCTCAGATTTTATGGCAGAAACAAATTTACAAGGATATCTGGCAAACTTATTTATTTTACTTACAAGTATTACAAAGCTGTTTTTTTTTTTCCCTCAGTTTCTACCAGAGTATTTTATAGGTTTGTGAATGCACACAAATATTGCCAAACTCAGTATGTTAGATCATTGTTTGAGGTTTCAGATTTCATATCAATGCTATAGTTTTAATAAAATGTGGCTATTTATTAATGTTTTAATAATTGGTTGGTCACTACATATTTTATTTTTCTTACATGCTTTGAATCTGTTCAATGTCTTTAAAAGTTTTCCTTCTCATTAGAAATTCTAAAATATTTCCTTAAAGAAGCTAATTTTTTTACAAACATAATTTATATGAAATTGATTCTCTTTGAGTGAAATGATATTGTTATCCCATGTTTTGCATCTAAATTGATTTCCAAAATATCAAATGTCCTGTGCTTTGTAATGCTGTTGGCTTCCCGTATGTTGGCATTACACTTGAATTTAAAAAACATAACAAAGTATACTATTGTATTTCATGACCTTATATTTCAGAAAGCAAAATGCTAAGTAATTAAGGAGTGGACAAACCTTTGGACAATTATTCAATTTTTTAACAGTTTTGTTATAATGGTTAGGGTAATCAGTACTCTTGAGATCTGAGTGATGTGTAATGGAAATGTATTTATTCTGTTTCTGTTGAGGGTCTTCTGGTGCTTTATAAGAAAGGCAAATTGTTTTCATTGAGACAGTGCATAGAACAACACAATAACATTCCCTTATAACAAATGCCCTAACTTCCAGAAATGTTAGAGAATTTCCAGATGCTGCCCAGAAAAAAAAAAAAAAAAAAAATCCAACCAAAATCAAACATTTTAAGTTCATGCACAATAAAAAACTTAAAATGGTGATTTCTGCCTGAATTTATAAGATTTTTCAAATATTCTCAAGTCCTTAATCCACCCACACCCACTAATCTTGACCCCACATTTCTATTTTTGCAACCTGTTCCTATGTACTTTATGTCTAGGCACATTGGACTCCAGTCCACTGTACTTACTGTCTGTCTGTTGCAATAAAATTTGAAGTTATCCAGGGCAGGGACAATTTTTTTTACTGCTATATTCATATCAACTAACAGAATGTCTGAGATAAAGACATGAGAATAGAATGGAATAGAGTGAAGTGGAATAAAATTACTTCACCAAAAGGCGTGATAAAATAAGTCTGTATGAAAGTATCGTCATGATCATAGGTGTCCCCAAATACATGCTAGGAAGTTTCTTAATGATTCACCTTCACCAAAAATCACAAAATTTGGTAAGTTGAATGACAATTGAAAACACTATTAATGCTACCACTCTTTTATATTGTTCAGACATTAAATTTCACAAATATGATTATCAACATGAAAAGGACAACATTGATTACTTTCCAGAGTTGCACAACTTGTTTCCACACTGCCCTTCAGGGATTTTTAAAAAGATATAATCATGGGTCAACTTGATAATCATAGTAAAAATAACATACACATGGAGCTAATTAGCTTAATAATTGTTTATTTTGGTAAAATAAATTAGACCTCTGCAATTGTAGCAAAGGCCTCCAGGGAGATAATGCCACTACACATTGCAATTTGAAAGGCTAACTTCAACTATAAATGCTGGCCATGACATAAAGTCAGTGGGTTCTTACCAAAGGGTCAGTAGAATTTAGAAAATATAGTTTTCAGATGAACTCAGACTTACACATCCTTCCCAAACTGCAAAAAAAAAAAAAAAGGATACAAGTACTCTGCTGACAAATTCAGGATGTGGCTGAAATTTTATCAGTTATTGTTATTCAGTTCACTCCATTAAAATGAAGCCTATGCAATGCCGTAACGGTTAGGAAGTAAAAATAAAATAAACAAATTAACCTCTAAAACATACATGCAGCTCATGAAGCTCAATGCCAGGAAAACAAACCACCCAATCAAAAAATAGGCAGGAGACCTAGAGAGACCTTTCTTCAAAGAAGACATACAGATGGCTAATAAATACATGAAAAGATGCTCAACATTGCTCATTATCAGAGAAATGCAAATCAAAACCTCAATAAAGTGTCATCTCACACTGGTCAGAATGACCATCAGCAAAAAGTCTACAAACAGTAAATGCTGGAGAAGCTGTGGAGAAAAGGGAACACTCTTATACTGTTGGTGGGAATGCAACCTTATATAACCACTATGGAGAACAGTGTGGAGATTCCTTAAAAAAAAAAAACCTAGGAATAAAAATACCATCTAATCCAGCAATCCCACTACTGGGTATATACCCTGAGGAAACCAGAATTGAAAAGGACACATGTACACCGATATTCATTGCAACACTATTTACAATAGCTATGAGAGGGAGGCAACCTAGATGTCTATCGGCAGATGAATGGATAAGGACGTTGTGGTACGTATACACAATGGAATATTACTCAGCCATAAAAAGAAATGCATTTGAGTCAGTTCTAATAAAGTGAATGAACCTAGAGACTCTTATACAGAGTGAAGCAAGTCGGAAAGAGAAAGACAAATACTGTATACTAGATGGGCTCAATAAAGGACAGAAATGGTGTGTACCTAACAGAAGCAGAAGAGATTAAGAAGAGGTGGCAAGAATACACACAAGAACTGTACAAAAAAGATCTTCATGACCAAGATAATCACGATGGTGTGATCACTCACCTAGAGCCAGATATCCTGAAATGTGAAGTCAAGTGGGCCTTAGAAAGCATCACTATGAACAAAGCTAGTGGAGGTGATGGAATTCCAGTTGAGCTGTTTCAAATACTGAAAGATGATGCTGTGAAAGTGCTGCACTCAATATGCCAGCAAATGTGGAAAACTCAGCAGTGGCCACAGCACTGGAAAAGGTCAGTTTTCATTCCAATTCCAAAGAAAGGCAATGCCAAAGAATGCTCAAACTACCGAACAATTGCATTCATCTCACATGCTAGTAAAGTAATGCTCAAAATTCTCCAAGCCAGGATTCAGCAATACATGAACCATGAACTTCCAGATGTTCAAGCTGGTTTTAGAAAAGGCAGAGGAACCAGAGATCAAATTGCCAACATCCACTAGATCATCGAAAAAGCAAGAGAGTCCCAGAAAAACATCTATTTCTGCTTTATTGACTATGCCAAAGACTTTGACTGTGTGGATAACAATCAACTGTGGAAAATTCTGAAAGAGATGGGAATACCAGACCACCTGACCTGCCTCTTGAGAAACCTATATGCAGGTCAGGAAGCAACAGTTAGAACTGGACATGGAACAACAGACTGGTTCCAAATAGGAAAAGGAGTCCGTCAAGGCTGTATATTGTCACCCTGCTTATTTAACTTCTATGCAGAGAACATGAGAAATGCTGGGCTGGAAGAAGCACAAGCTGGAATCAAGATTGCTGGGAGAAATATCAATAACCTCAGATATGCAGATGACACCACCCTTATGGCAGAAAGTGAAGAGGAACTAAAAAGTCTCTTGATGAAAGTGAAAGAGGAGAGTGGAAAAGTTGGCTTAAAGCTCAACATTCAGAAAACGAAGATCATGGCATCCGGTCTCATCACTTCATGGGAAATAGATGGGGAAACAGTGGAAACAGTGTCAGACTTTATTTTTTTGGGCTCCAAAATCAATGGAGATGGTGATTGCAGCCATGAAATTAAAAGACACTTACTTCTTGGAAGGAAAGTTGTGACTAACCTAGATAGCATATTCAAAAGCAGAGACATTACTTTGCTGACTAAGGTCCATCTAGTCAAGGCTATGGTTTTTCTGGTGGTCATATATGAATGTGAGAGTTGGACTGTGAAGAAAGCTGAGTGCCAAAGAATTGATGCTTTTGAACTGTGGTGTTGGAGAAGACTCTTGAGAGTCCCTTGGACTGCAAGGAGATCTAATCAGTCCATTCTAAAGGAGATCAGTCCTGGGTGTTCTTTGGAAGGAATGATGCTAAAGCTGAAACTCCAATACTTTGGCCACCTCATGTGAAGAGTTGACTCATTAGAAAAGACTCTGATGCTTGGAGGTATTGGGGGCAGGAGGAGAAGGGGACGACAGAGGATGAGATGGCTGGATGGCATCACCCACTCAATGGGCATGAGTTTGAGTGAACTCTGGGAGTTGGTGATGGACAGGGAAGCCTGGCGTGCTGCAATTCATGGGGTCTCAAAGCGTCGGACACGACTGAGTGACTGAACTGAACTGAATGCATATATATGGAATCTAGAAAGATGGCACCAACAATACTATGTCCAGGTCAGCCAAGGAGACCCAGATGTAAAGAACAGACTTTTGGACTCAGTGGGAGAAGGAGACAGTGAGATGATTTGAAAGAAAAGCCCTGAAACATATACATCATCATATTAAAATAGATAGCCATTGGGAATTTGATGTATGACGTAGGACAACCAAAGCCCTCTGACTACCTGGACAGATGGGGCGGGGAGGGAGGAAGGAGGGGAACCTAGGATGGAGGGGCAAATGTGTGCCTAGGACTGATTCATATTCACATATGGCAAAACAATCACAATATTGTAAAGCAATTATCCTTCAATTAAATAAATTAATTTTTTAATGTATTAGTGTTTAAAGTGAAAGTGAAGTCTCTCAGTCATGTCCAACTCTTGGGATCCCATCAACTGTAGCCTACCAGCCTACTCTGTCCCTGGGATTTTCCAGGCAAGAACACTGGAGTGGGTTGCCATTTCCTTCTCCAGGAGATCTTCCCGACCCGGGGATTGAACCTGTGTACCCAGTGTTTTAGGCAGACGATCTACCATCTGAGCCACCAGGGAAGTCTTATTAGTGTTTAAGCTTTCCCCTTATTCACCTAGCTAAAAAGATCCCTGAGAACAGCTCATTCTATCTCTTTTGCTCTCCCACCCCTTTTCTCCTGAAATCAACTCTTTCTGGCTTTGAATGTAAAGCTAAATAGGATCAGGAGAGACAGAAGGAAACTGGGTTTATAGAGTTAGAGATGGGGAGAATTTCTCAGAGAATGTGGGATGAAAGAGGCTTGGGAATTTGTTGCATAAGGAAATTACAGAGGGAAGAATCTGTCACATTCTTAATCTTCCCAACCCTGGCCCCTTCACAGTTTGGGGAATCCAGTAAAGAACTCAGAGTGTGAAGGGCTGTGAAGCTCACTTTTTAGGGATTACATGACATAAATAAGCTCAGAGGGTTTACATATTCAGGACTCACCAAGATTCACCAGGGTTCAGCAGATCCTGCAAGACTTCTGAAGAGGCAGGTTACATTACAAAAAGAAATGCATGATATGGGGTCAAATAAACAAGCCTGACACCTGTTTCTTCCACTTACTCACCGTGTACTCACAGGAAGGATTATATAGAAAGCACTCAGTACCTGGTATGTAGTCAGTTGGTTGTTGTAAATGCATGTTCATTCGAACTATGAATTATCAATCGTCGATAACAATCCCCTTATGTCATTTTCTCACTGAACCTTTTGCCAGTTACTGAAAACAATGCATTCTTCAGTAATATAATTCATAATACACCATATAGCATTTGCCATTTATAAAGCACTTTTTAAAATTTTTAATATAATCCTTACCGCACCTCAGTTAGGCATACCTCAGTATTAATGCCCCAACAAATAGATAAACTGAGCCTCAAAGAAGTACAAAGCCAGCCAAATAGGGATGAAGTTTGAATCCAGATCACCTGGACCTCATTCCTGTGTTATTTCAGCTACATCTCCATTGTTACAATAAGGTTATACCATGCAAAATATAACAAAGCTAGAGCACAAGTTCCTTGAAAAGCAGATAATCTACGGCAAGGGAATCTATACCCAAGATATTCATATCAGAATATGAAGAGCCCCACTTCAGGAAAGTTTTGACACCATCCCTGGCATATTCCCTAAGTTGAAAGGAAGTGGCATCTGTCCAGAGGAAACATGCAGCTCCAAAGAACAGGAGCTTTTGCTTTAAGGAAGTAAATATCAGCAACCTCCTTACTGCTTCTACACCTAACCTAAGTCCCCCAATCTCTTCTCTGCCTGGCTAAACTGTCTCCTCCAAGAAACCGTGCTCATTCTTGGCCCCACCCCAGGCGAAGTCAGAGGTCTCATCTTTATCTTCTTGCATATTTGCACATCTCCATCATAGCCCTCACATGTACTAGAATGCAATCTCAGTGAGGTTTTTTGTCTACTTTACTATTGTGTTACCACCATCTATGAACAGAACAGTGCCAGGCATATAAAATGGCTCACTGAATATGCATAGAATAAATGAATTCACTGCTTTTGAATTGCTCAGTGTCTAGATCACCAGCATAAACACCCTTTAAGAGTAGTGGTTCCTCTATATATACTTAAGCCCTGGTATAGATTTTAGCGTATCCAAATATTTCTTATGGATTTGTTAAATAATACTTATTTAGCATCAGGCACTTAGTCCTTCTGTATATTCACCCCTATATTTCTCATCATGCTCCAGAAGGTAGGTAATATTATCCTGTCCATTTCACAAATGAGAAAGCTCAGGCACAAAATACATTAGGTAACTGCATGAAGTCATTCAGTTGAAGAGTGGCAAGACCAGAAGTGCAATCCAGGCGGTCCAGCTCCAGAGTTCACATTCTTAATCAATGCACTCTATTAAATACATACACACATAAACATACCTGCAAAATGAAGATACAGCAATGATACATTCAGTGATGGAAAATTGTAGATGAGGTAGCTATTAATTTGACTGAGGGATGAAGGAACTCTTCATATTATAAGTAACATTTGAGCCCATCATTGAAAGCTGAAGTTCAATAGGCAGTAAATATTTAGTACTGATGTTTATTAGAAACAGCATTATCTACTTGTAATCTAAACATTTAACAGTGTTTTTATTTACCAACAATACTAACTTCACTCTTTTCACTTCTCTGGTCATATCTACTATGAAGCATATCTCACATCTTCTTCTATTCTCCTTGAATCTTTGGGGAAATGCAAACCTTTATCTTTGTGAAGTAGATTGCCTTTGCTGATACTCACGAAATGAACTAGAACTGAGCTGGAAAATATGAAGTAATTTTTCTTCTCTACTTCATAAGATATACTTTGGCTTTCAATTCAGAAGAGCTTGACACTGTAAACTGACTACTCTGGGGACCACCAATCCATCTTACAAGATTCACGTCTGGTTTTGCCAAACTTCCACTTGAGACCATGCCCAGACCTCAAAGGAGTCATAAGAAGGAAATAATGGGACAGGGCTGATGGAAATGTGGCCTAATGTGTCCAGGGAATGTCATAGGAAAATGGGAGTCATAGGGATGATGTGGAGGTGAGCTAATGCCACCATGGCAACACCAGATATCAAGTTCCCCAAAATGTTCTTACTAGAGATCAGACTTGCTAGAGCTGATTCTGCCCCTGCAGCCCTCAGCATACTCACTCAAACAAGACTTCGATTGCAAGTGCACAGCTGCTGAACTTGCAAAGGAGCCAAGGAACAAATGTGAAAAACATCTGCAAGCATGTCACTCAAAAAAAACAAACCAAACCCTTGAAGTAAGTTAACTCTAAATGTGTCAAAGTTAGAACTAAGAGGACCGATAAACGTCATGTGATTTTACCCAGTTTCTGAATTGCGTGAGGAAGAAATAATATACCTAGCTTCCTCTTTGAAAAGCTATTCATAGTTCCTTTCCACTCCAGGGATGACTGTGTTGAATACTTCTAAGAAATTTGAAACCAAATCTCCAAGAAACAAAGTTACTGCATTTCAGTTTGCTATCCTAAAAGAAACATTTTATCCGTCATTGTACTATGCAGCATCAGTCTATATTCTCTTAGAGTAAAATGACACATTTATGCCCTCAGTTCAGTTCAGTTCAGTTGCTCATTCCTGTCCGACTCTGCAACCCCATGAATTGCAGCACGTCAGGCCTCCCTGTCCATCACCAACTGCCAGAGTTCACTCAAACTCATTCATGTCCATCGAGTCAGTGATGGCATCCAGCCATCTTATCCTCCGTCATCCCCTTCTCCTCCTGCCCCCAATTCCTCCCAGCATCAGAGTCTTTTCTAATGAGTCAACTCTTTGCATGAGGTGGCCAAAATATTGGAGTTTCAGCTTTAGCATCATTCCTTCCAAAGAACACCCAGGACTGATCTCCTTTAGAATGGACTGGTTGGATCTCCTTGCAGTCCAAGGGACTCTCAAGAGTCTTCTCCAACATCACATTTCAAAAGCATCAATTCTTTGGGGCTCAGCTTTCTTCACATGTCCAACTTTCACATCCATACATGACCACTGGAAAAACCATAGCCTTAACTAGACGCACCTTTATTGGCAAAGTAATGTCTCTGCTTTTCAATATGCTATCTAGGTTGGTCACAACTTTCCTTCCAAGGAGTAAGTGTCTTTTAATTTCATGGCTGCAATCACCATCTGCAGTGATTTTTGGAGCCCCCAAAAATAAAGTCTGACACTACCTGCAAAAATAGTAATAAAACACACAGAGATCATCTCTAGATTACTTTAAATATTTGATACAACGTAAATGTGGTGTAAGTAGTTGCATGTGGCAAATTCAAGTTCTGCTTTTGGAACTTTCCAGATTTTTTTTTTTTTTAATATCTGCAATTGATCGTTGGTTGATATCATCAGTGTAGAACCTGCTGATCCAAAGGGCCAGCTATATAGTGTATATACTACGGAAACCAAGAAAGAAAAGAATAAACCAAGAACAAACTGACATTGACAAATTGCTGAGTGCATAAGTGATTATTTTAGTATGCTAATTATCCTAACAGGGAGAATAATGCAAAGATTTCACTAGCATTTACCTAGTAAAAACATGAAGAGTTCAAGACCATTGTTTTTTAAGCAGACATGAACTCATACATCTTTGTAAATATTATGATAACAATTTGCAATACTTTATAGTCTTCAAATGTCTCTTATTTCATCCTCACTAGTCCCTAAGACAGGGAAAACATGTATTACAGGTGAGAAAGTGACTTACTTAAAACTATTCAGTCATTCTTTTATTCAGCAAATATTAAGGAAGCATCTGCTATATTTCAAGTGCTACTTGGCACAGGTGATAAACAGGCTATGTCCTTGCTGTCCTGGAGCTTACCTCCTAAATAATTTCACACAATAGAAATGGAATAAAGACAAACGGTGATGTGAGAAAGCAACTGCAGGCAGGTTGGTGCAACTTCACAGAGGACAAGAGTGAGGGTCACAGAAAGTCTCATTGAGGAGAGAGCAGCTGAGATCAGGTCCGAGGGATGAAAGGGAACCATGGGTACAAGGATACAGGAAAGAGGATTCCAGGAAGAAAAAATAACAAATTCACATAATCATTAAATAATATGGTAGAAAAGTGAACTCAGCCTTCCACTATTTCCATGATATCACGCCCTCTCTTCACTTGGTAGATGACAAACTATGACTGAGTAATAAAGTAATAAAACAATGACTAATAAAGCACTCAAGGTCTCATTAAGACTATCATAATAAAATACTCATTTGTAATTTATTTTAAATCACTATTGATTTTGTTAATGTGTTCCAGGAAAAATGTAACTATCTTTCATTTTAATCAACATAAGATCATTATAATAGAAAACATCATTGTTTTCAAAAAGGTTCATATTTGATACTTAAATGTAATTTTTTTCATTCAATGCATTTTAAGCAATTCATCTTAATTGTAGTTCAGTAGTCCAAGAATAAATATACAGACCTCAAGTTAAAAAAAAAATAGTGTTCTTGTTGTGAACTTAAAACTGCTTGAAAAATAAAATGATTTAAAAAATTAAGTAACACATATGGCATTACCAATAAAAGATTTAATTCTTCAAAAAGAATTTAATGTGAGATTCAAGGGAGTATAGGACTCTATAATCTAAAAGCTTCACACAACTGCTAAATTAAAGGATTTGGCAAACACATAGAGAGTAAATCCCCAAAATAAACATTTTATTATTGCTTTTTTATAATTTCACAAACATTTAAGCTAAAGAAGTTATATATATAATTTAAGCAAAAATAATCTGGTACTTCATTCTCCAGTTTGAATTCTTTGGGTTCAGATTGGAACTTGTCCTCAAAGAGAAAAGGAAACTCAACATGTAATTATATTCAACATCAAAAGTGTCAAAAGCATATAATAAGAAATACCAAAATCGGAGGTTCTAAGAAGACAGCACTGTGTAATAGATAGAGGTCTAGACTGGGTGTAAGTAGATTTGGCTTCTCTTTTGACTTTGAGAGTAGACAGACATGAGACCTTAGAAAATTAACCTTCTTAAATCTCAGTTTTCTCATCTGTAAAATGGATCTATAGATATTTTTCTGGCTCTCTATTACATTGGTTGTTTTGTGAACCAACTGAAATAACATGTCAAATGATTTTTAAAATAGAGTATTACCCAATATAAACAAAGAAAAAATGATGACTTTCTCCCACCCACACAATCATCCTTCTCCTAAAAACATTACCTGAAACCTGGGCTTCTGTCTTGGATGCATCACCACTTGAAGAGGAAAATATATTGGCATATTTTCATTCAAGCTTATCTATAAAAATCAGTAGTTGCACACAAAATCATAAAACATATACATTTCTACTTTGTAATGTATGTTTAAAGATCTTCACTAATTAAAGCCGAATGAGTAGAGAAATTCATTTGCAATTTTAAAATGTTGGATTTTTTTTAATCTTTAAAAGATTTTTTAACTTTCTGTACTCACTATTTTAATTTATTTTTTATTAATTTATATAGGATGTGTTGCTTTACAATATTAAGTTTCTGATGTACTGCAAAGTGAATCAGCTATATGTATACATATATCCCAGTTTTTAGGATTCCCTTCCAACCGAGGTCACCACAGAGCACTGAGTAGATTGCCCTGTGCTATGCAGTAGATTCTCATTTGTTATCTATTTTATAATATCAATAGTATAAATACATCACTCCCCATCTCCCAGTTTATTACACAAACCCTCTCCCCCTGGGATCCATCTGTTTGTTCTCTACATCTATTCTCTGTTTTTGCTTTGCATCTTTACCACTTTTCTGGATTCTACATACATGCATTAGTGTACAATATTTGTTTTTCTCTTTCTGATTTCACTCCATACGATAGACTCTAGCTCCATCCACATCGCTGCAAATGGCATGGTTTAGTTCCCTTTAAAGGCTGAGTAATATTCCGTTGTGTATATGTACCACATCTTTAGCCACTCCTCTGTTGATAGACATTTAGGTTGCTTCCACGGCCTGGCTATTGTAAACAGAGCTGCAAGGAACATTGGAGTGCATGTATCTTTATGAATGATGACCATTCTCTGGGTTTATCCCCAAGAGTGAATGGCTGGGTCAAATGGTAATTCTATTTTTAGTCTTTTTAGAAACCTCCATAGGGTTCTCTATAGTGGCTATCTTAATTCACATTCCCACTAACAACATAAGACAGCTCACTTTTCTATACACCCTCTCCAGATTTTATTGTTTTTAGATGTTTCAATGATAACTATTCAGACCAATGTGAGGTGATACCTCATTTCAGTTTTGATTTGCATTCAGTGGCACTAGTATTAAAGAACCTGTCTGTCAATGAGGAGATGTAAGAGACACAGGTTTGATCATGGGTCAAGAAGTTTCCCTGAAGGAAGGCATGGCAACCCACTCCAGTATTCTTGCCTGGAGAATCCCATGGCCAGAGGAGCCTGGTGAGCTACAGTCCATAGGGTTGCAAACATTGGACACAACGGAAGCAACTTAGCACACACAATAATTAGTGGTGTTAAGCTTGTATGGGCTTCCCTCATAGCTCAGTTGGTTAAGAATCGGACTGCAAAACAGGGGACCCCAGTTCAATTCCTGAGTTGGAAAGATCTGCTGGAGAAGGGATAGGCTACCCACTCCCCTTTCCTTGGGCTTCCCTTATAATTCAAGCTTCCCTGATAACTCAGTTGGTAAAGAATCTGCCTGCAATGCAGGAGACCCCAGTTCGATTCCTGGGTTGGGAAGATCCCCTGGAGAAGGCATAGGGTATCCACTTCAGTATTCTTGGGCTTTCCTTGTAGCTCAGCTGGTGAAGAATCCACCCGCAATATGGGAGACCTGGGTTCGATCCCTGAGTTGGGAATATCCCCTGGAGAAGGGAAAAGCTACCCTCTCCAATATTCTGGCCTGGGGACTGTATAGTCCATGGCGTGGCAAAGAGTCAGACACGACTGAGCAACTTTCACTTTCAAGCTCAGACAGTAAGGAATCTGCCCACAATGTCAAAAATCTGGGTTCGATCCCTGGGTCAGAAAGATCCCCTATAGAAGGGAACGGCAACCCACTCTAGTATTCTTGCCTGCTGAATGTTAGGGACAGAGGAGACCTGCAGGTTATAGTCTATGGGGTCACAAAGAGTTGGACACAAATGAGAGATTAATTCACAGGCATCCTTCCATGTGTTTGTTAGCCAACTGCATGTCTTCTTTGGAGATATATCTATTTAGGTCTTCTGTCCATATTTTGATTTTTTTTTTGACCTGCATGAGCTGTTTACATATTTTGAAGATTAATCACTTGCCAATTGCTTCATTTGCAAATATTTTCTTCCATTCTGATGATTCTCTTTTGGTCTTGTTTATGGTTTCCCTTGCTGTGCAAAAGTTTTCAAATTTAATTGGTCCCATTTGTTTGTTTACTTTTCTTTTTATTTTTATTATTCTAGGAGATGGGTCAAAAGCAATCTTTCAGAGATTTATGCCAAAGGATATTCTGTCTACATTTTCCTCTAAAAGTTTAACACCATATAGCGTTGTACTCAGGTCTGTTGGGGAAATTAAGAGTAGTTTCGATTAGGCATGAGAGGCATGATAAGCTTTTGACTGAAAAAAGACCCTGAAGGAAGTTATGTACCAAACTGCTGACTAGAAAAACAGTGCAATAGCACCACACACAGAAATAAACCCAAAATGGATTATAAAGACTTAAATGTAAGGGCAGAAACTATAAAGCTCTTGGAGGAGACCATAGGCAGCAAACTCTCTAACATAAATCACAGCCAGATCCTCTACAACCTCCCTCCTAAAGGAACGAAAACAAAAAAATAAATAAATGAGACCTAATTAAACCTAAAAGCCTTTGCACAGCAACGTATTAGTCGCTCAGTCGTGTCCAACTTTTTGCAACCCCACGGACAGTGGCCTGCCAGGCTCCTCTATCCATGGGATTCTCTAGCCAAAAATACTGGAGTAGGTTGCCATTTCCTCCTCCAGGCAAAGGAAACTAGAAACAAAGTGAAAAGACAACCCTCGGATTGTGAGAAAATATTAGCAAATGAAATAGCTGACAAAGAATTAATTTCCAAAATATACAAGCAGCTCATGCAGTTCAATACCAGAAAAACAACCCAGTCAAAAAGTGGACAGAAGATGTAAACAGACATTGCTCCAAAGAAGACATACAGATGGTTAATAAGCACATGAAAAGATGCTCAACATTATTCATTATCAGAGAAATGCAAATCAAACCTACAAAGAGGCATCACCTCACACAGGTCAGAATGGCCATCATCAAAAAATCTACAAGCAATGAGAGGTGGAGAGGGTGTGAATAAAAGGGAACCCTCTTGCACTGTTCATGTGAATGTAAATTGATACAGCCACTAGGGAGATCAGTATGAAGATTGCTTAAACAATTAGGAATAAAACTACCATCAGTTCAGTTCAGTCACTCAGTCGTGTCCGACTCTGCGACCCCATGAATCGCAGCACGCCAGGCCTCCCTGTCCATCTCCAACTCCCGGAGTTCACTCAGACTCGCGTCCATCGAGTCAGTGATGCCATCCAGCCATCTCATCCTCGGTCGTCCCCTTCTCCTGCCCTCAATGCCTCCCAGGATCAGGGTCTTTTCCAATGAGTCAACTCTTCGCATGAGGTGGCCAAAGTACTGGAGCTTCAGCTTTAGCACCATTCCTTCCAAAGAAATCCCAGGGCTGATCTCCTTCAGAATGGACTGGTTGGATTTCCTTGCAGTCCAAGGGATTCTCAAGAGTCTTCTCCAACACCACAGTTCAAAGGCATCAATTCTTCAGCGCTCAGCCTTCTTCACAGTCCAACTCTCACATCCATACGTGACCACTGGAAAAACCATAGCGTTGACTAGACGGACCTTAGTCGGCAAAGTAATGTCTCCGCTTTTGAATATACTATCTAGGTTGCTCATAACCTTTCTTCCAAGGAGTAAGCGTCTTTTAATTTCATGGCTGCAATCACCATCTTCCTGGGCATATACCCTAAGGAAACCATAACTGAAAATGACACATATACCCCACTGTTAATTGCAGCACTGTTTTCAATAGCTAGGTCATGGAAGCAACTTAAACATCCAACAGATGAATGGATAAAGAAATTGTGGTACTTACATACAAAGGAATATTACTCCACAATAAATATAATGCATTTGAATCAGTTCTAAGCAAGCAGAGGAACCTAGAATCTATTATACAGAATGAAGTAGTCAGAAAGAGAAAAACAAACATTTTATATTAATACATATATATGGAATCTAGAAAGTTGGTACTGAAGAACCTTTTTGCAGGGCTACAGTGGAGACACAGACATAAAGAACAGATTTGTGGACACAATGGGGAATGGAGATGGTGGGATGAATCAAGAGAGTAGCATTGAAACACGTACATTCACTTTAGTTCAGTCGCTCAGTTGTGTCCAATTCTTTGAGACACCATGGACTACAGCATGCCAGTCTTCCCTATCTATCACCAACTTCCAAAGCTTGCTCAAATTCATGTCCATTGAGTCAGTGATGCCATTCAACTGTCTCATCCTCTGTCGTCCCCTTCTCCTCCTGCCTTCAATCTTTCCCAGCAACAGGGTCTTTTCCAATGAGTCAGTTCTTCGCATCAGGTGGCCAAAGTATTGGAGTTTCAGCTTCAGCATCAGTCCTTCCAATGAATATTCAGGACTGATTTCCTTTAGGATGGACTGTTTGGATCTCCTTGCGGTCCAAGGGACTCTCAAGAGTCTTCTCCAAAACCACAGTTCAAAATCATCAATTCTTCGGCACTCAGCTTTCTTTATTTTCCAACTCTCACATCCATACATGACTACTGGAAAAACCATAGCTTTGACAAGATGGACCTTTGTTGGCAAAGTTATGTCTCTTCTTTTTAATACGCTGTCGAGGTTGATCATAGCTTTTCTTCCAAGGAGCAAGTGTCTTTTAATTTCATGGTGATCTGTAGTGATTTTGGAGCCCCCAAAAATAAAGTCTGTCTCTGTTTCCATTGTTTCCCCATCTATTTGCCATGAAGTGATGGGACCAGATGCCATGATCTTAGTTTTCTGAATGTTGAGTTTTAAGCCAACTTTTTCATTCACCTCTTTCACTTTCATCAAGAGGCTCTTTGGTTCCTCTGCTTTCTGCCATAAGGGTTGTGTCATCTGTGTATCTGAGGTTATTGATATTTCTCCTGGCAATCTTGATTCCAGCTTGTGATTCATCCAGCCCAGCATTTCACATGATGTACTCTGCATATATTAAATAAGCAGGGTGACAATATACAGCCTGGACGTACTCCTTTCCCGATTACCAAATGTAAAATAGATAGCTGGTGGGAATTTGCTCTCTGATACAGGGATCTCACACCCAGCACTCTGTGGCAAGCTAGTGGGGTTAGATAGAGTAGGGTAAAGGAAGGTAGTTCAAGAGGGAGGGGACATCTGTATGCCTATAGCTGATTGGTGTTGATATACGGCAGAAACCAACACAGCATTTTGAAGCAATTATCCTCCAATTCAAAATGAAAAATTTTAAAAGAAAACACAAATAGCAAATTAAAAAAGAAAACAAAAGCAAAGAGGATATAACAAACACTTTAAAACTTCAAAAAATAAAATAAGAAAAGAGCACAAACCCAAAAAAGTTATAGTAAAACTAGAAAAAAATATTTTAAAAATTAAAAATAATAATAATAACAACATCACCAAATCTAGGTTGGCCTCTGGACCATCTGTGGCCACTGTGGGGTCAGCTCAGACTCTGATTTGAGCCAAGTCATTGTGTAATTGTCCCCAAAGTCCACAGTTGCTGAAGCTTGATCCATCTCAGGATGGGTATGCCCATCTGCTCAGATATTCCGCAGACACAGGATTGACCAAGCCTGTGGATTAAATCACAGGGATTTAATCCACGGCTTTTGCGGATACATGGAGAGATTTCCATTCCTCTTCCTTCGCTGAGTCAGCCCTGGTGCTCAGCTTTGGCTTTGATGCCACCCTCGGGTATCTGTTCCCTACCCGAGTGAGAGGGAGGGAAAGCAGTGACTGTCTGGGGCACACCTAACCAGGCCCGAGAAGGATAGGGCCGCCACAACCGGGGTGCAGACCAGCATGCCGTTGCAGCAGCCTGGGGCAGGGTCGCTCTGGTGGGAACCGCTCCTGGCGCCGAAGGAGGCGCAGGCTGGTGTGTGGGCAGCCCCACTCCTTGTGCCACCCACAGTGGCGTCTCCTGTCCTAGGCAGACAGTGTTTCCTCAGGAGCACTCCTGGCCATGGAGCCCCCGAATCCCGTCCTCTCTGCCCCATCCCCACAGCCAACAGCGGTCCTCTCCGAGAATCTGCCCTCCCAGCTCCAAGCTTGAGCGCACAGCCCCGGACGGCACTGATGGACTCCCATCTCAGACAAGGGAGCCCAGGGCTGATTCCCGGAGAGGCTTTGAGATTTGCAGCAGCAAGAACCTCAGGGCCCACGAGTGCAGAAGAGGTCCTGGCTGGAGGATCAGACAAGTCTCTCCAGTCGGGTGCCATCCTAGAGCCTAGGAAGGCGGAGGAAGCCAGAGGATGTGGAAGGTGCCCGCCCATCGCGTTCCATTCAGCAATGGTGCCTGGCTTCCACCGTATCCCGGGCTTTTTCTGCAAACTTCCACACTTGTGGAGCTCCTTGCTCTGTCCCTTTAGGCTCACTTTTCACAGCCAACAGCTGGTCCTTCCCGAGGCCCATGCTCCAAAGCCCTCTTTCCAGCACCCAGCCACCCCCCACGACAGGAGGCACACAACTCAGCCTGGGGTGCACAGGGCTGCCGCACAGACCAGGCAGGCTTCATCCTGCTTCCCACAGACCATCTGTGGCAACCTCCTTTGATCCCCTAAAGATCTCTTTCTGTCCCAGCTGACTTCCCTACCATGAGGGTCTTTTTCCCCGCCCTCCCCCCGCTGAATGCAGGGACCTCCCTCCACATTCAGCTTCCTGCCAAAGTTGCTGGTCCCTTTTGTGACTCCTCTCATCTTTTTATCTTTCTTTCCTCCTACCTGGTTTCAAGGGGATTTTTTTGATCCTTTTAGGTGTCCAATGTCTTCCACAAATGTTCAGCAGGGGCTCTGTGAGAACTGTTCCATTTGTAATGTATTTTTGATGCACTTTTGAGGAGAGACCAATTCCACAACCTCCTGATCCACCATTTTGACTTCTCTCAACATTTCTTTGAAAAAGAATGTTGCTTATTTACTATATGCAATCATGATTAAGAGTGAACCTGCTTGTTTTATTATTTTGTTCCACTCCAAATTCTGTGCACTGTAAGTCACTCTCATGGCCCATTACCTGGAAAGAAGTGCCTTAGAATACACAATGAAGCATCTCTCAGAGGTGCCTGACTTCAGCAAGCAGCAAGTCATTGCTTTCTCTGTTTCAAATGGAAATCAGTGTTACACTTAGATGACTGGACAATAGTGTCGGCTGTCATCAGTCTCTCACAGAAAACGTTCAAAACTAAATTAGAATTCGTTGTTGCCTAGCTATTCTCCCTTTTATTTTAGAAAATTTTTTACGGAAATAAGGCTGAAGTTTGGGACTTGTTTGTCACAGATTTTTTTTTTTTTCTAAACGCTGGGTTTTATTAGGGTCAGCTATGTTTTGCAGAAGTGACTGCTTAGTAGACTGTCATAGTTTTAATCGCAGAAGACTTTAACTCTTGAATCCTGAATATCTTGTAATCCTGAATATCACTTGAACAAACCACGAGGTCCTTAAGGGCAAAAAAACATTGTAGTCAACTTTGTATCCCCATCACCTTACTCAGTGCTGGTCACATCAGCAGGCATCTCATCATCAGAGATTTTATTAAATCTTTGATATTAATTACTGAGGTGACCTACTTCTAAACAGCCAAAACTTCTGGAACGTTCTGCCTTATCCTATTTGAACTAACAAATTTCAAGAACTGGATATTCTACTTTGAATCAACTCTCTCTATTAGTAAACAATTACCATGTACATAATTCTAATAATTGTAAAAAGCTGGCCTGAATGAGACTAAAATATCCAGTTAATGTGTATTATTCTGTATAATATATTCTTTGTATTATACCATTTGTCTTTGAGGAATTTTGAGAAAATGTGACCCTATGTTTAATAGATGTGAATTTCCTAAGAAAGATATCCATACAGGTCTTGAGTAACAATCCTCTTTTCTGAAGGGAAGGGAAAACTTCTATTCATGTTTATTTGGTGATTTATTACTTATATCAGTTACTGGGTTGTTGTTGTTGTTTGTTTGTTTGTTTGTTTGTTTTCTGTCTTTTCTTTACATACTTATAAGAATTTTATGGTCCCTTGATTTTTAAAATAAATATTACTTTAATTTTAAAAGTTTCATAAGTAGAAAATAATGCAAAAAGTGGCCCCCTTTTGGTCTGGGTACCTTAGAATAAAGGGAGTCTGAGACCACGCCCAGTGGATAAGATTTTCTGCTATTAACTCAGCATCACCACCACCCTCTCTAAGTAACCCCAAACTCCTCCACCATCCCATGGTTCCAAGATGGTGATGTAATAAGTCTCTACTCTCTCAAGCCAGTTTTGGACCTTCCCACAAAGCCTCATTTTGTGAGTAATGAACCTTTTCATACTTTCTTAATACATGCAAGGATTACCATTAGCCTTGACAGCTAAAGCAAATTTTGAGTGGAGGATCCATCTCATTTTTACAAGATAAATACAAAAATTGTGCCAGAGAAAGGCCATAGTTCCCCAGAGAAAAATGTGGCCATATATGAGCAAACGTGGGATTCATAACAGCTTCTGGAGCAGCACTCTCTAACCACTCGTTTTAACGCTGCACATGGGGACTGTTGACGGAAGCTCTCCGGAGAACCCTGAGATTTGCAGTGGCTTCCAGGCAGCCCCAAACCACCCACTTTAGTGGTGACTCTCCTGCCACATTTTCCTAGCTCTTCCAATGACTGTATAAACCTCAAATTAGCTGCAGACTCTATCCTTGGAGTACAAAGGGGAATTTCTGTTTTCTGCACTGAACCCTGACTGACATACTCAGTTAATAACAGGAAAAATAGAAACTCAGATTTAGTCCACAGACTGGCCCTCAGTGGGCTTCCCTGGTGGCTCAGATGGTAAAGAATCTGCCTGCTGTGCAGGAGACCTGCATTTGATCCCTGGGTCAGGAAGATCCCCTGGAGAAGGGAATGGCTACCCACTCCAGTATTCTTACCTAGAGAATTCTATGGACAGAGGAGCCTGGTGGACTACAGTCCATGGGGTCACAAAGAGTCAGACATGACTGAGTGTCTAATACTTCACTTGGCATTCAATAAATAATCATCTTATGGTGGTAGCCTTGTTCCTTTATTCCTGAAAGTATGAGATAGCAAAATGAGGTAATGTGAGGGAACCTTAGTACAAAATCTGTCACAGTATGTCCAAGGAGTAATTTTGAACAGGAATCTGAACAAAGAGGAAAAACAATATTCCACAGGTAAGATCAAACCTAGAGCCAGAGATGAAAGCAGAAAGGAAACAAACATGGAATTGAGCGACTGGAAGATGCATTTTTTTTTCCCCGAATACAGTGCATTTGTAGCAAATTTGTTGAATAATTTGCTGCTGGTTAGCAATTTTTATTGGCCTACACTCAAATTTTGCAGGTCTTTCTCATGTATCTTCAAGAAATCACATGGTTCCCAGTTTGCCTCACTATCACTCCCTGAATGATAACAGCTGGGCATATAATCTCCTAATATCTAGGAGAAAAGCCAACTATGGGTGCCCAAAGAAGCAAGCAACAGCAGCTCCCAAGCCGACTGGTGAAATAGACTGAAGAGTCTCTAGAACTGATTGTCAGAAAGTGAAACCTTGATGAGAATGAAAAAAATCTGCAGGATGTAACTCCCTTGTATTTGCGCATATAAATTCTTTGGGAACTGTGTTGCTGTGCAAATAGGTTTTAATGTCCATGAGACTCACAGTGGGAGGCTGCTTCTAAGACTCTCTAGGTAAAGATAATCACCTCGCTCAGTTGTGTCTGACTTTTTTCAGGCCCTTGGACTGTAGCCCACCAGCCTCCTCTGTCCATGGAATTCTCCAAGCAAGAATACTGGAGTGGGTTGCCATTTCCTTCTCCAGGAGATCTTCCCAACCTAGGGATCAAAGCCAAGTCTCCTGATTGCAAATGGATTCTTTACAGTCTGAGCCACCAGGGAAGCCCAAGGCTCTTTAAAGCTGCTAAATATTTCTTGTCATTGTTTTTTTAAGTTTGATACCATTTTGGCTAAAAGTACTACAGAAATCAGCATTTGACGTAGATAACATAAAGCAGAGATGTTACTTTGCTGACTAAGGTCCGTCTAGTCAAGGCTATGGTTTTTCCAGTAGTCATGTATGGATGTGAGAGTTGGACTGTGAAGAAGGCTGAGCACCGAAGAATTGATGCTTTTGAACTGTGGTGTTGGAGAAGACTCTTGAGAGTCCCTTGGACTGCAAGGAGATCCAACCAGTCCATTCTGAAGGAGATCAGCCCTGGGATTTCTTTGGAAGGAATGATGCTAAAGCTGAAACTCCAATACTTTGGCCACCTCATGCGAAGAGTTGACTCATTGGAAAAGACTCTGATGCTGGGAGGGATTGGGGGCAGGAGGAAAAGGGGACGACAGAGGATGAGATACCTGGATGGCATCACTGACTGGATGGACGCGAGTCTGAGTGAACTCCGGGAATTGGTGATAGACAGGGAGGCCTGGCATGCTGCAATTCATGGGGTCGCAAAGAGTCGGACACAACTGAGCGACTGAACTGAACTGAACTGAACTGAACATAAACACTAGTCATATTCCCCTGTTATGGCATCCATAAAGCCATTTTCTGTTGCTATTCACAGTTGCACTGCTAAATTTGCCAGTGCCACAAACCAGTGGCTTAGATTTTCATTTCATATCCTCATGTAAACATCACCAGGGTTTATCTGCTTATTACCTTTTCCTGATCCCTCTTCTGACCTCTAACTACATTTATTCCATCTTCCAATCCAAGATCAGTGGCTCCTTTACTCTGAGTTAAGACTATGTTGAACTCACTCTGGTTTTCTTTTCCTTTTCCTCCAAGATAAAGAGAAAACACTAGAAATTGCAAGGCATTTTTTTCTATCAATTTCAAATGTACTGAAAGAACAAATATGGGAGAATTGTGCAGACAGTGAATATTTTGATTGCTGCAGGCTAAAATCAACTTGTAAGGTGCTGTATAAAAATATAAAATATTCATAAATTACCTTTTAAGTGAAAGTTTTCTGCTGAGTGGTTAAATACTGTTGGAACCTAACAAACGCCGTGATAGGCTTCAGGGACTAAGGTAGGACTCACGGGAAAAGCTGAGTCATTGCCCAGTGAGGTCATCCCCATGGATGCCAGGACTTGTCTAATCAGCATACTCCCCGTAACCTGGTTTGAGTTTATCAGGACGTAAAAGACATCCCCCTGCAGCCAATAGCCAATTAGTAAATACCAGGAAACCCCTGCAGCCAATAAAGATTAGCCAGTTAGTAAATACTAGGAAACTCCTGCAGCCAATCAGCCCTTGCCAACTCTGTCTTTGTTCTAAAACCTATAAATATTGCTGTAAATCTGGGCTCGGGGCTCTTGCTCCACTCCACTGCATTAGATGTGGTGGGAGCCCTAGCTCGAGCTAGAAATAAAACCCCTTCATGCTTTTGCATTGCTTGCTGTGGACGTCTTATTCTCTCAGTTTTGGGGACTTGGACTCTGGGCATAACAGATACACCTTTAGATTCATCCTTTGTTCTTGAGGATGCAGTTGCCATCACTACTGCATCTTGATTCCTAATGAGCAGCACAACTTTCATTCTGGGATTTCTGAACCGTAAAGACATGCATGATTTCATTTAAGTTTCATATTGGTGAAAGTGAGTAACCAAGATGGCAGAAAGCTAAGAGGGACACTAGTAATCAATATTATTAATAGTAACAAAATGTTTCAGAAACAATAGCGTAAAACAAATAAGTAATAATACAGCCTCATCCAAATACAAAATGCTCACGTGTATGATCTTTCATACAGATAACATAAAAGAATGTGAAGTCACTCAGTCATGTCCGACTCTTTGCACCCCATGGATTGTAGCCTACCAGGCTCCTCTGTCCCTGGAATTTTTCAGGCAAGAGTATTGGAGTGGGTTGCCATTTCCTTCTCCAGGGCATCTTCCTGACCCAGGGATCAAACCTGGATCTCCCGCATTGCAGGCAGATGCTTTTACCATCTGAGCCACCAAGGAAACCCTACAGATAATATAAACACAAAGTCATATTCATTCAGATTCATCGTTTTATACAAATTCATTAACATGTGACACAGGATAGACCAACATAGACTCATAAGTGCAACTCCTCACAACTGCACTAACTGAAGATTAGAACTCCTCTGGAGAGAGCACAAATGCACGTGTGTGTTCAGGCCCACACTAGCCCAGCAGACCTACTACAAATATGCCACTGCTAGTATCAGAATCTTTCAGCCATGTGTGAAGTCCACTCTATGTCACCTGTACTTATCCGTGATATAATTGCGTAATGTAACCAATTTTTTTCCTCAAATATTTTGTCTCTTTCACCAATTAACAGTTAGGTCCCCATAGAATATTATTTTGACAATCTTATTAACAAAAGACCCACAAGAAAAACTATAATAAAAGCCTAAGCATATTTCAAATTGCTGAGTGCAAAATACTGAATTCGCTTTTACTACCAAGAAACTTCCAAGTTACTGTTTAGTCCTCTTCTAGTACTATTCTGAAAATTGGTACTCTGGAATACTTTTAGAACAGAGTAGTCATTTGAATAGCAGTGTATCCCCTTTTCATTGGATTATGATCTGCATAAAAGTTCTTTGAAAGCTAGAAAATGTTTCTACACTGCTGCTAAGTCACTTCAGTCATGTCCGACTCTGTGTGACCCCACAGATGGCAGCCCACCAGGCTCCCCTGTCCCTGGGATTCTCCAGGCAAGAACATTGGAGTGGGTTGCCATTTACTTCTCCAATGCATAAAAGTGAAAAGTGAAAGGGAAGTTGCTCAGTTGTGTCCGACTCTTCGTGACCCCATGGACCGCAGCCTACCAGGCTCCTCTGTCCATGGGATTTTCCAGGCAAGAGTATTGGAGTGGGGTGCCATCGCCTTCTCCGATTTCTACACTAATTAAGGTATATAAACACTTCAGGCTAAGTTTAAGCACTTGAAATTGCTATTCAATTTTAGAAACAGAGGGGCACATTGGAGAAGAACTAAAAACTTGTGACATCAAATAATATACTATTGAAAGAGTTAAGGGGAAAAAGTCAATACATAATAAATTATGTGCTGAAAATTTAGGAAAAGTTCACTAACTTGCAGAAATAAATTCTGTAGGTATAATAACTAAGATTATTGACATTGTTAGCTCTGACATAGAGTATTTATCCAAAGGTTTTTCATAGGATTCATTCAAGGTTTTGTGTGGTATTGAGAAATGGAATTTCATATATATTAACTATATTAATTATACTACTTTGCTGTTTTTAGCACTAATGAAAATTCATAAGGCTTGATGTCCTTTCAAACTAATTGGGATTTCAACTTTCAGTTTACCTATTACTGTCACTACGTCTCTTGAAGAAGGACAAATTAACCTCAAAATTCATGGCACAAATATTAATTTCATATGCTATTCAACACCTCCATGAGACCTCATCTGCTTACAGATTATATTCATATGACCCTCTCTTGCATATTTTCAGGTTAAGTCCTTGTTATAAACATGTCAAAGTTCATGGTTGGTAAAGTACTACATTCCAGTACAGTCAATGGACAATAGAAATGCTGTGAGACACAAATTGCTTTGCACTTTGATAAACAGCAAGAACTGTGTCCAAAGCAAAGGTCCTACTCAGTCAACAGTGTTCTACAGACATCAAGAGTGGTGAAAAGACTAAAATGTCAGGGTATCATTGCAAAGTAAGTTAGCTTTCTATTTTGTTATCAAGCAAGTTAGAAAATCTAGATTGTAATAATTGTTACACTTTTAATTAATAATAATATTGCCTTTTCTGGAATGACTTTCTTGCCCTCTGTTCTCTCCTCTTTCTAACTGAGAAGCTGGGAAACTAAAATATATATTTCCCAGACTCCCTTGCAACTACAGGTTCTATATGCAAGTCAAGTTCCAACATGTAAATTTGCTCATTAATATATGGAAAATAGAATTGAGGCAGAGACCATCTTTCCAGGGTTCTTGGCTATTGTTACTAGCTATTATGGTCATGGAAACGTGATGCTTCCCTGAAGAAACTTTATATTATGCATTCTTCAGCTTACTAATTATCCAGAAGTAATAGATTCCCTGCACAACAATCTTGGTTGCCCATTTTCCAGATACTTCAGAGAGTTAAGAGATAAGTAGAGAGAGCAGTTCTGGCTCTAATATATCTCTAACATTGGGTTCTTTTCCATGGGGATGGTCTTGATCCCTGTCTCCTGTACAATGTCATGAACCTCCATCCATAGATCATCAGGCACTCTATCTAACAGATCTAGGCCCTTAAATCTATTTCTCACTTCCACTGTATAATCATAAGGGATTTGATTTAGGTCATACCTGAATGGTCTAGTGGTTTTTCCCTACTTTCTTCAATTTAAGTCTGAATTTGGCAACAAGGAGTTCATGATCTGAGCCACAGTCAGCTCCTGGCCTTGTTTTTGTTGACTGTATAGAGCTTCTCCATCTCTGGCTGCAAAGAATATAATCAATCTGATTTCAGTGTTGACCATCTGGTGATGTCCATGTGTAGAGTCTTCTCTTGTGTTGTTGGAAGAAGGTGTTTGCTATGACAAGTGCGTTCTCTTGGCAAAACTCTATTAGCCCTGCTTCATTCCATATTTCAAGGCCAAGTTTGCCTGTTACCCGAGATGTTTCTTGACTTCCTACTTTTGCATTCCAGTCCCCCATAATGAAAATGACATCTTTTTGGGTGTTACTTCTAAAAGATCTTGTAGGTCTTCATAGAATCGTTCAACTTCAGCTTCTTCAGCGTTACTGGTTGGGGCATAGGCTTGGATTACTGTGATATTGAATGGCTTGCCTTGGAAACGAACAGAGATCATTCTGTCGTTTTTGAGATTGCATCCAACTACTGCATTTCAGACTCTTTTGTTGACCATGATGGCTACTCCATTTATTCTAAGGGGTTCCGCCCACAGTAGTATATATAATGGTCATCTGAGTTAAATTCACCCATTCCAGTCCATTTTTGTTCTCTGATTCCTAAAGTGTTGATGTTCACTCTTGCCATCTCCTGTTTGACCACTTCCAATTTGCCTTGATTCATGGACCTGACATTCCAGGTTCCTATGCAGTATTGCTCTTTACAGCATGAGACCTTGCTTCTATCACCAGTCACATCCACAACTGCGTGTTGTTTTTGCTTTGGCTCCATCTCTTCATTCTGAAAGACCATCCCCATGGAAAAGAAATGCAGAAAAGAAAAATGACTGTCTGAGGAGGCCTTACAAATAGCTGTGAAAAGAAGAGAAGCAAAAAGCAAAGGAGAAAAGGAAAGATATAAGCATCTGAATGCAGAGTTCCAAAGAATAGCACGAAGAGATAAGAAAGCCTTCTTCAGCAATCAATGTAAAGAAATAGAGGAAAAGAACAGAATGGGAAAGACTAGAGATCTCTTCAAGAAAATTAGAGATACCAAGGGAACATTTCATGCAAAGATGGGCTCGATAAAGGACAAAAATGGTATGGACCTAAAAGAAGCTGAAGACATTAAGAAGAGATGTCAAGAATACACAGAAGAACTGTACAAAAAAGATCTTCACGACCAGGATAATCATGATAGTGTGATCACTCACCTAGAGCCAGACATCCTGGAATGTGAAGTCAAGTGGGCCTTAGAAAGCATCACTACAAACAAAGCTAGTGGAGGTGATGGAATTCCAGTGGAGCTATTTCAAATCCTGAAAGATGATGCTGTGAAAGTGCTACACTCAATATGCCAGCAAATTTGGAAAACTCAGCAGTGGCCACAGGACTGGAAAAGGTCAGTTTTCACGCCAATCCCAAAGAAAAGCAATGCCAAGGAATGCTCAGACTACTGCATAATTGAACTCATCTCACAAGCTAGTAAAGTAATGCTCAAAATTCTCCAAGCCAGGCTTCAGCAATACGTGAACCGTCAACATCCAGATGTTCAAGCTGGTTTTAGAAAAGGCAGAGGAACCAGAGATCAAATTGCCAACATCTGCTGGATCATGGAAAAAGCAAGAGACTTCCAGAAAAACATCTATTTCTGCTTTATTGACTATGCCAAAGCCTTTGACTGTGTGGATCACAATAAAGTGTGGAAAATTCTGAAACAGATGAGAATACCAGACCACCTGACCTGCATCTTGAGAAACCTGTATGCAGGTCAGGAAGCAACAGTTAGAACTGGACATGGAACAACAGACTGGTTCCAAATAGGAAAAGGAGTACGTCAAGGCTGTATATTGTCACCCTGCTTATTTAACTTCTCTTTTTTTTGAAGGTATTAATTTTTTTTTATTATTACTATTATTATTTTACTTTACAATACTGTATTGGTTTTGCCATACATTGACATGAATCCACCACAAGTGTACATGAGTTCCCAATCCTGAATCCCCCTCCCACCACCCTCCCCATATGATCTCTCTGGGTCATCCCAGTGCACCAGCCCCAAACATCCTGTATCCTGTATCGAACCTAGACTGGCAATTCGTTTTTTACATGATAGTACACAACACAGAAATACAAAGGATCATAAGAGACTACTATCAGCAATTATATGCCAATAAAATGGACAACGTGGAAGAAATGGACAAATTATTAGAAAAGTACAACTTTACAAAACTGAACCAGGAAGAAATGGAAAATCTTAACAGACCCATCACAAGCACGGAAATTGAAACTGTAATCAGAAATCTTCCAGCAAACAAAAGCCCAGGTCCAGATGGCTTCACAGCTGAGTTCTACCAAAAATTTAGAGAAGAGCTAACACCTATCCTACTCAAACTCTTCCAGAAAATTGCAGAGGAAGGTAAACTTCCAAACTCATTCTATGAGGCCACCATCACCTTAATACCAAAACCTGAAAATGATGCCACAAAAAAAGAAAATTACAGGCCAATATCACTGATGAACATAGATGCAAAAATCCTTAACAAAATTCTAGCAATCAGAATCCAACAACACATTAAAAAGATCATACACCATGACCAAGTGGGCTTTATCCCAGGGATGCAAGGATTCTTCAATATCTGCACATCAAGCAATGTAATTCACCACATTAACAAATTGAAAAATAAAAGCCATATGATTATCTCAATAGATGCAGAGAAAGCCTTTGACAAAATTCAACATTCATTTATGATAAAAACTCTCCAGAAAGCAGGAATAGAAGGAACATACCTCAACATAAGAAAAGCTATATATGACAAACCCACAGTAAACATTATCCGCAATGGTGAAAAATTGAAAGCATTTCCCCTAAAGTCAGGAACAAGACAAGGGTGCCCACTTTCACTGCTACTATTCAACATAGCTCTGGAAGTTTTAGCCACAACAATCAGAGCAGAAAAAGACATAAAAGGAATCCAGATTGGAAAAGAAGAAATAAAACTCTCACTGTAGATGACATGATCCTATACATAGAAAACCCTAAAGACTCCATCAGAAAATTACTAATCAATGAATATAGTAAAGTTGCAGGATATAAAATCAACACACAGAAATCCCTTGCTTTTCTATACACCAATAATGAGAAAGTAGAAAAAGAAATTAAGGGAGCAATTACATTCACCATTGCAATGAAAAGAATAAAATACTTAGGAATATATCTACCTAAAGAAACTAAAGACCTATATAGAGAAAATTATTTAACTTCTATGCAGAGTACATCATGAGAAACCCTAGGCTGGAAGAAGCACAAGCTGGAATCAAGATTGCCAGGAGAAATATCAATAACCTCAGATACACAGATGACACCACCCTTATGGCAGAAAGTGAAGAAGACCTAAAAATTCTCTTGATGAAAGTGAAAGAGAGTGAAAGAGTTGGCTTAAAGCTCAACATTCAGTAATCAAAGATCATGGCATCTTGTCCCATCACTTCATGGGAAATAGATGGGGAAACAGTGGAAACAATGTCAGACTTTATTTTTTGGGGCTCCAAAATCACTGCAGATGGTGACTGCAGCCCTGAAATTAAAAGACGCTTACTCCTTGGAAGGATAGTTATGACCAACCTAGATAGCATATTCAAAAGCAGAGACACTACTTTGCCAACAAATGTCCATCTAGTCGAGGCTACGGTTTTTCCTGTGGTCATGTATGGATGTGAGAGTTGGACTGTGATGAAAGCTGACCGCTGAAGAATTGATGCTTTTGAACTGTGGTGTTGGAGAAGACTCTTGAGAGTCCCTTGGACTGCAAGGAGATCCAACCAGTCCATCCTAAAGGAGACCAGTCCTGGGTGTTCATTGGAAGGACTGGTGCTGAGGCTGAAACTCCAATACTTTGGCCACCTCATGCAAAGAATTGACTCATTGGAAAAAACCCTCATGCTGGGAGGGATCGGGGACAGGAGGAGAAGGGGACGACAGAGGATGAGATGGCTGGATGGCATCACCGACTCAATGCACATGAGTTTGAGTGAACTCCGGGAGCTGGTGATGGACAGGGAGGCCTGGCATACTGCAATTCATGGAGTCGCAAACAGTAGGACACGACTGAGCAACTGAACTGAACTGAACAGAATATTGCGTTCAAAGCACTAGCTCTTCTAGTAGATCACTTCAGAACTCATCTAAGCGGCTGCTGGGGAAATTTAAAAAATAGTCTTGTTTAGGCTTCAGAGATAAAGCAGAGAGGGCCTCTGACCTTGCTTCTAACCTGCCTGGACACTGCCCTAACCTGAAGTGACTGGGAGTGACTGTCTGCTGGGAGTGCAAGACTTAAAGCCCCATAGATAAGATGGTGGCGGGGGTGGACGGGAGAGAAATCCTGAGATTGTTGAGCCCCTGGAGGGGGCCAGGGCAATCAAGCCTCAGGCTTAACAACAGTCCAAGTTTTCCAAGACAAAACAAACAGCATAAAGAGGAAACCAGTCTTGCAGTTTGGTCACAGCTTGATGACGATATCAGCTTGCATCCTTCCTGGGATTGTAGGCAGGAACCCCGAACTGCCATCTTTGAAGTCTCATCCATGGAGCAGAGGACATGCTGCCTGGGACCCTTTCCCAGCTGGGACTCCAGATGGGCTGTGACATGGGAATTCCCAGCGCTGTTTGTCAAAACCCAATTTGGTGATATATTCTCTGCTTTTTCTGTTTCTTTTTTCTTTTAATGTTAGTATATGGAAAGTAAGCCAGATAATTCTGTAATAAATATTTGTATTATTTATTTGTATATAACGAGTGGCTTATTTTGTTAACAAATCCTTTGAACCTGAGATGAAAATGAAAACTTTTGGCAAAACAGACTCTTATCTTAGAACTTGCTCCTTAGGCTTTTCCAATGGATTAGTAAGCTCTAAGTTCCCTTACCTGCTAAAAATACCTAGAGCGGTTTCTGTTTTGTGCATTGAACTCTGACTGACATCTTACATTTTTATAGCTGTATATGATTTATAAAATAGGCTATGGGATGTTGACAAAGACTGGCTTTACATTTAGGTTCGGACCTTGGTTTCACCATGTACTAGCTGTGAGATCATTTAACGTTTACCATCCTCAGTTTTATTATATCTAAAGTAAGGATAATAATAACTGCTTCACTGCTGGCTCAGATAGTAAAGAATCCACCTGCAATGCAGAAGACCCATGTCTGATCACTCGGTCAGGAAGATCCCTTGGAAAAGGGAATGGTCCCACTCTAGTATTCTTGCCTGGAGAATTCCATGGACAGAGGAGCCTGGCAGGCTATAATACTCCATGGGGTCTCAAAGAGTCGGACATGACTGACTGACACTTTAACTTTTTACAAGTTTAAATATATTAAATTAGATCTCATAAAGTACTTTCCCAGCATCAAGCATAGAATCAGTGGTTAAAAAGTCAATCTTCTACTCTTATATGTTGTAGTTGATGCTCAGTTGCTCCATCGTGTCTGACTCTTCACAACTCCATGGATGCCAGCATGTGAGGGTTCCGTGTTCTTCACCATCTCCCAGAGTTTGCTCAAACTCATGTCCATCAAATCAATGATACCATCCAACCATCTCATCCTCTGTCATCCCCTTCTCTTCCTGCCCTCAATCTTTCCCAGCATAATGTTCTTTTCTAGTAACTTGGCTTTTAGCATCAGGTGGTCAAAGTTTTGGGGCTTCAACTTCAGCATTAATCCTTCCAATGAATATTCAGGACTTTATGATTGACTGGTGTGAATTTCATGCTGTCTAAGAGATTCTCAAGAGTCTTCTCCAGCACCACAATTTGAAAGAATTAATTCTTCAGGGTTCAGACTTCTTGATGGTCCAACTCTCACATCCATACATGACTATTGGGAAAACCATAGCTTTGACTATATGGACCTTTGTTCACAACGTGATGTTTCTGCTTCTTAATATGTTGTCTAAGTTCGTCATAGCTTTTCTCCCAAGGAGAAAGCATCTTTTACTTTCATGGCTGCAGTCACCATTCACAGTGATTTTGGAGACCAAGAAAATAAAGTCTGTCACTGTTTCCATTTTTTCCCCATCTATTTGCCATGAAGGGATAGGACTGGATGCCATGATCTTAGTTTTTTGAATGTTCGGTTTTAAGTCAGCTTTTTCACTCTTCTCCTTCACCTTCATCAAGAGGTTCTTTAGTTCTTTACTTTTTGCCATTTGCGTGGTGTCATCTGCATATCTGAGGTTATTGATATTTCTCCTGGCAGTCTTGATTCCAGCTTGTGCTTCATCCTACCCAGCATTTTGCATGGTGTGCACCTCATAGAAGTTAAATAAACAGGGTGACAATATACAGCCTTGATGTACTCCTTTCCCAATTTTGAAACAGTTCATTTCTCAATGTCCAGTTCGAACTGTTGCATCTTGACCTGTATACAGGTTTCTCAGGAGGCAGGTAAGGTGATCTGGTATTCCCATCTGTTGAAGAATTTTCCACAGTTTATTGTAATTCACACAGTCAAAGACTTTAGTAAAGTCAATGAAGCAGAAGTAGATGTTTTTCTGGAATTCCCTTGATTTTTCTGCAATCCAACAGATGTTGACAGCTTGATCTCTGGTTGCTCTGCCTTTTCTAAATCCAGTTTGAAAATCTGGAAGTTCTCAGTTCAGGTACTGTTGAAGCCTAACTTGAAGGCTTTTGAGCATTACCTTGCTAGCATGTTAAATGAGTGCAATTATGGGATAGTTTGAACTTTCTTCAGCATTGCCTTTCTTTGGGATTGGAATGAAAACTGACTTTTCCCAGTCCTAAGTTTTTCACTGCTTAGTTTTCCAAATTTGCTGGCATATTGAGTGCAGCACTTTAACAGCATCATCTTTTAGGATTTGAAATAGCTCAGGTAGAATTCTGTCACCTCCACTAGCTTTGTTTTTAGTAATGCTTCCTAAGAGCCACTTGACTTCACACTCCAGAATCTAGGTGAGTGAACAGTCATGGTTGTCTGGGTCCTCAAGACCTTTTTTATATAGTTCTGTGTATTTTTGCCACTGGTTTTTTTTTTTTTTTTTTTTTAACATCTTCTGCTTTTGTTAGGTCCATACCATTTCTATGCTTTATTGTGGCATCTTTGCATGAAATATTCCCTTGGTATCTCTAATTTTCTTGAAGAGATCTCTAGCCATTCCCAATCTACTGTTTTCCTCTATCTCTTTGCATTGTTTACTTAAGAAGGCTTTCTTTTCTCTCCTTGCTATTCTTTGGAACTCTGCATTCAAATGGGTATTTCTTTCATTTTCTCGTTTGCCTTTCACTTCTCTTCTTACTTCAGCTACTTGTAAGGCCTCTTCAAATAACCATTTGCCTTTTTTTCATTTATTTTCCCTTGAGATGGTTTTGATCACCACCTCCTGTAAAATGTTACAAACCTCCACCCATAATTCTTCAGGCATTCTGTCTGTCAGATCTAATCCCTTAAATCCATTTGTTACTTCCACTGTATAATCATAAAGGACTTGATTTAGGTCATATCTGAATTGTCTGGTGGTTTTCCCTACTTTAATTTAAGTCTAAATTTTGCAATAAAGAGTTCATGATCTGAGTCAGGACCTGGTCTTGTTTTTCTGACTGTATAGAGCTTCTCCATCTTCAACTGCAAAGAATATAATCAACCTGATTTCAGTATTAACCATCTTGTGATGTCCTTATGTAGACTAGTCTTTTGTGTTGTTGGAAAAGGGTGTTTGCTATGACCAGTGTGTTCTCCTGGCAAAACTCTGTTAGCTTTTGCCCTGCTTCATTTTGTACTTCAGGGCTAAATTTTCCTATATCTCCAGGTATTTCTTGACTTCCTACTTTTGCATTCCAGTCCTCTATGATGAAAAAGACATCTTTTTTCATTGTTAGTTCTAGAAGGTCCTGTGGATCTTCATAGAATTGTTCACCTTTAGAGTCTTCAGCATTAGTGGTTGGGCATAGTCTTGGATTACTATGATATTGAATGGTTTGCCTTGGAAACAAATAAAAATCATTCTGTCATTTTTGAGATTGCACCCAAATTCTGCATTTCAGACTATTATGTTGACTATGAGGACTACTCCATTTCTAATGGATTCTTGCCCACAATAGTAGATACAATTGTCATCTGAATTAAATTCATCCATTTTAGTTCCCTGATTCCTAAAATGTCGACGCTCACTCTTGCCATCTCTTGTTTGACCACTTCCAATTCACCTTGATTCACGGGCCTAACATTTCAGTTCATATGCAATATTGTTCTTTACAGCATCGGACTTTACTTCCATCACTAGACACAAACACAGCTGGGCATTGTATCTAATTCGGCTCAGCCGCTGCATTCCTGCTGGAGCTGCTTATCCAGTCTTCTGCAATACCGACACACCTACCGACCCAGGGGTCCATCTTTAAGTGGCATATCTTTTGGCTTTTGTATACTGTTGATGGGATTCTCAAGGTAAGCATGCTGAAGTGATTTGCCATTCCCTTCTCCATTCCATTTCCCACGTTTTTTCAGAACTCTGCACCATGACTCGTCTGTCTTGGCTGACACTACACAGCGTGACTCATAGCTCTTAAGTTACACAGTGGAGTGATCCATGTAATCATTTGGTTAGTTTCCTGTGATTCCAGTTTTCATTCTGTCTGCCCTCTTTCATATACTTTATATCCTTTATGTTTCATTCAATGCACATTATTAGAAAAATTTATCCCCTTTCTTATTCACAAATGTAATCTCATTTATCTTTATGTCTCTATTGAAAAACAAATATTAGTTCTTTTATCAGTCTATGAATCTGTGTACCTCTCAGACATATGTTGAGTCATCAATATGAATATGATTAATCTATATCTAAATTTATGACAACAGAATTAACAGTTCATAAATGTTGCTCCATGTACTTTTTGTATATATTTACTTTTTATTAATTATTTATTTATAAATTTACAAAAATCACATATATTTTTTATATATTTACCTTTTATTACTACCAGATATTCCCTGGTGGCTCAACTGGTAAAGCATCTGCCTGCAATGGAGGAGACCCCAGTTCAATTCCTGGGTCAGGAAGATGTCCTGGAGAAGAGATAGGCTGCCCACTCCAGCATTCTTGGGCTTCCCTTGTAGCTCAGCTGCTAAAGAATCCACCTGCAATGTGGGAGACCTGGATTTGATCCCTGGGTTGGGAAGATTCCCTGGAGGAAAGAGTGGCTATTTCCAGTATTCTAGCCTGGAGAATTCCATGGACTATACAGTGAATGGGGTCACAAAAAGTCGGACACAACTGAGTGACTTTCATTTTCATTTCACCTTTTATTATGGACAATGCTAAATAGATCTAAAAGCAGAAAAAATAGTATATATACCTCCTTGCACCCATCATCCAGCTTCACTAGTTTTCAATTAATAACCAGTTTCTTCAATCTATATCCTTCACCTACTTCTCTACCTGCAAAGTGTTTTGTTTTTTAATTAAAGTATAGCTGCTCCACAGTGCTGTGTTAGCCTGCCATACCGTGAAGTGAATCAGCTAATGCAAGCATATCTCCCTTCCATCTTGGCCCTCCCATCCACCGCCTACCTCTCAAGGAGTGAAACTGGGTCATTTGCAGAGACTTGAATGAACCTAGAGTTGTCACACAGAGTGAAGCAAGTCAGAAAGAGAAAAAAACATTATATAGTAAGACATACATGTGGAATCTAGAAAAATGGCACGGATGAACCTGTTTGCGGGGCAGGAATAGAGAAGCAGACCCAAGAACGGACATGCGGACACAAGGAGGAGGAGCCAGGTGGGATGAATCGGGAGACTGGGACTGACTTGTGCCCATTGTCACGTGGAAGACAGAGCTCGTGGGAACCTGCTGTGCGGTTCAGGGAGTCCAGCTCGATCCCTGTATTCAATACTTCTTTATGTGCTATATAGAGAATATCAGGGGAAAACACTATTCAAACATCCAAGGCATGTAAACTAGACACACCCAGGTCTCCTGCATGCATGGCAGGCAGATAGATTCTTCACTGCCTGACCGACCAGGGAAGCCCACAAGCCAGATACAAACAAGCACACAAAGTGAAGCTGACCAAACACCCGGATATCGTTTTCTGTGAAGAGCTAAAAACTAACGCTTGTTGCCTTTTTCTCCAACATTTTTTCTATTTTAAACCTCAAAACAACCTTTGAGGTTGGTACTTTAAATAATTAAGAGTACCAGTGGTGACACTTCTAATTATATGTTCCTGGACGCATTTCTGACGGAGAAGGCAATGGCACCCGACTCCAGTACTCTTGCCTGGAAAATCCCATGGACAGAGGAGCCTGGTGGGCTGCAGTCCATGGGGTCGCTACTAGTCAGACACGACTGAGCGACTTCCCTTTCACTTTTCACTTTCATGCATTGGAGAAGGAAATGGCAACCCACTCCAGTGTTCGTTCTTGCCTGGAGAATCCCAGGGACAGGGGAGCCTGGTGGGCTGCCATCTATGGGGTCACACAGATTCAGACACGACTGAAGCGACTTAGCAGCAGCAGCAGCAGGACGCACTTCTGAACCTCAGTCACAGAACCTATACATGAGCACTCTAAAATTTCTTGTATCATAGAGCTATTATGAGAACTAAATAAGCAATTTGGCCTTGCTATTTTTTCTGACATACACTGGAATCTCTGGTTTCTAGCCCTAAGGGATATTTTCATACAACAGTCAGCTTTCCTAAAGTCCTTTTTCTCTTGAACTTCAGCACAGTCAAATTCTTCCTGGCTGTGCTGTAAACCTGCAAAAATATGACTGCTTTCCTTAACTTTCTCTTGTCTCTCTACCTTACCTAGAATTTTGAATTCAATGATCTTGTGATTGCTTCCATCTATCCAAGATAGCCACCTGCCTTAAGATCCGCCACTGTTCACCAGACCAAAAAAAAAAAAAAAAAAAGAAAAGAAAAAGGGCATCTGTCCTCCTTGTTTTCGCTTGCTTCTGTGTTAGGGGATGCCCCTAGGGAATGCACTGGTGAAAGAGCAGCACTAAGGAATGCCTGCAGGGGACACAGCCTGCTTAACAATCTGTAGACTAATATATTGTCCTTTGTCAGCCAGCTGGGTCAAGTTCACCATTAGCAATTCTAAGGGTTCAGCCCCTCAAGACAAATGATTCATTCATTCAGATGAGCATTTGTCTTGATAAACTGACCTTCTTCATTCTCTCCTCCTGATAAACAAGCCCATTATTATTCACTCACACCTTTCACAAAATTTTACAGGTACTCCCTCTAAAAAAGGATTGAGCTAAATTCTAGTTATAAAAGAATGAACAAGATTTATCCCTGCTCTCAAGGAGGTCGTAATCTATTACGGTAAATCTTCATTAAACAAAGCTCAATCTGTATGTCTCTTTCTCATTAGAAGCAACATACTCTTCACATCTGCTTTGTTGGCCTCATAAGTGTCTAAACACAAATGATACATATGGACAGACCACATACTTTAGTACTGTTTTGTTTTGACCAACACTTTTCTAGAACAATAGCCCAACAGCTGCTGTTCCAGTAAAATCTGGATTCTAAAACTAAAACCTTTGTTTTCCCGTTTTTACTCATATTTCCTCCATTTATTTATACAACATGTACCAGAACTATCAGTTACTATATTTTGTTACCTCCAATTAGGGCTTCGAAAATTTATTATGAAACTTCAGCATCTCAGAGATTGTACAGACACTATTTACTGTTGAACCTGTTAGCTTCATTTTTACTGGGGCAAATGTTACTTAAAAGAAAAGTATGCCATGGTCAACACGGAATGATCTGGGAGTTACCAGCATGATTCCGTCAGTTCGGTTCACTCGCTCAGTCACGTCTGATTCTTTGTGACCCCACAGACTGCAGCACGCCAGGCCTCCCTGTCCATCACCAACTGCCAGAGCTTGCTCAAACTCATGTCCATTGAGTTGGTGATGCCATCCAACCATCCCATCCTCCGTCTCCCCTTCTCCTCCTGCCTTCAATCTTTCCCAGCATCAGAGTCTTTTCAAATGAGTCAGCTCTTCACATCAGTTCGGTTCAGTTCAGTCACTCAGTCGTGTCCGACTCTGCGACCCCATGAATTGCAGCACACCAGGCCTCCCTGTCCATCACCAACTCCTGGAGTTCACATCCATCGAGTTGATCAGGTGGCCAAAATATTGAAGTTTCAGCTTCAGCATCAGTCCTTCCAATGAATATTCAAGACTGATCTCCTTTAGCGTGGACCGGTTGGCTCTCCTTGCAGTCCAAGGAGCCTCAAGAGTCTTCTCCAATACCAAGTTCAAAAGCATCAATTCTTTAGCGCTCAGCTTTCTTTATGTTCCAACTCTCACATCCATGCATGACTACTGGAAAAACCATAGCTTTGACTAGACAGACCTTTGTCGGTAAAGCAATGTCCCTACTTTTTAATATACTGTCTAGATTTGCCATAGCTTTTCTTCCAAGAAGCAAGCATCTTTTAATTTCATGGCTGCAGACACCATCTGCAGTGATTTTGGAGCCCAACAAAAGAAAGTCTGTCACTTTAGTTGTCCCATCAATTCATGGCAAATAGATGGGAAACAATGGAAACAGTGACAGCATGATTCAAAGTGCACAAAATTATGTTTCCCATCCAGATGTTACAGTATCTGACTTTTTACTACTAAAGATTCATTCCTTTGGATTGTGCTTCTTGCCTGCTTTCAGTACTGGCAACAACAGGCTAATTCACACTGAAGAATCAAAGGGTTATGTTCCAGCAAGGATTTCATTGCCATGAATACTTTAGTGAAGATTTTTCTTCATTATTTTTAATAATACTATCAACCATTTATTGATAGGCTAATGCATACTAAGATACTAGACATTTCACAGTTCTGTTACTTAATCTGTAAAACAACCCTGCAAGACACATGCTGTTATCATCCATATTTTACAGATGAGAGGCACTTTAGAAGAGTAGTGAAGGAGCACTGGCCTTGAGGAGGGATATACATGATAAAAATTTCAAATTCATCTCTTACTAGGAATGTGTCCTTGGAAGATGTACAGTGTTTCACCTATAAAAACAATGGCAATGGTACTTCTCTGCCGAGCCTGCTATAAAAAGTAAATATGCTTGACATGGGCTCTAAAACACAGAGGCTGTGTAAGGGTAGATAAAGAAACAATAATCACAGGTCAAACAATCTACCCAAGTCAGCAGCTAACAAGATCCCCATATCCTGGAGGACTTCTGCTACATTGTAGTGGTTTTTGCAAAGGGTACGCATATCTCTGCATCTCTGAGTACTTCATCTAAATCAGTTTGGATAAATAAATATAAAAAAGGAAGGCAATCGTCATTACAACAACAGCAGCAGCAACAAACACACTGCAAATTTAACTGCTGCCCCTTAGAACAGCCTGTCCTTTTCTACCCTGGGTTATTAAGGTCAACTGGAGACTCAGTGATGGCAGGTCCTTTCTCTTCCCGGCCTCACGTGGTCTGCCCATCAGCCTGTGACACTAACTCCCCTGTAATAGAAGCTCTGTGAGTCAGTGCCGATGATCAGGCTGAGTCATGAGGCAGTGACGCAGTCCCGAGCCTCTAAAGATAGCAATTAAAAATGACCTTTATTGGTGAATTGGGTGTCTCCATGATGCCCCTGGCTCCCTACCTTCAAATTAGTATCAGCAAAGAAGTTACTGCCGGGGACATGAGAAGAAAATGTAATTCTTGAAAAAGATATGATTATACAAGTAAAGAGGAGGAGGAGAGGGAGAGGGTCTCACTCCAGCTATGTTTGGTACTGGACATAAACCTTCCATTTGTTTTCTCATTTGTTCAAATTTGCATGACAAAGAACTGTTTATTTAAAACTCAAACTTTTGAGTGCTCATAAAAAGACTCCCTTTCTCTCTAATTGACATTTTTTCCTCATTTAGCCATTTGTATTGTTCCCAGATGTAGTCTTTTGTGTCTAACTCTTTGCTACAACTATCAAAATAATAAACAAATTCTAAGAAAACAACTTGGTTTTTCTTACTGTGTTGCATTACTTTCTTTAGAAACATAAGAGGTAGTCCATCACGTCATTATCAAATTATAGTTATTGCAACAAAAATTTTTTTCCATATAACACTAAGCCTGTTATAATACTCTCTAATGTTAATCCTCAAGTCTAAACAAGTTTCCCAGGTAAGAAAAGAAAGTAGAAATCATCAACCAGCTTCCTCTTTACTGAATGTTCTGTTTTTTTGAAGAAACAAGCCTTCTCCTTTGGTAAAATATGCCAGTTGGTTCTGACAAACACTTGTGAAATGCCTGTCTTCTTGAAAATAGCAAATATCTGAAAATTCACAAAATTTTTCACAGATTCTAAAAAACTAGTTGGAATAGGTGTGCTGTCAGAGGCCAAACTTCCCAAGGTCCAGCCCTGCTTTTCCAGCGGTTTCTCCAGCATTATCAGGTGGAAGTCCTGCAAAAACCTTATACTCAGCTTGTTCAAACCTGCACTCTCCACCCTGTCCTCCAACCTTCCTCTGACAGGAAAGGTTCCTTTGCCAATGTCTTCAGATGCTCCCTCCTCTTTACGACTTTAGCTCAGTTCATCACTGAGTGCTATGTCTTTGAGCCGATAGCTCTTACCTGTCTCTTCTCTTCCATAATCATTGTTTGACTCTTGCTATCTCTCAAATGGGGGCTTTCCTGGTGGCTCAGAGGTTAAAGTGCAGAAACCTCATCAGTGGTCTTCTTCACCTCTCTAATACTCTTCACACAGTCACCAACATTATCTTCCTAAAATACACAATAACTTCCAGCTCCCTACAGAATATAGTCGGGACACAGCCTAGCATTCATCTCCTCTCCGATCCCATCACGTTCCATCCTCCCCACATGGCAGACGATACAGCCACAGTGGAAAACTCCTCGTGGCCCCAACATGCTTCACATTTTCTAGACACTCTGCCCCTGTTGAAGGTGACCCCTTTTCCTGGAATACGCAGCCAGCCTGTCTCAACGGCCAGCATATCCCCTCCTTCTCATGCTTTCCCTGACTTGTCAAAGTCAAATCCCTCTTTCTCTCCCTAGTGCCCCAGTGAATGCTATAGTTCTTCACAACAGCCAACGTGATATTTTTTTTTATTCAAATAATATCCCTTCCCCACTTAAATGTTGAGAGGCTTCCACTAAACTCAAAGTAATTAATTAGACACTTCTAACCATAATGCCTTCAAACTGTGGTGCCAGAGAAGACCCATGAGAGTCCCTCGGACAAAAAGGAAATCAAACCAGTCAATTTAAGGGAAATCAACCTGAAAACTCATTAGAAGGACTGATGCTGAAGCTGAAGCTCCAGTATTTTGGTGATGCGAACAGCTGACTCATTGGAAAAGTCCCTGATGCCAGGACATGAACTTGGGCAAATGTCAGGAGATGGTGAGGGACAGGGAGGCCTGGCGTGTTGCAGTCCATGGGGTTGCAAAGAGTCAGACATAACTGGGTAACTGAACAGCAACAACTGCAATGTACAAGACTTTGTGCTTTCAGCTCTTGTCTGTGTCTCCAGACCTCATGCTTCCCTGCTTGGTTTTCCCATCTTAGTGCTTCTGCCACACAGTCTCCTTTTTATTCTTTAAAACTCCAAGTCCATCCCCAGCTCATTGCCCTTGCACTTCCATTCACTCTACTTGGAATACTTTTTCCAAACATCTTAACATGATTGACTTCTACAGGCTTTCAGAAGGCCTTCAAAAAAAGTAGCTACACCAACTAGGTATCACAAAGCTCTACATTCTCTTTCTAGCATGCATTTCTATCTATAGCTAAATCTTTGTGTTTCTGGTCTCCTTCAAGCCCCTTGAGGACAGGTAACTTATCCTTTTGTTTACCTCTGAAAACTCCGCACCTAATACAGAAGCTGACACATTCAATAAATGTTTATTAAAAGAAGTAAAGGATAAAACAAAGATTTCATTATATATTGTGTTGAATTTCATTAAATTGCATGCCTGTCTAATTTTCACCCCAGACTGTAAACTTCTTGAGAACCAGGAACAATATATTAATTATATATTCCCCCACAGTATCTAGCATATCAGATTGCCAAGTAGGTATTCAGTAACGTTCTCTGATTGGAATTGAATTGAGTAACTCTGTCCTTCCAAAGCTAGACTTATTTTCCCAAATGAATAAGTCATTGAATTCAGGGAAAGCTGGCCCCAGCCTCAGCGCTGCCACTTAAGAACTATGTGACCACTGTCGAGTTGCTAAACTTCTCTGAGTCACCGATGGCTCATATGAAAAATACAAATGATGAACGCCTCTGCCTGATACACATGGTGGTTATGAGGATTAAATTGTACGTGTGTTTTTCTCTCAGATTAAAGTGCAAACTCTTCCTTATCTGTGTAGAGCAGCCTCATACGTTTGCACACAGATCAGCCAATAAGAGCCACCATTTACTGAGCACGTGCCATGGGACAGGCTCTAATAGGCATCTTTCATGGCACACATTAATTTAATCCTTAAAACCACCGTGTAGAACTAGGTATTAGTATCCTCATTTCATAGAGAAGAAAAATTGACACCTATAGAAATGAAAAAAAATTGCATAAGACCATAGAGTTAGTCACTGTCTACGCTAGGATTTGATTACAAATCTGTGTGAACAACAAATTATAAGTGCTAATATTTACCTTTTTTTTAATTACCCAAGATTCATTCTTTTCCTGAGAGTTCTCCAGTTGCCTTATAAATCCTGATATCTGTTAGAAACCCAAAGAATCCCTGGAGGCTCTTTTCTTCACTTCCTCCCAGTCAGGGTTCTGGGATAGCTCGGGTGGGAGCCCATGCTGAATTTGGCCATTTCCCCCAAGGCACTGAGTCTTGATCAAGGTGAGAGAGAATGAGTTCATTCTTGCCAGCAATGGTTCCTATACAACACTGTTCTCTAGTCCCTTGCCATTTACAGCTTCTGGGATTGCTTTTCTTCTGTCCCAGGCCTGCTTCTCCATTCTGCCCCTCTATAAAACGGCATTCCCTGATAGCTTTCCCTTTTGTCTTGAAATTCACCAGTTTCTGTTGTTAGCATAACAGAACTCCAACAGCTAGGCTATGCAGAAAGAAAAGAATAAGAATTATAATACATTTTCAAAAACATAACGAACAAATGACAATTTTACTAATGAATGAACGTCCCTATATATGTAAACATGTACACTATTAAGTAACAGACTAAACTCTACATAGAAATACATCATAAAAAAGAAATTCTGGGTTTCCCTGGTGGCTTAGTAGTAAACACTCTGCCTGCCAGTGCAGGAGACGTGGATTCAGTCCCTGGCCTGAGATGACCCCACTTGCTGTAGAGCAGCTAAGCTCCAGGCCCTGGGCACCAGGACTACTGAGCCTGTGCTCTAGAGCCTGGGAACCACAACTACGGAGGCGATGCGCCATCATTACTGAGGTCAGCACTCCTTCGAGCCCGGGTCCCACAGGAGAGGCCACTGCCTGAGAAGGCCACACACTGCAGCTAGAGAGGAGCCCCCGCCCGCCACAATTAGAGAAAGCCCATGCCGCAACAAAGACCCAGCACAGCCAAAAATAATAAATAAACACCCCCAGGAGGCCTTTGGCAGTGCATGGAGATATTTCAGGAAAAAATGAATGCCATAAGATCGTCTATGATTAATTGCCAAATGAATAGCTTAGGATAAAAATGCTATAGAGTAGAGGAGAAAAAGAACACAGCACATTTGCATAACTCAAGGAACATGCAATACTCATTGAATGAAGTCTGAATATCATTTTCTAAGGCAAGCCTGAGGTAACTCATAAATGCACGTCTCCTCTCCAAGACACAAAGGTGGGGCAATGGAAAGATTCAGCATACAGTCCTTCAAACTGCTCCTCTGAGCAACTCAATGCAGGCCTGTTACCGGAAGGGAGGCTTCAGCCACAGTGGTCTTAACTGCTTTCAGTCAACAGACCTATATCAAGCAGTGTCCCAGCCATCAGGTGAGGTGCTAGAAATTCAGAGGAGTCAAATTCAGACATCCGAATTATACTGTTATGTTGGTCCAAAAGTAATTGCCGTGTTTTGCATTGTTGAAATTTGTCATTTGATATTGGAATAGATTTTAAATAAATGTGGTTATGCTATACACCATTTTAATATACATTTATTGCTCTTTTTTTGCTAATGACTTATTCAGTTCAGTCATTCAGTTGTGTCCAACTCTTTGCAACCCCATGAACCGCAGCACGCCAGGCCTCCCTGTCCATCACCAACTCCCGGAGTCCACCCAAACCCATGTCCATTGAGTTGGTGATGCCATCCAGCCATCTCATCCTCTGTCATCCCCTTCTCCTCCTGCCCTCAATCTTTCCCAGCATCAGGGTCTTTTCAAATGAGTCAGCTCTTAGCTTCAGGTAGCCAAAGTATTAGAGTTTCAGTTTCAACATCAGTCCTTCCAATGAATATTCAGGACTGATCTCCTTTAGGATAGACTCGTTGGATCTCCTTGCAGTCCAAGGGACTCTCAAGAGTCTTCTCCAACACCACAGTTCAAAAGCATCAATTCTTTGGCACTCAGCTTTCTTCACAGTCCAACTCTCACATCCATACATGACCACTGGCAAAACCTTAGCCTAGAATGACTTATTATTTGTTGTTTATTTTAGACTATGGAAATGAAGTTAGACAAAAAGAAAACTCCAGTGATTGTCTTATGTGAGTTAAAAATGGGTTGTAAAGCACTGAAGACAACTTGAAACATCAACAACTCATTTGGTCCAGAAACTGTTAATGATGGATAGGGCAGTGGTGCTTCAAAAAGTTTTGCAAAGGAGATGAGAGCCTTGAAGATGAAGAGTGTAGTGTCTGACCGTCAGAAGTTGATGACAATTGAGAGCCAGCATCAAAGCTGATCCTCCTGCAACACAGAAGTTGCCGAAGAACTCAATGTTGACCATTCTTATGGTTGTTCAGCATTTGAAGCAAATTGGAAAGGTGTAAACACTCAATGAGTTAGTGCCTCATGAGCTCACCAAAAAAAAAAAAATCCTTTTTATGTGTTTTACTCTATGTAACAACAACAAACGACTTCTCAATCGGATTGTGACATGAGACAAAAAGCAGATTGTATACGACAATGGTGATGACCAGCTCAGTGGTTGGACCAAGAAAAAGCTCCAAAGAACCTCCCAAAGCCAAATTTGAAAAGAAGGTCAATGTCACTGTTTGGTGGACTGCTCTCTGAATCCCAGCGAAAGCATTACATCTGAGAAGTATACTCAGCAAACCAATGAGATGCAAAACCAATGAAAACTGGAACTCCTGGAGCCAGCATCGGTCAACCGAAAGGGCCCAGTTCTCCTCCTCGACAGTGCCCGACGGCGTGTTGCACAGCCAACGCTTCAAAAGTTGAACGAATTGGGCTATGAAGTTTCGCCTCATCCGCCATATCCGCCTGACCTCTCACCAACTGACTACCACTCTTCAAGCATCTCAACAACTTTTTAAAAGGAAAATGCTTCCACAACCAGCAGGAGGCAGAAAATGCTTTCCAAGAGTGCACTGAAACATGGGTTTTTATGCTTTAGGAATAAGCAAACTTATTTCTCGTTGGCAAAAATGTGTTGATTGTAATGGTTGATTGTTTTGATTTTGATTAATCAAGATGTGTTTGAGCCTAGTTAAAATAATCTAAAATTCACATTGCAAAACTGTTTGCGCCAACCTAATATCTAAGTGTAGAATAAAGACAAATAGAATACTATGAAAACAATGCATAATGGCACATAGAGAACTACCTAGAGATTGAGAAAGCTCTTAAATGGTCCACTTTACCCAACTGCAGCACAGGAAAGCCTTTAGAAGAGAACTGCCTGTCTAGATGTTCAAGCATGAACAGAATTGACAAAGGAAGAAGCGAAGAATGGATATCCAAGAAAAGAGTTAAATATATGCAAAAATTTAGAAACAAATGGTGTTTCTGGTATACAAATGGAGTGTGAAGGCGGTGGTGACAAGACATTAGATCCAAATGGAAAGCAAGAGTTAGATTATGGAGGGTCTAGTATGAGATGACGTTGTAGACACAACGATATAAACCTCTTGTTGACCAGACCTGAGTCTCATGCCTGCCTTTGGAAGCTGGAAAGGAACCAATGTCATTCAAACCACCTGAACTGAATCTGAAAGGCTATTTCACTTGAAATACCCTGGAGGATCAACAGGGAGCTATCATCAGAAAAGTAAATAGATGCAAGGTGGGAAATAGCTGATAATATCTATTATTATTTCTCCTAAGGAGAAGATTAAAATAGCTTCATCACAATCTGTTAAGCCTAAGAACTCAATAATATTTATACTTCTTACTCATGAATAATAATTTAAGTTTCACAGTGTGTCGACATCTGTATAAATCTGCTAGACAGCAAACACCAACAGGGCAAGGATATTATCTGTCTTGTAACTATCATGTTTAGTGCATGGTAGGTTCTCAACTAAATGTATTTAATAAATTATGAATGCAGATATTACTTTACTTCATGTTCACCATCAAGTTTACAAGGTGGGTAGTTTTATTTTCATTTTATAGATAATTTTTTTAGGTAATTGATAAATTTTTTGGTGAGAAATATATAATCAGATGATTTTCCTTTTAGACACTAAATATTAAGATGGAACTTATAAAATTTCTCTAATAATGTTATAATGTTTCCTAGAGGGGAAAAAAAAAAAAAAAGGTCATTCTAAATGCCTGGTTTCTTTTGCGATAGCGACACCTACTGTTACTGCCAATACTTTGTTTTTAGAAAGAAATATTTGAGAAATAGCAATATGTTTAAGCTCTAATATAAAAGACTCTTAATATGATTTTCACTTTAATGGTTTAATTTATAAATTATAGTATTTAGGAAGGTTAAAATAAACTGTATATAATTTATATACTTATTAAAGTATAATTTTACACTTTTGAAATATGTATGAATGAAATAATATCAAATACTGTTAAGTAACTGACAATAAAACTATCATTACCAGATGTCTCTAGATATATAAACATTCATATATTCATATTGCATATGAACATATAAGGCATTTAAAAAATAATTCTAATACTTTTAATTGTAAGCCTAGAAAACTTTAGACATTTTGTCACTTTAGTAAGCCTTGTAACACTTGAAATGCAGTATTAAAATTGTAGAATGTTTATTCTAAGGTAGTAAAAAAATATTAAAATGTATATTTTGAATATTATTAAAGATAGCTTATGTACTCATTTATACTCACTTTATTGAATAAAGCTTCCATTCAATTGTTTTCTCTTTTTTAAGGACTAGAAAGAACCCTAAGAGGACACTAAACCCATTTCACAGAATCTAAGAAACTTGCAATTTAATTAGCTTCAGAAATGTAAGTAACTCCTCTATTTCCATACCACTCTGGAAATGGAAAGTTGACACCTTCCTCACATTGTATATGTCAGTATTTTTAAGATTTCTTCAGTTTTCATTTTTTGGAAACAAAGACAATAATTTACCTAAAGTTGTCTAGGTTAGGAGTTCGGTTCAGTCCAGTTCAGCTGTTCAGTCATGTCGGACTCTTTGCAACCCCATGGACTGCAGCACGCCAGGCCTCCCTGTCCATCACCAACTCCCGGACTTTACTCAAACTCATGTCTATTGAGCCGGTGATGCCATCCAACCATCTCATCTTCTGTCATCCCCTTCTCCTCCTGCCTTCAATCTTTCCCAGCATCAGGGTCTTTTCAAATGAGTCAGCTCTTCGCATCATGTATTGGAGTTTCAGCTTCAGCATCAGTCCTTCCAATGAATATTCAGTACTGATCTCCTTTAGAATGGACTGGTTAGATCTCCTTGCAGTCCAAGGGACTCTCAAGAGTCTTCTCCAACATCACAGTTCAAAAGCATTAATTCTTCGGTGCTCAGCTTTCTTTATAGTCCAACTCTCACATCCATACATGACCACTGGAAAAACCATAGCCTTGACTAGATGGACCTTTGTTAGCAAAGGAGTAAGCTACCATTATTAGCTAAAGTTTATTAACTTTATGTGACGAGGCCATGCTACTTGCTTTACAAAAATTATCTTGCTTAATACACAAAATTAAAATTCTGAAGTCATACACCTCCAAATTATAAACCAGGAAATATAAATACAAAGATATCAAGTTACTTGCCAAGGTGGAAAAGCTATTAATAGTAAGTGGCAATTGGAAATATTAATCCCAGAACATTTGTACTCCAAAGACCAGAGCTCAACCTAGGATCATGTACAAATATTTTAACACATGAAAAATAGAATGCAATTTTACAAGGAAGAAGGGGAAAGTTGAAGAAGGGAAATTCATGTATAAGGGAAATTTTCTCTGCATACCTATGTTCTTTTCCTTCTGCAATCCTTACCCCAATACTTCCAGCAGGATATAACCATGTGGGAAAAACTGAATATAAAATGAATTAATGTGATATAACTGAGAGTTGGACTGTGAAGAAAGCTGAGCACCAAAGAATTGATGCTTTTGAACTGCGGTGTTGGAGAAGACTCTTGAGAGTCCCTTGGACTGCAAGGAGATCCAACCAGTCCATTCTAAAGATCAGCCCTGGGTGTTTGGAAGGAATGATGCTAAAGCTGAAACTCCAGTACTTTGGCCACCTCATGTGAAGAATTGACTCATTGGAAAAGACTCTGATGCTGGGAGGGATTGGGGGCAGGAGGAGAAGGGGATGACAGAGAATGAGATGGCTGGACGGCATCACCAACTCGATGGACGTGAGTTTGAGTGAACTCCAGGAGATGGTGATGGATAGGGAGGCCTGGCGTGCTGAGATTCATGGGGTCACAAAGAGTCGGACAAAAGTGAGTGATGGAAATGAACTGACTAACCTCATTGTACACTTTTTGGTTGAGCAAAAACACACTTTTTAGAAAATATACATGCATAATAACCAAATAGTACAGAAAGAAAATATTATATAGAAATCATGGAGCAAAAAAAAAAAAATCATGGTGATCATCAAGGCATGTCACCAACTGTAAATATCTTAATACAGTTTAAAACAGGCTGTAAAGATAAACAGATCCAATCACTATTAGAACTAAAATTGAGAAGACTCTCAGAGCTGGAGATCTTTTCTAGCATCTCGGGAATATAATATGGAAAGTAGAGAGTCAAGGAAAGTTTCTGAAAAGACAGATTTCATAGCTATTGGTATTCTTACTCATTTGAAGTAATTTCCTTTTTATACAGATATTTATAGATATTGATGAATGTATATGATGACAGTTACATAGTTATGGATATCTATAGCCAAACTTAACCCCACTGCCTGGCTTCTGCATTATCACAAAGTTGTGATATCCCTGGTGGCTCAGATGGTAAAGAGTCTGCTTGCAATTCAGGAGACCCAGGTTCAATCCCTGGGTCAGGAAGATCCCCTGGAGAAAGAAATGGCAATCCACTTCAGTGTTTTTACCTGGAGAATTACATGGACTCCAGTGGGCTACTGTCAATGGGGTTGCAAAGAGTTGGACATGACCAAATGAGTTTCACTTATAATAAGAAGAAAAAGGTCAATGTTCATATTTTGAAGAGAACACTAGACATCCACAAAGAAGGACAGAAAAAATGCAAGAATGGTGAAAAATGAAGCAAGTTGTTAGTGATAATGTTCAGATATAAAAACATAATTAACAATATTTGATGAAATGACAAGTTTCATATATTAATAAATGGAATTTGGGGAGAAATGATAACCTCCAACTTGGATCATTGCAGAGGACTCCAAAATAAATAGGGACTATGAACTTTTTTTTTTTAATAGGTTGTCTTATAGTTGCAAAGAACAGGGAAACTTTAGGGGTTGAAGGGAAGGAGTCAAGTTTAGAAAAAATAGTGTGAGGTCAAGACTATTCATTGTGCATTCAGAGAAAGTGTTGGATTGATTTGTCTAGAGAGCAAGGATCCTAGACAGCCTGCAAGATTAGTGTCAGAAAAGGTAGATCAATAACTATGAACTGCGCTGAATGTGACACTAAAGAGTTGGTAGTTCATCTATTTGGCAATTTGACTTTGAAAGATTTTGATCACAGGGATGACATAAGTAGTTCTTCCATGAGGATAATGAAAGTAGTATTTTAGGAATAATATTGTCAGAAAAGTACATGACAGACAGGGGAGGCTAAAGGTAGAGGTGCCCAGGTGAAAGTTGCTACATTAGTTCAGGTATGAGACTGTAAGAGTCTGAATTACATTGGTCAAGCTGAAAGCAGTAAGAAAAAAAAAAAAAAAGGATGACACCAAGATTAAATTTAAAGGATTTGGCAAATAGCAAGGATCCTTATATTAGGCTTGAGTGTGGATGCAGGTTACAAAGAGCAAGAAGAAAATAGAATAATGACTCTCATAGATTGTCAGCTGTCCTGCAGCCTGAAACTTTCAGAATGGCACCCATCAAGTAGGTGTAAGTACTTCTAGAAGAAGAAAAGAGAATAAGAGCAAAATTGTTAAGAACAGAAGACCTGAAAAGAACACAGAATGTGCAAGGATTGATAGAAGCACAGAATGAAAGGATATTCTGTAAATACTAAAGACTATAGCAGCCAAGCCCGTTTGTACAAAATCTAAGCTGCTTGGACTAGGCAACAGAAAAAGATATAGGAGAGAGAGGAAATAAGAAAAAATAAGCAAATGGCAAGCACCCAAGAAGACAAGCAAAACAAGTGTCAGGGGAGAATAGAGGCATTGAAAGTGACAAAAAGCTGTCACATTGACAAAAAAGAAGAATTAAATTAACAATGGAGATAGAGGTGCTAGTACAGCTCTGAAGTCTAACAGGACTACAAAATTCAATGTTCCTCATTTAATCATCATTACAGTGACTATTTCCAGGAGCAAAAATTAAGAATCCATGTAGTAATCAACCCAGGTTTACTCATAAATTCAATGGGTAGAATGCTAGGTGTTTGACACCTAAGGAGGTGGGAAGGAGAGAAATTAAGTGAAAAGAGATTCAAGTCATATAAGTCATCTCCCAAGGCCCCTGCAGTCTATCTTACAGGAATGTTCTTCCCTGGGATTTGCTGAGAGCATCCAATTTACCTTCACTCAGTCCCTGCACAAATGTCGCCTGCCCAGCCTCACTAGCTAAATGAACCACTCAGTCAACTCAGTCACTCTGTAACTCCCTAATATGCTTCTATTTTCTTTATATAACTTACGGTTATCTGACATTATATTGTGCCTTTCAAGTATTCTATTTTCTGCCTTGACTGGGGGCAAGCACACCATCTTGTTCATGACTGTATTATACAGCTTTGAAAAGGGCCTAAGTGTCTGCTGACCAAATGGATTAACGACATTTTCACATTGATGTTCTAATTCACACAGACCTAGGTGGAAATTCTAGGTCTGTGGGTATTAGCAATTTCCATCTCCAGATTTGTAGTGGAAATGTGTTTTCTTTCACCCCAGCACATTTTGGAGAATCTCCCATCCCTAATCACAACCCAAGTGGCCCAGGAGACTGGACTCATCTTCCAGCTCCCAGGCGGCAATAAATACAGGATGGGCCACTCAGAGAACCCAATTAAGCTGGCGTCGATGATTTGTCCATGGATTGGCATGGAATCTAAATTAAGTCAGTTCATATTCATTCCCAGGGCTTTTTCCGGAATTATCCAGTACATATACTCTCTGGGATCTCTTGCAATTAAAATAAGCTTGGAGCCACCAGCAACCCTTTGTGTTACTGCATGGAAGCAGCTACCAGAAAATAAATCCCGCATGGAGGGAAATCCACGAGATGCGGAAAAAGAGACAAATTTCTGACGACGTGGTTTGAATCCCTGGATTTAATGATGCTCACAGCTTTCCAAGAATGTGAGACAATCGAAACCTCTGTTTAAGATAATTTGAGCTGGATTTCTCTCACTTGCAATAGAAAGTCCTCACTGATGAAAATTGTGAGAATTTGGGAGAGTCTCAATTTCATTATTGGAAAAGCAGGGATAATAACACCTATGGGTGCTGGAGAAAAATCAGTAATAGTTTAAATTATAAAAATTAAAATAAAATACTTCACACAGAGTAGATACTCAGTAAATGGTAAAAAGTGGCACCTGAATTGCTTATAAAAATATACTAACAAGAGCAACAGCAGCAGAGTTCACAGTCTGTGGGACATAACTGCTGGTATTCAGAATAAGCAATAGAAAGACATTTTAATGTCAGATCTGTCCATAAGAGAGAGGTCTTATGTGAGGCAAATTTGGGCATAAAATGTAAAACAACAGAAGAGAGAAGATAGATTCAAGACAGATATGGACAGGAGGGAAAAATAAAACAGTAAAGTAAATTAGGTCAGCAAGTTAGGGACACGAGTTGATAAGAGATGGTAGAGAAGTGAGGTTGGAAATACTAGAGACAAAAAATACATATACAGGTGGGTAGGGACAGCTGAGATGGTATTGTCATCATATGCACTCATCCTGTCACAGAGACGCTGAGCTGACTCACTACAACAAAGGATACATCTTTGAAATGTCAGAAACTTTGCCTAATGTAGTATATTTAGAATCAACTTACCCCAATCAATCAAAGCTAGATACAGACATCCTCTTGAAATATGTACTGTTTTCTTTCTCAAGCGAAAAACAAAGCTTTAAACAATCTTACTCACTCTGAAAGAGAAAATGAATATCTGTACATGACTTGAGAAGAGATAATCCTGGAACCAGCTGAATCAAGCAGTATGCAATCCTCTACACTATTTAACATCAAAAAGGCATCTGGTCACAGTATCTGTAATTCTTTAATCAACCAATCATTGAGCATTACTGTATCAAGCAATTATGCAAGCAGTTCCCAGTGAGAAGATTATTTCCCTATCACGGGTTCAAAGTTAAATGAAAATAAATATAAATATACATATGAGCAAAAAGAAGAAATGTCACTCAGTCGTGTCTGACCCAGGAGCTGAACGCAGGTTTCCCACATTGCAGGCCAATTCTTTACCAACTGAGCCACCAGGGAAGTCCATATATGAGCAAATATGATTTATTTATCCACAAGTACTGTCTGATGTGGAGAAGGAAATGGCAACCCACTTCAGTATTCTTGCTTAGAGAATCCTCTGAACAGAGGAGCCTGGTGAGCTGCTGTCCATGGGGTTGCACAGAGTCGGACACGACTGAAGTGACTTAGCAGCAGCAGCAGCAGCATTGTCTGATGAGTAATTTGATAAGAAACATCAGAGAAGACTAACAACAGCAGCTTAAGAGAGACTTCAAAAAACTTTGTGCCAAAGAAATATAGAGAGTTTTCCAGTGAATCTAGATTAAAGTCAAAACCTCACTCATCCTCTAAAATCTAATCCAAATGTCACTTCCTCCAAGAGGCCTTTTTGGTACCATACCTTCCCCTAAAAGAGCTGATTCCTTTTTCAACCATGTCTTACCCACAACCCTGTTAGGACATTCTTCACTATAAAGTACTCTTTCTTTACTTTTGTTTTCCCATTCATCTCCATTAACTCAGTCCCAAAACTGTGACCTCCTTAAAAGCACATCCTTGTAGACCTAGAACTTAATACAAAACCGGCAACCAGGCAGGTGAACAATAAGAGAATGACAACTAAATGAATGAGCACGGCAAACCTGAACTGCTTTACACTGCTACTCAAAGAAATCTGCTTTGGCAAACCTTATCATTATCCTGACAGCTGCCCATGAATTAAGATGAAATGAGTTTAAAAGGATGAGTGAATTGATTGTTTTAGCATTTGCCAATCTCAAAATTTCTAATAACTTAGAAAATACCATCATCTAAGAGCTTCAAAGATATTTACTCCTTATTACTTACACAGACAAGCTAATTCATGGATGAATCAATGAAAAATATTCTTATGTCTTTATCATCTTTTCATATCTTTAGTGGAAGTTAATTTCAGACCTGTATGCTTAGCTGAAGATAGCAAAGCTATTCTACTGCTATAATATCGAAGAATTCACTCCTAAAATGCAAGTTTACTATCTGTTAATATTCTCAGCATTTTCCTATTCTCCATTGTTACCTCATTGAATCAACCAAAGGGTCAGAGTGTTTTCCAAAATATGAAATGCTATTAAGATTCATCTAAAGGACTAACCTAAGAGTTCTAAGTTCATTACAATATTATAAAGGTAATTCCTGTGATACTGCATATAGTGAGAATTCAGAGTCAAATGTTACAGACAACTTAAAGGGAAAATGTGACCCAAAGTTAACAAGCATAATTGTTAATGTAGAATAATGAGTGGTTAAGAGCACACACTCAAAGCTATTGTGTCTGAGCTTGAATCCACAACTTATAGCTATGGAATTTAAACAAGTGACTTTATCCCTCTAAACATCTTTGTCATCTGTTAAATGAAAATACCAATAAGAACACCTACCTACAGATTAGATATTCCATGTGAAATAAAACTTTCATTACATTTTTAGCTATTATTATTATTATTGCCCTATGATTATGAAGATATTTTAGGCCACAGGCTTAACTGAGTCTTTCTAAAGCTTCCTGACATACATAGTGAAATAAGGATTATACCTCTTTCCCACAATAAGGCAAAGTGGTTGTCTGAGGAGGCTTTACAAGTATCTGAGACAAGAAGAAAAGTGAAAGACTGGGGAGAAAGGGAAAGATATGCCCAGCTGAATTCAGCAATGTTCCAGAGAATAGCAAGGAGAGATAAGAAAGCATTGCATTATTCTTAAGTGAACAATACAAAGAAATAGAGGAAAACAATAGAATGGGAAAGACCAGAGATCTCTTCAAGAAAATTGGAGATGTCAAGGGAACAATTTATGCAAGGATGGGCACGATAAAGGAGAAAAGGTAAGGACCTAACAGAAATAGAAGATATTTAGAAGAGGTGGCAAGGATACACAGAACTATACAAAAAGAGATCTCAATGACCTGGATAACCATGATGGTATAGTCACACAACGAGAGCCAGACATCTTGGAGTGTGAAGTTAAATGGGCCTTAGGAAGCATTACTATGATTTGTTCATAGTGGAGGTGATGAATTTCAACTGATCTATTTCAAATCCTAAAAGATGATGCTGTTAAAGTGCTACCCTCAATATCAGGAAATTAGGGAAAATCAGCAGTGGTCACAAGACTGGAAAATGTCAGTTTTCATTCCAATCCCAAAGAAGGGCAATGTCCAAGAATGTTCAAACTAACATACAGTTGAGCAATTTCACATGCTAGCAAGGTAATGCTTAAAATCCTTCAAGCTAGGTTTCAGCAGCATGTGAACCAAGAACTTCCAGGTGTAAAAGCTGGATTTAGGCAAGAAAAAGGAACCAGAGATCAAATGGCCAACATTCATTGGACCATGGAGAAGGCAAGGGAAATATATATATATATATATATATATACACACACACACATATATATAT